>NC_056767.1:6000000-6600000 GCF_018687715.1 Carya illinoinensis | reverse complement strand
ATGATGAATGGAGTTTCAAAAGGTTTCTTCCCAGCTAGGCGTGGTTTATGTCAAGGCAATCCTATCTCGCCATATCTTGTTATTATGGTGGAGGAGATTCTATCCCGCATGATTAAGAAATACTTTCTGGATGGCAAGATTCAACCTTTTTATCACCCTCGAGGTACGCCTATTGTCTCTCATCTCCTTTATGCCGATGACATTGTTATTTTTGCAAATGGGAATAAAGCTTCTATGAAATCAATCTCTGAGATCTTAGAGCTCTATGAAAATTGGTCGGGCCAAAGAGTGAGTAAAGCAAAATCTTCTATTATTTTTCGAAGAAAATACCTTTGCATAGGAGAAGATCTACCCATAGTATTACTAGATTTTTTTATGGTACTTTACCGTTCAAGTATCTTGGCATTCCAATTATATCTGGAAGACTTAAGGCTATCCATTTGGATGATCTGGTGAGCAGGATTAGACCCCGAGTAGGGGGTTGGCAAAATAATTTCTTGTTTAATGGGGATCGGCTTTTACTTATTAAGCATATTCTTGCAGGTATTCCCACACACACTCTCTCTATTATTCATGCACCTTTGTCAATGTTAACCACAATTCAAAAATGCATGTCGAATTTCTTCTGGGGTGCTAGGGAGGGCCAACCAAAGAAACATTGGTGTTCTTGGCAAAATATTAGCAAGCTATTGTGGTCAAATTTCTTTCAGGGCAAATATATTGAAGATAATCATATTTGTCTTGTCAACAAGCTGAAAGGTACTAGATTTTGGAAAAGTATTATGTCTTGCATGTTAGAGGTTCTAAAAAATTCCAAATGGATACTAAAGGATGGCAATATTTCCTTTTTGAGGGACAACTGGCTTGAGGAGGGCTCGCTTTGTGAAAAAATTTCTATTTCTAATTTTTTGAATCTTAGAGTGAAGGATTGTAGAGTAGAGTCTAGTTGGGATGTCTCTTTGCTTCAAAGTTTAATTGGGGAGAGACATGCGGCTATCATTCTCCATATGCTTTGTAATGCTAAAGCTGGGGAAGACATCTTAGTGTGGACTGGTAATTCTGATGGTAAATTTTCTACTCATAATGCTTGGGACACTTTGTTATCTCTTGGAAGGCTTTCAATTCTTCTTTAAGTGTTGATGATCGGTTGAGAAACATGGGCATTCCCATTGCCTCCAAGTGTGATTGCTATGTGAATGGTTGCTATGAAGATCAAAACCATGTTTTGGCGGGTGGAGATTTTGCTCAAGAGATATTGAAGAAAGCTATTGTGCTTGTTGGCTTCAATGATGATCCTCGGCAAGATTGGCATAACACTATTTTCATTTACGTGGTTTGGTAAGGCTTCTAAGCATTCTCAATCGGGCCAACTTCTGGAATTAATTCTTATGATTATCACTTGGCGACTCTGGATCAGAAGATGTAAATGCCACATGGAAGGTCTCTAAAGCACGATCAATGTAGTCTGGCGGGACATTTTGTATTGGATTGGACGAGTTGGTGAAAAATTGAAAGCAAGTGCAACCCCAATAGCCCATGATGATGAGACTATTTTAAAAAGTGTCAGGATTCCTATTAAGCCTCTAAAAACTAAACCTATGCACATTGTCAAGTGGTTTAAACCTATTCAAGGTCGTGTGAAGCTGAATGTGGATGGCAGTTCTCTAGGCAATTTGAGCCTTTCCGGTGCTAGAGGGGTTATCAGAGATCATAGTGGACATTTGATTAGAGGTTTTGCGGGACATATTGACTTGGTTCAAATAATTATGCTAAAGGGATGGAGCTCCTTTTTGGATTATAGATTGTGAAAAGCCTAAATCTAGTTAGTGTTGATATTGAGCTTGATTCTATGATTGTTTTCTAGTGGGTGCAAAAAGCTCATTGTGGTCAATGGTATTATGAAGAGTTTTGGGAAGAAATTCTTGAAACTCTTGGTACATTGAACTATTTTATTTCTCATGTGTACAGACAAGGTAATGCTCCTACGGATTTTTTTGGCTCGAATAGGTTCAAAAGATGATAGTATGAGATGGGAGGATTTTTCTTTACTTCCATATTTATTAAAAGGAATGTTGAAGATGGACAAATTGGATCTTCCACATATTAGATTTGGTTGATTTTGTTTATTTTATAAATTCTTAATAATATTTTTGCTACTTGTGTTGGTCTTGGTTATAGATTTTAAGGTTTTTTTAATTAATTAATTATTTATTTATTTATTTTTAATTTTTTAACACTTGGGTGTTGGGTGTTCGTTTACTCCTATCTTGTAACCCCCCCAAGTGTATTTTATTACCATGGTATTCCTCCGCCAAAAGTGGGGGTTTATGAATAAAATTGGGGAAGGGTCACTCTTGGACATGTCACCCCAATGCTTAAAAAAAAAATACCATGGGATGTTAAGACTTTTGAAGCATCCCACTAGCTAGCGCCAAATCAGGAAAAATGTTTTTTTTTTATTATTATTATTCTAGATGTTGTCATTTTCAAATACATTAATAGCTAATATATCATATTTTGAGGGTTTGTTAATTTAATTAAGTGGTTGATATATGAAACCATTTAAAATATAATTGATAAGACTGCATGACTAAAAATGTCGTGCGCGCAACCAATGGAAATCGTAGAAGATAATTTTGAAACATGCATGCTGATCATAGATTTCCAAGCAACGTAGGCACAACATTTCCCATACGCTTAATTATGATTTTTCCCCGGTAAGTACTACTCATGATTCCATGCATGAGTTTTAATTCTCATGGTAGTTCAAATATTTCTCTAGTTACCAAAGGGCAGCATATTAGCTAGAGTACTACATCATAATCAAATGAAATAAAAACATTAACATAGAAAGAAAGAGCAATATTAATGGATCATATATACGACATTTCTCTCCCATTTCACATGATCGATACAAACACATCATCTTATAATTTACTTAGATTACTGAATTTCAACAATCAACCAGGTTTAATTACTGGCTTAATTACTTCTAATGGTAAAAGTTGGTTAGAAAAGTATCAGCTAGCTTTTGACCAATGCTAACAGCAGACTTTGTATCCAAATGCAAATGATCTGGTAATAGGGTTAAGCCCATGGCATCAATGTGCACAACATTCTTCAGGTTTATATTCAGCTAAGCATCCCTTACGTTTCTTAGGAAGTTTCCTTCTCCAGCAGAAATTACAACCTGCAAAATATATGTATATATATGTTTAGAATTTTTATAATGATTTACAAAGATGCGTTATATATATATATATATATATGTTGCATGTACTCTAACCAATTTGTGAAAGGAGAAATGATTTAGCCGCAAAAAGCTTCTGTTAGATTGTAAAATCAATTTTATTATAAGCTAGATATATCTAATGTATCATATATGGTATGAAACTATGTCAATCTCTTAGTTTAAAACCATACTTAAAATTAAGAAACTTTACACAAACATATTGAACTAAGAAAGCAATAAACAAACAAAAGAAAATACCAAGATAATAGGGAGGTCAGGAGAGTTGAGATCTTGTCGAACATCATTGAAGAACTTCTCCAGCCTTCCCTTATAGAGCTTGGAGTCTTGCTCTCCACAATCACTCTCTCCTTGATACCAAAGCAACACACGAATATTTCCACCACTTTCCCTTGTAGCTCTTGCCCTATCCACCAACTGATTATATAGTGTAGTACCATTTTGCCAATTTTTTATCTTTGTTCCTCCTATTGCACAAGGAACCAGACCAATCACTCCTAAGTCTAGACATTTTGCCAATATTTCATTATGGGGAGGATCACGAGCTATGAGTTTAAAGACAACGTGAGGATGTTGGGAGTGGGAGTGCATTGTGGAGGAACTTTTCCATCCCACTTGAGCAAGTTGGTTTTGGTGTCATTGTAAAAGCCTCCACATCCCGCCATGTTACTTTGTCTTGCTAAAAGGAATATGTTGTTGAATTTATGCCTGGAAGGCCCTCCGGGTATAACATTCCCAACACCAAGAACGAATACGAAGAAGATGAAGGAAAGAAACATCCTTTTTTCTTGTCTTTTAGATGTTGCAGGAGTGAAAGTTGTGCAATGATGGAATAGAAGCAGCAGACTGCATCTTACATTTATATATGACTTGGAACTCTATTTTAGGTTGCGTACAGAGTGTATCATTTGTTTCTAGCCCTTAACTCTCTAAGCAAGAAAACAAATTACTAGCACTCAATATCAAGAGTTTTCGACCACTATAAAGATAGCATGTTTGCTTGTCTTGTGATTTTTTATTTTAATTTGGGAAAATGATTGAGACATAATATTTTTTTACAACATTTTTACTACCCATTGAGGCTATTTTTGTAAATATAGTACTCCTTTTGTCACGCCAAGTACCATGGCAACCTTTTAACATAAATCCATAATAATAAGAAAGCTTAAATATAATATTTCCTAACAAACCAAGTACCTAAAAAAATTCTTTCAAGTAAAATAAACTAAACTCTCCTACAGCTCTAAAATTTCACCAATCAACTTATTCCACTTGACATTTACCTAACATTTATCTTATAATTTTGTCACGCGCCATCTATTCCGGTCAACTATCATAACAATGAAAGTCATATGAAAAAAAAAGGTGAAGATAAATAGGTAAGTCCATCGATTCAAAATGTGTAAATATGAGCAAGAGGGTACAAAATGCAGAACAAAAAATAATATCAAAATAACAAAGCGATATTTCATAAACATTTATTTACAATAACATAAAACAATCGGAGGTGCAATAAGGAGAAAGGCTACGTGAGGCGATTTTGAGCCGATCGTGAGGCAACTTTTTTCTGGTTTTGGAAACTCTGAATTTTCAGGGCTTTCCCTTTTTGGAAACTCTGAATTTTTAGGGCTTTCCTTTCTTGCTTATTTCTAGCTGGCTTCGCACGCTAGGGTTGCCTCTTGAAGGCGGTTTTCTTCCCTCTGATGGCTTCTCCGTCGGCAGGGCTTTCTGGTTCTGATGTGCTGAAATCGTATGCTCAAGTTGTGAACAAAAAAATAGAGCATCCTACGTTCAAAATTCCCATGCGTTTTTCGGTTGATATCGATGGTGAGATGGGTTTTGTTTTCTCAGAGTTGTAGATGACAAAAGCGGCTGATGAATTCAGGTATGCTCTGGTGATGAAGTTCATGAAAACACGTCCTTCCATTAACAAAATAAGACTCACGGTGGTGAAAACTTGGGGGCTGATCGATGTTCCAACTATCAGTTTTATGGATGAATTTCATGTGCTGATTCATATGAAAAATGAAAGAGACTTTGTGCATGGTTGGGCATGTGAAGGAAGAACAATGGAAGGCCTCCCTTTTCGGTTATTCAAATGGACTAAAGACTTTGATGTGAAAAAGGAATCCCCCTTGGCACCCCAATGGATTTTTCTGCCCCAATTACCTATGCATTTATACCGGATTGATTTCTTACAGATTATAGCTACCAGGTTTGGTCAGTATCTTAGAACAGATAATGCCACCTTGAATCATACTCATGCTTCTGGGGCGCACATCTGTGTTGAAGTTGATCTAACGATGGAACCGGTAAAGGGATTTCCGATAGTAGTTTCTCCTACAAATTGCATATGGCAGGAGGCCAAATATGAAAGAAATGGTTTTTATTGCTCAAAGTGTTTTAGACAAGGGCACACTTCTGTTGTTTGTAGGGTGGGTGAGCAGAGGAAAATTGAAGGAAAAGTTAAAGGAAAAAAAAGTCTGGCAACAAAAGGGCATTAAGGAGCCGATGGAGGATAAAACTGGAACTGCTATAGGGGAGAAAATATTGGATACAGGGGCTGTTAATGGGAATCCGAATGAAAATATGGCAAGTGTTTCTGATGCTCATGATATGGGTGATTTAAATGTGACAAGTCCTACAGAAATGGTTCCCGAGAAAAATTTAGATGAAGTGGAGATAACTTCACAACCGGACTTGATAAAAAGCGTTGACATGATACAACGTAGGGAAGGAAAACAGGTTGAAGAAACAGAGTGTGGTCAACATGTGCAATCTGCTATACCGAGAGACCCTGACAATAGTGATGAAGAGTGTGAAGAAGTTTGGCATGATGATGAACCTGAGCTGCAATGGAGTGCACAAGCAGATAGAGTACAGAATACGATGCTGGATGAGGAAGAAAATAACGACCATTTGGGCAATGGCAGTTCACAGCGAGAAGTTACAACAGGTTATTCTTCAGAGCGAGAGGAAGGAGAAATTACAATTTTGTTGGGGAAAGAAAAACTGTATGATACAGATGGGGAGAGACAGTCCAATGCTGCAAAAGTTTCAAAATCAGATGCATATGAGGAAAAATCGGTAAGAAAGTCACAGCGGGTGCATACTCGTGCTCAAAAATTAAATTTATGAGTGACAATATTTTCTTTTGGAATATAAGAGGGTTGGACAGTTCTAGAGGACATTTAAAAAAGTTACTCAATCAGTTTAAGGCGAGTTTGTTTGCAGTTGCGAAACCTTTTATTAAAGCTGAACATATGCATGAGTTGGGGAATTATCTTAACTTGAACTATCATTATCATATTTCGAATGAATTGCAAGGGGGAAAGTTATGGGTGTTCTGGAATGACCCAAATTTTTGAAACAGTAGCGTGTTTGACTCAATCTATTTCTGGGTGGTTGGTGATCGATGGACAAAAAACTCTGATTTCTTTTATTTATGCTAAGTGTTCTTATGTGGAGAGATGGCCCTTTGGCAAGAACTTGAGGGGCTGCAGGTGACTGATCAGCCTTGGATCGTAGTTGGTGATTTCAACACAATTAGAACAGATTCTGAGAGAATTGGCGATAACCCTCGATCTCTGCCTTCCATGAATGAGTTTAATGATTTTATTGACAGGTGTGGTCTCTTTGAGTTAACGCGTTCAGGCCAATGGCTATCTTGGTGCAATGGGCATGCTGGGACCTCTCGGAGTTGGGCGAAGCTAGACAAACTGCTCATCAATAATAATTTCTTAACTCAGTTTTAGTTTGCGAAAGTGAATTAGCTTAGTCGCAAATCTTCAGATCATTGCCCGATGGTGGTTTCTTTAGAGATATTGTTTACTGCATATGGTCCTTCTCCTTTTCGTTTCATGAATATGTGGTGTTTGCATGCTGATTTTTTTAATATTGTGAAGGAGGTGTGGAATAGACCGGATGAGGTACAGGGTATGATGAAGCTTGCGACCCAGTTGAAACGCACGAAGGTTGCTTTAAGAGCTTGGAATAAAACTGTTTTTGGAAGAGTGGAAGGGAATATTAGAGCTCTTAAGGAGAGAATGGATATTTTAGAGGATAAGCTTCAACTTGAATTTTTCGAGGAGCTTGAGGATGATTTTTTAGCAACTAAAATAGAGCTGGATTTATGGGAGAAGAGGGAAGCCTCTCGTCTGGGTCAACTTTCTAAGAAAAAATGGCTGAATGAAGGTGATAAAAACTCTGCTTTCTTTCATGCTATTATTAAGCAACGTCGCCTAAAGGGCATGGTCAAGAAAATGGTGCTCTCAGATGGAAGGGTTTTGGAGAGTGCCGAAGCAGTTCATTCGGGTGCTGAGACTTATTTTTGGAACTTTTTAAATGAAAATTCAGAAGTGGAGAGTTGTGATTTGGGCGAGTTAGTTGATGAAAAAGTCTCAAAAGAAGATAATGAGATGCTTTGTGCGGAGCCGACTGAGATGGAAGTTAAACAAGCCATATTCTCTATTCCAAAAAATAGTAGTCTAGGTCCTGATGGCTTTGGGTCTGAGTTCTACATGGTTTGTTGGGATATTGTGAAGGAGGATGTCATCGCTGCTGCCAGAGATTTTTTCAGGGGTGCTCCTTTATCCAGGTTTTACTCTTCCTCTCTTATTGTTTTGATACCAAAAGTACCTGAACCGACGAGCTTTAATAAGTTTCGTCCCATCAGTCTTTGTTCTGTGGTGTATAAGATTTTTTCCAAGATTATTGTTAATAGATTGATAGGCATTATTGATAAAGTGGTGTTGCATGAACAAGGTGCTTTTGTTCCAGGACGTAGTATTTTTGAAAATATTACCCTGGCACAGGAAATGGTTCATTCTTTGAATAAAAAAACTATTGGTGGCAATGTGATGCTGAAAATTGATATGGCTAAGGCTTATGATAGGGTGAATTGGGATTTCTTATTAAAGGTTTTCAGAGCCTTTGGTTTTTCTAAGAGGTTTTGCAGGTTGATTGGCAATTGCATAAAGTCTCCTTGGTTTTCTATTTTCATGAATGGAACTTTGAAAGGCTTCTTTAACTCTTCAAGGGGTTTACGTCAAGGAGATCCCCTATCCCCTTATTTATTTATTGTCATGGAGGAGCTCTTAACTAGACTGCTGAGGAAAAATTTTGAGGAAGGTAGGATTGGTAAATATCATCATCCTATTGGTGTTCCTTTGGTTTCCCACCTTTTCTATGCCGATGACGTCCTTATTTTTGCTAATGGGGGGAAATGCTTGATTAAAAACCTTATGCATGTGCTTGAGCTATATGAAAAATGGTCGGGGCAAAAAATTAATAAGGAGAAGTCAGCGTTATTTGCTTTTAAGAAGATTGCATCAAATCAGAAGCGTAGTTTGCTCAGAATCACTGGTTTCAGGGAAGGTAATTTTCTGATCACATATTTGGGGGCCCCTTTGAACTCGGGTAGATCGACTACCAGAATTTTTGAGTATCTTGTGGAAAAAGTGAGAAAGAAAATAGCTGGATGGAAATTCCGACTCCTTTCACAAGGTGGTAGGTTGATTCTTGTTAAACATGTTTTGTCTAGCATGCCTATCCATCTGATGTCAGTGATGAATGTTCCGGTTACTACTCTTTCCCGTATAAATTCTTTTCTTGCTAAATTTTTATGAGGGGAGACGAAAAATAAAAGAAAATTACATTGGATGTCTTGGAAAAAAGTGTGCAAGCCTACAACGGAAGGTGGTTTGGGTATTCGGGATTTTAAAGAGGTGCAAAAGTCCCTTCAAATGAAGTTTGCTTTCCGTCTTATTTCTATCAATAATTTGTGGACTGACTTTTTCAAAGCCAAGTATTCTTGCAATGCTCATGTTTTAGCACAAAACAGGAGACCCACAGATTCCCGTTTTTGTAAATCTATTATTTCCGTTTTACCAGAAGTTATGGATAATGTGAAGGTTTTGGTAAGAGGTGGTAACGCTTCTTTCTGGTTTGATAGATGGTTATCTTCGGGTTTGCTTTCCGCTAGAGTTCATGATATTGCTAATTTGAAATTACATATTAGTGATTGTTGGATTAATAACTCTTGGAACACAGATTTGTTAAGGGATTTAGTTGATGCTGATACTGTGGCAAATATTATTTTACATGTTCCAGTTGGGAAAAGGGGTGTGGATAAAATTGTATGGAAGCCTTCTCCTGATGGTAATTTTTCTACTTTGATAGCTTGGGAGGTGTCTCGGATTAAAGGGCAGTTATTACCGGGTTATGGGTGGTTTTGGCATAATTGTTTACCTACACGGATATCTATGTGTATGTGGAGGAGCTGGTTTAATTCTTTGGCAGTGGATGATCGAATTCAGCATAAAGGGGTCTCGTTAGTTTCAGCTTGTGATTGTTGTTTGAGGCGACAAACAGAAAGTATAGACCATATTTTCTCCTGGGGTGAGGTTACGGTTCAGGTTTGGGTGTTTGCTAGCACAGAAATGGGGATCCCTTCGACACATCATTGGTCTTGGAAATCCAGAGTGTTGCATTGGTTTAATTATGCCAAGAAGTCTTCTATCAAGGGAACGTTGATTGGTTTAATTCCTTGTTTAATTACGTGGTGTCTTTGGAAAAGAAGATGTAAAGTGAGAATGGAGGGGAAGTCTGAAAATGCTGATCAGGTTTGGCGAGCTGTTTGTGTTTGGATTAAATTGTTGGGTGACAATCTTTGCTCAGCCCGAAAATTCTCAGAACATGATAGACCCATTTTTGAAAATTTTCAATTACAAAGTCAGAACATAATTTCTAGACCTGGAAGAATAGTTAAATGGTCTAGGCCTCCCGAGGGTTGGTTTAAACTTAATTGTGATGGAGTTGTCGAGGAAATCCCGATAATACAGGAGGTGGTGGCATCATAAGGGATAGTCATGGACTCATGAAAGGGGCTTTCTCCACGTATTACGGACATGGCACTAATAATAGTGCAGAATTAAAGGCCATTATGGAAGGAGTTCAGCTTTGTAAACGGCTTCATATGAATAATATTATTATTGAAAGCGACTCTAAAATTGTCATCGATTGGATGCGTAAAAGGAAGTGCACGTTGTGGTATCTCTAGGATTTTTGGGATGAGTTATGTGAGGAATTGAGGGGAATGACTTATATGGTTGAACACCAATTCAAGGAAGCGAATTTTGCGGCGGATTTTTTAGCTCGTGAAGGAGAAAGAGGGAGGACGAAAGTTTATGATAGCATTCAAAGAGGCCCTCGTCTTTTGAAAGGCATTGTTCAGACTGATTCTCTGGGCCTTCCTTCTTTTCGTTTCTAGATGAGTTTGTTTTTTGTTTTTTGTTTGGTGGTGTGTTGGTTTTTTAGGCATGTGTAGTTTTTTGTTAGGCATGTTTAGACTTTGGTTTGTTATAGGCTTGTTTAGGTTGGTCTGTGGTTTTTTTCTTGTTTCTTTGGCTACATTTGGGAGGTCTTTTTTTTTTCTTTATTTGTTAACTGCCAGAGGCTGGTTCTTTAACCACGGTTTCCCTCCGCTATAAGTGAGGATTTATTAATAAACTTGGGACGGAGCCACTATTCGACATGTGGTGTGATGACCCGCTTTTACGTGTATTTTCACTGAAGGGTTGTTTTTAATTTAATTAATATATTGGTTTATTTATTTTAAATTATTGCGTTTTAAAATTGGTTTTTATTTATTTATTTGATGATGTGTTTTATTTAATCAGTCGTTTTACGATTTTTAATGTCGTTTTCGGCGGATCCGTTTTGGTTTCCGGAGTGAGGATTGGACCTCATTTCTTTCCTACATCTTTTCTTTTCCCTTTTTCCTTTTTTCTCTTTTTCTCTTTTCTTCCTTTTTTTCTTTTTCTTTTTCCCATCCTTTTTCCCCTCCCCTTCCCGCGCTTAACCCCCCCGTTCGTCTCTCTCTCTCCTCTCCCATGCCGGAAACATCATCAACCCAGACCCACCGCCGCCGGCCACCGTGCGGCACACCACCCCTACCAAAATCTTCCCCTACCTCCGATGAACCACCCCACCAATTTTCACCGCCAACGGAGCCGCCGTTTGGCCGGAAAAAGCCCAACAAGCCTCATGGATTTTGCTCCGATCCGCCGCCGTCGCTCCACCTCCGGCCACCATCTCTTCACCACTTCATCACCAGCTCCTTGCCATCCTAACCCACCCATTTCCGGCCTCTAATAGTCACCGGAACAGCTCCCACGAGCTAACTTTCCATTTTGGGAAATCTGGCCTTCCTCCGCCGTTTCCGTCGCCACCCACGGCCAAACTTCACTTCCATTAGCTTCATAATCATCCTTAGACCCTTCCCTATCAATCCCGAGCCTTGGTTTGTCCCCATTCAAAAGTGGGTATTTTACAACCCACGGCCACAGTGAATTTTCACTGTTACGTTGCTTTCCTTCCGCTGTTTGTAACACCGCGTGTTTTCTAAAAATACTATATAGCGCTATAAGTATTTTCCAAACTCTACTTTTAGATTTAAATATATTTTGCTCATTCAATAAATATTTATCTGTTGGTTGGCTGATTCCGGACTGAGTCCGAGGAGTTCGGGGGTCGGATGGGTTGTGGACGGAGTGCTTGGTTTTGTTGATTTATGGATGGTTGATTATTTTGTGCATTGATATCGCATTTACATGGTGCATGTACATGCATTTTTATTTAATGGAGAAAAGCCCGTTTTATTGGCATAAGTGGATTTTCGGGTGCGTGTGTATCACGACCCCAAGCCGGGATGGGGTATTATCTCGATAAAGCTCCTCTGGTCACTCGGGAGCGGAATAAACTGAGTGACGTCCCCTGAGTTGTCGATGGGTGACGACGGGAGCAGGGGCTAGGGGATGCTTGGCTACGAACGCGCCAAGCGCGGAACCGGGCATCGCTCTACGCACCGACTCCGTGGCCCTTTGTTGGCGAGGGCTAGAGGATGCTTGGCTACGAACGCGCGGGGCGTGAAACTGGGCATCGCTCGTTAGGTGTCACATGCGTGGTCGTAACCTGCGGTGTGGCACTAGAGCTAGGGTGTGCGGATGACCCCTAGGGGAGGTCATGGTGCATACGGATTAATTGGATAATGGTTTGAGATGGATATGGACCAAATGTGACTTTTGGCGTGATATTTGGAAAGGATATGTTTTTGGGCCAAATGGGATTTTTGGCGTGCGTGGTAAAAATATGTTTTTATGGGTTTTGAGATGTGGTTTATGAGACATGTGCATTGGGCATACTTCATGCATATTGTTTGAGTTTTATATGTTTTTATCTGGTAGTGTTTGGATTTTACTTACCTGCGGCGCCATTTTTGGTTCCGTAGATTTTGGTGCAGGGTTCGAGGAGGAGGAGGCTGATCCCGAGGATGCGGCTCCGCCAGAGTTTTGAGTTGAATTTGTGCTTTGTAGCTGTTTTGAAAACTATATTTGTGTTATGTAATATTTTATTTATGTATGTTTTAAACAGCTTGTATTATATTAAGAAAAATTCTTGTACTTAGTTATATGACTTTCGTTATTCCCTGTATTTCCTTTTGCATATTTGTTACTCTTACACACACTTGGCACTCGTCGTTAGGGTGGTGACCTGGGTTGTCATCATCCGGAAGTGATTTGGGGGCGTCACAGGTGGTATCAGAGCGGTTTGGCTTTGGGTAAAACCACATGTCCCATAGATAGTACCAGAATGTTTTTAAGGTTGTGTTTTAAAAATTATGTTAAGTAAAGTTGTTATTTGATTTGTTTTGATTTGTTTTATTTTTTTTATTTGTTTGAACTTGTTTGCTTGTTTTATTTATTTGGTTATGTTTTTGCATGTTGGTTTCTTTTGTTTCTTGCTGTGTGGTGTTGGTTTTGGTTTTTGGTTTTATGATGCTTTTATATGTTTTCTTAAAGGAGGTTCAAGAGTTGTGTTGTGGCAGGAAAAATGGTGAGACCAAGGAAATCTACTCAGCAGCCACAGGACAATACCTCAAGAGATGACTCCATAGCCCTGGCAATACGGCAGATGACGGAGTTTATGCAGCAAAATTTTAGGCCACAGCAGACAGGGCGTTGGCCACAACAAGGGGGTCCCTGGCCGCCACAAGGAGGGCCTTGTCCACAACAAGGAGGACTTTGGCCGCAACCAGGAGGTCCTTGGCCACATCAAGGAGGGCCTTGGCTGTACCCAGGAGGATCCAGTAGCATGGTGCAAGCCGGATGCACCTATGAGCGCTTCTGGCGCATAGAATTCCACACTTCACTGGAGAAGAGGATCCACTTCAAGCTGGAAAGTGGATCAAAGACCTGGAAAGAACTTTTGAGGTGTGTGGTTGCACCGAGGCGCAACAGGTACTCTACGCCAGCTATCTGTTGCAAGGCACCGCTTTTGATTGGTGGGATACCAAGAGGGTGATGCTAGAAGCAAAGTTGGGATCATTCGTCGCTGTAACCTAGCAGCGCTTCAAGAAAGAATTTAACGACCGCTTCCTTCCCACGTCGATAAGGAAACAAAAGGCAAGAGAGTTCTCAAATTTGGTCCAAGGAGGCATGACAGTGGAACAGTACGCCCGAAGGTTTATAGAACTTGGGCGATTTGCTCCCCACCTTATCGCCACAGAGGAGATGCGAGCTGAGCGTTTCTAGGAGGGACTACGTTCTGATATACACCGTATGGTGGTCAGTCATCGAATATCCACTTTTCAGGACTTAGTGGATGTGGCCACCCTTATAGAGCGGGAGAATAATCTGAGTATGGGCTCCCCTCCAGGACATAAGAGGCAAAGTTTTTCTGGTGAAGGAAGCAGCTCGGGTTTGCCTCAGAAATTTATTCAGCGGACCGGAACTCGACCTCAAGCATCCTCAGGTGTTGGTATGGGAGGACGGGTGCCAATTTGTGGAGCATGTAATAGAGCTCATGAGGGCGAGTGTCGGCTAAGTGGTGGACCCCAGTGTTACCGGTGCGGCCAAGTGGGACATATTGCTCGGGAGTGCCCCGTTAGAGTTCAAGGAAGCCGTGGAGGTAGACGCGGTGGAAGAACGAATCCAAGGCAAGCAGTGCAAGCCCGGGTTTATGCTGTCACACCCGGAGAGGTGGATGATGAGGCACCAGCAACCCATGATGTTGGAGTAATTACAGGTATGGATTAATTTCATTTTAAGTTGGATTTAATTTTTGGTGTATTTGGTTTCTCCTTTGTTTTTTTGGATTTCATGGGTTAATGTGTTTGGTTCAGGAAGAGTCCGTTTATATGAGTTTTATGCTTGCACTTTGTTTGATTCAGGTGCTTCACAGTCATTTGAATCTTCCACATTTGCTCGGATGTGTAATTTGATCACGGAACCCTTGCCAAAGTCATTGGTAGTGGCTCTGCCCGATGGTGAAATGGTGTGGTGTTCCAAGGTTGCTTTGGGATGCCCGTTAAATTTTGATGGAAGGTTCTTGGATGCTGATTTGGTGGTGTTTAAGCTGTTGGGTTTTAATATCATCCTCGGGATGGATTGGCTATACCGATATTCTGTGAGTATTAATTGCAGAAGTCGGGTAATTACCTTTCAGCTTCCAGATGGTGATTGTCTGGAATTTGCAGGGAGTAAGTTAAAAGAAAAGTCGATAATTATATCGGCAATTCAAGTAAGATGAGAGATTGCATGGGGAGCGGATACATTCTTAGTTCAGATGGTGTCTATGCCATCTAAGAAGAAGTCTTTGGCAGACATTCCAGTTGTGGAAGAATTTCCCGATGTGTTTGTGGATGACTTGCCTAGACTACCCCCTGTTCGAGAAATGGAGTTTGTTATAGACTTGGAACCTGGAGCGGCTCCTGTACATAAAGCTCCTTATCGCATGGCACCGGCTGAATTAAAAGAGTTGAAGACTCAATTGCAAGAGCTGGTAGATAAGAGATTTATTCAGCCTAGTACGTCGCCGTGCGGTGCGCCAGTTTTGTTTGTTAAAAAGAAAGATGGAACCCTCCGTATGTGCATTGATTATCGGGAATTAAATAAGGTGACCATCAAAAATAAATATCCTCTCCCACGTATCGACGATTTATTTGATCAGCTTCAAGGAGCAGCTGTGTTCTCTAAAATTAATTTGAGGTCGGGATACTACCAGCTGAGGATCAGAGAC
This sequence comes from Carya illinoinensis, assembly GCF_018687715.1. Classification (NCBI taxonomy): domain Eukaryota; kingdom Viridiplantae; phylum Streptophyta; class Magnoliopsida; order Fagales; family Juglandaceae; genus Carya; species Carya illinoinensis. The sequence continues at coordinate 6,584,672 of NC_056767.1, read as the reverse complement.
AAGGATCTGCCTAAAACTGCTTTTAGGTTGAGGTATGGGCATTATGAATTTAAGGTGATGCCGTTTGGGTTAGCTAATGCCCCTGCTGCTTTCATGGATTTAATGAATCAAGTATTTCGACCTTATCTGGATTCCTTTGTGGTAGTGTTCATTGATGATATTCTGATTTATTCCTGAGATGTTGAAGAGCATGTGTATCACCTTCGTCTGGTACTTGGGAAATTGAGAGAACACCAGTTGTACGCCAAGCTCAGCAAGTGTGAATTCTGGTTGGAGGAAGTCAGATTTCTTGGGCATGTGATTTCCCAAGACGGAGTAGCGGTTGATCCTAGTAAGGTGGAAGTCATTTTGCCATGGCCGTGTCCGACTACAGTGCACGAGATCCAGAGTTTCTTGGGACTTGCCAGATATTACCAAAGATTTGTGGAGGGATTTGCTCGCCTATCCAGACCTCTCACAGCTTTGACTCGGAAGAATGCATAATTTGTTTGGTCAGATAAGTGTGAGAGAAGCTTCCAAGAATTAAAGAACAGGTTGACGACGGCACCAGTGTTAGCGCTTCCAGAACTGCATAAGACATTCGTAGTCTTCAGTGATGCGTCTAAGTTTGGTTTGGGTTGTGTCCTTATGCAGGAAGGACGGGTTGTTGCCTATGCATCTCGTCAGCTAAAGGACCATGAGAAGAATTATCCGACGCACGATTTAGAATTGGCTGCGATTATTTTTGCTCTTAAGATCTGGCGGCACTTTTTGTACGGGGAAGCTTGTGAAGTATACACCGATCACAAGAGCTTGAAGCACTTGTTTTCCCAGAAAAATCTAAATATGAGGCAGAGGCGATGGCTAGAGCTAATCAATGACTACCAGTGTGAGATCAAGTATCATCCGGGGGAAGGCTAATATAGTTGCTGATGCTTTGAGCCAAAAGTCGCACTTTGAAGATGAAGCCGAGCCGTCGGAATTGGATTCTTTGCTTTGTGGGATGAGAAGGCTCCTTATTGAAAGTTCACAGCAAGAAGAGATTTTATCTTCAGTCCTTGATATTCAGGTAACTGATTTTGAAGAATTGAAGACTCTTCAAAGGAAGGATCCGAAGCTGCTGAATATCAGAAAAAAGAGTCAGAAAATCTCGAGGGTCGTTGCGTTATAGCATGGATAAAGATGGAATACTTCGATTCCGAGATCGCAGAGTGGTCCCCAAAGATTCAGAATTCAAGGAGCGGATCATGGCAGAAGCTCTTGTGGCCCCTTATTCAGTTCATCCCGGCAGTACAAAGATGTATCAGGACTTGAAGAAAAATTATTGGTGGGATGGAATGAAGAGGGATATTGCCTTGTATGTTGAGAAATGCCATACATGCTGTCAAGTAAAGGCCGAGCATCAAAGACCCGCAGGTATGCTCCAACCCCTCCCTATTCCTGAGTGGAAATGGGATGACATCACGATGGACTTTGTAGTGGGTTTGCCGAGGACGCCTAGTGGGAAAAATTCTGTTTGGGTGATTGTTGACCGGTTAACGAAGAGTGCTCATTTCTCGCCTGTTAATAACACCGACTCCTTGGGTAAGTTGACACGCTTGTACGTGAAAGAAATAGTGCGGCTGCACGGCACACCAAAGAGTATAGTGTCGGATCGAGACCCAAGGTTCACGTCGCAGTTCTGGAAGAGTTTGCAGGCAGCTTTGGGTACTAAGTTGAAGTTCAGTACTGCATATCACCCGCAGACAGACAGCCAATCAGAGCGCACCATTCAGACCCTTGAAGACATGTTGCGAGCATGTGTCATGGAATTTCAAGGGAGTTGGGAAAACCATTTGCCGCTCATTGAGTTTGCATATAATAACAACTTCCATGCGACCATTCAGATGGCTCCTTATGAAGCTCTTTACGGGAGGAAATGCATATCACCCTTGTGTTGGGATGAAGTCGGGGAGAATAGGATAATTGGACCTGAAATAATTCAAGAGATGCAAAGCCAAGTTTGGATCATCAGAGATAAAATGGCGGTAGCTCAGAATCGCCAGAAAAGCTACGCTGATACCAGGAGGAGAGAGTTATCTTTTGAAGTAGGTGATTGGGTTTATTTCAAAGTCTCTCCCATGAGAGGTGTTAAGCGTTTTGGTAAGAAGAGGAAATTGGATCCGAGGTATGTCGGCCCTTTTCAGATTCTGGAGAAGGTAGGGTCCGTTGCCTATAGAGTTGCCCTTTTCATGATGTCTTCCACGTATCATCCCTGAAGAAGAGCTTTGGACAGCAAGAGCCACGCTTCGTCGACCTAGAGGGCATTCAGTTGCAACCGGATCTCACTTATGAAGTTGTTCCATCTCAGATCATGGATTGGAATGAGCAACAGTTGAGGTCCAAGACGATACCTTTGGTTAAGGTGGCTTGGGGAGATCCATTAGCTCAAGACTTCTCTTGGGAGCGAGTAGTGGACATGAGGGAGCAGTACCCATACTTGTTTGAGTAAACGAAGGTACGTATCTTAATCTTGGTCACAGATGGTTTATGTGATTTTATGTGGCTTGTTTTAAGTTGGTGGTTGATCTTGCAAATTTCGAGGACGAAATTTGTTTTTAAGGGGGGGAGGATGTGATGACCCGCTTTTGCTTGTATTTTCACTGAAGGGTTGTTTTTAATTTAATTAATATATTGGTTTATTTATTTTAAATTATTTCGTTTTAAAATTGATTTTTATTTACTTATTTGATGATGTGTTTTATTTAATTAGTCGTTTTACAGTTTTTAATGTCGTTTTTGGCGGATCCGTTTTGGTTTCCAGAGTGAGGATTGGACCTCATTTCTTTCCTACATCTTTTCTTTTCCCTTTTTCCTTTTTTCTCTTTTTCTCTTTTCTTTCTTTTTTTCTTTTTTTCTTTTTTCTTTTTCCCTTCCTTTTTCCCCTCCCCTTCCCGCGCGTAACCCCCCCATTCGTCTCTCTCTCTCTCCTCTCCCACGCCGGAAACATCATCAGCCCAGACCCACCACCACCAGCCACCGCGCAGCACACCACCCCTACCAAAATCTTCCCCTCCCTCCGGTGAACCACCCCACCAATTTTCACCGCCAACGGAGCCGCCGTTTGGCCAGAAAAAGCCCAACAAGCCTCATGGATTTTGCTCCGATCCGCCGCCGTCGCTCCACCTCCGGCCACCATCTCTTCATCACTTCATCACCGGCTCCTTACCATCCTAACCCACCCATTTCCGGCCTCTAATAGTCACCGGAACAGCTCCCACGAGCTAGCTTTCCATTTTGGGAAATCCGGCCTTCCTCCACAGTTTCCGCCGCCACCCACAGCCAAACTTCACTTCCATTAGCTTCATAATCATCCTTAGACCCTTCCCCATCAATCCCGAGCCTTGGTTTGTCCCCGTTCAAAAGTGGGTATTTTACAACCCACGGCCACAGTGAATTTTCACTGTTACGTTGCTTTCCTTCCGCCGTTTGCAACGCCGCGTGTTTTTTAAAAATACCATATAGCGCTGTAAGTATTTTCCAAACTCTACTTTTAGATTTAAATATATTTTTCTCATTTAATAAATATTTATCTGTTGGTTGGCTGATTCCGGACTGAGTCCGAGGAGTTTGGGGGTCGGATGGGTTGTGGACGGAGTGCTTGGTTTTGTTGATTTATGGATGGTTGATTATTTTTTACATTGATATCACATTTACATGGTGCATGCACATGTATTGTTATTTAATGGAGAAAAACCTGTTTTATTGGCGTAAGTGGATTTTCGGGTGCGTGTGTATCCCGACCCCAAGCCGGGATGGGGTATTATCTCGGTGAAGCTCCTCTAGTCACTCGGGAGCGAAATAAACTGAGTGATGGCCCTAAGTTGTCGCTGGGCGACGACGGGAGCGGGGGCTAAGGGATGCTTGGCTACGAACGCGCCGGGCGAGGAACCGGGCATCGCTCTACGCACCGACTCTGTGGCCCTTCGCTAGCGAGGGCTAGAGGATGCTTGGCTACGAACGCGCGGGACGCGAAACTGGGCGTCACATGCGTAGTCATAACCTGCGGTGTGGCACTGGAGTCAGGATGTGCAGATGACCCCTAGGGGAGGTCATGGTGCATACGGATTAATTGGATAGTGGTTTGAGATGGATATGGATCAAATGTGACTTTTGGCGTGATAGTTGGAAAGGATATGTTTTTGGGCCAAATGGGATTTTTGGCGTGCGTGGTAAAAATATGTTTTTATGGGTTTTGAGATGTGGTTTATGAGACATGTGCATTGGGCATACTTCATGCATATTGTTTGAGTTTTATATGTTTTTATATGGTGGTGTTTGGATTTTACTTACCTGCGGCGCCATTTTTGGTTCCGTAGATTTTGGTGCAGGGTTCGAGGAGGAGGAGGCTGAGCCCGAGGATGCGGCTCCGCCGGAGTTTTGAGTTGAAGTTGTGCTTTGTAGCTGTTTTTAAAACTATATTTGTGTTATGTAATATTTTATTTATGTATGTTTTAAACAGCTTGTATTATATTAAGAAAAATTCTGGTACTTAGTTATATGACTTTCGTTATCCGCTGCATTTCCTTTTGCACATTTGTTTCTCTTACATACACTTGGCACTCGTCGTTAGGGTGGTGACTCAGGTTGTCATCATCCGGACGTCTCGATTTCCCTGTGTCCGTGCGTGGGGATTTGGGGGGCATCACATGTGGCTACCGGTTCTTTAAAAAAAAAGAAAATGTATTTACAATAACAATATAAACAAATGACTTTTGACATAAACATAACTGAAACAACATCATAACATAACAAAGATCATTTTTAAATTAGCAGTAATTAACTAGCATGAAGTATTGAGTGTATGTTTTGTTTCTAGCCCTCAACTCTCTAACCAAGAAACAAAATAGCTGTCGATATGAGCAGTTTTCGACCACAAAAAAGATAGCTTGTTCGCTTGCCTTCTGATTTTTTATTTTAGTTTACGAAAATGATTCAGACATAATATTTTTTACAATATTTTTACCACCCAGTTTTAAATTGAGTCTAGTATCATAAATATAGTACTCCTATTATCACGCCTAGTACCATGGGAACCTTTTAACCTAAATCCATAATAATAAGAAAGCTTAAATACGCTATTTCCTTAAAAACAAAGTACTTAAAAAAATTCTTTCAAAGTAAACTAAACTAAACTCTACTATATAGACTCTAAAATCTCACCAATCAACTTATGCTGCTTGACTCTTATTTTACATTTATCTTATAATCCTGTCACATGCCATCTATTCCAACTGTTACAACTATCAAAGTCGTCTAATAAAAAAATAGTGAAGATAAACAAGTGAGTCCATCAACTCAGAGTGTGTAAACATGAGCAAGAAGGTACATAATGTAGAACAAAAAATAATATCAAAATAACAAAGCAATATTTCATAAACATGTATTTACAATAACAATATAAACAAATGACTTTTGATATAAACATACCTGAAACAAAGTCCAAACATAATTACAAAGATTGTTTTTAAAGTACTAACTATCATGAAGTACAAGAAAAGAGAAATTAGTGGATGGAGGTAATAATGAATAAATTAGTAGCAACTACAAAAAAGTGCACGAGACGAGAAGCAAGATAAATGGGTAATCAAGTGGCAAGAATGTGAAGGGCATTATTACATCGACCTTTTTTATTCTTCTTCTTCTTCTTTTTTATAAAGGGGAGTGAGGGGTTTTGAACTAGGTTTTTCATTTGCAGAATCCGATCATATGTCATCAAGCCATCAGGCTTTTGGGATATTATTACAGCTTTTTAGTTGGCTAATAATGCCTCGCTCGCCTTGGATTACAACTTTTAAATAAATAAGTCTTACGCATGTCTTCCTATAAAATAAAAAAAAAAAATTAAAAAGAGAGAGAGAGAGAGAGACTCTACCTTAAAAAAGTGTAAAAAAACCATTATTTTTCAATGAGACCTACTCTTCATACAATATCATGTCATTCCTATCCATGACGTGATGCCCCCAACTCTCATGAACGGACACGTGGAAATCAAGGCGTTGGGATGATGACAACACGGGTCACACATCCCATCGCCAAGTGCCAAGTATGTATATATGCAACAAGTGTACAATAAAACCACACAGCAGATGATAAAAATCTTACAACTAAGTACCAGAATTTTTTTTTAAATACAAACTCGTTTAAATCACACATAATAAAATATTACAAGTTTCAATATTGTTCCAAATCCAAATTGCAAAACATAAAAACCAGCAGAGATAATTTTTAACATAAAAAAAAAAAACTCCAAGTCAATACTCTAGCGGAGCCACCTCTTTAGGCTCAGTCTTCTCCTTCTTAACCTCTGCATCAAAGTCTACGGTACCAAAATGGTGTCGCAGATAAATAATAATCCAAACACCACAAGATAAAAATATATTATACTCAACAATATGTATGAAGATGCTGAATGCACATGTCCAAAAAAAAAACACATTTCTCCACGCACACCAAAAGTCTCATTCGGCTCCAAAATATTTCCTTTAACTATTCATCGCCATTTTCTCATAAAATGACCCAAAATCCAAATCTCAAAAAAATTTCCATTTCATTAACCGAATGCACCATGACCTCCCCTAGGGGTCATCCACACACCCTGGCTCCCTTCATCAAACCATGGGTAACGACCATGCGTATGACTTTGTAACGAGCGATGCCCAGTTCGGTACTCAGCACGTACGTAGTGAAGCATCCTCTAGCCCCCGCCAACAGAAGGGCCAAGGAGTCGGTACGAGAGCGTTACCATCCCGCTCGCTCCTGTTGTCGTTCAGCGACAACTCAGGAGACGTCACTCAATATATTATACTCCCGAGTGACCAGAGGAGCTCCACCGAGATAATGCCTCATCTCGGCTTGGGGTCGTGATACACATGCACCCAAAAATCCATTTACACATGAAAACCCCGTTTTCATAATTTAACACATGTACATGTATGCCGTTATGTGAAAAAATCTCATTTTTCCTTTCCAACATGAACATGCATTCTCCATGCAATGCACACATTAAAACACAAATTATCCAACAATCTCAACATCAACCAACATACAAATAACTCTGTCCTCCAATCCATCCGACCCCCGACTCCTCGAACTCAATCCTAAATAACCAACCAGTCACAGTTTATTGTAAAAGTAATAATATATTTAAATCTAAAATGAAGTTTGGAAAATACTCATAGTGCTATACAACAATTTCCAAAGGATCAACGAGCTGAAAAGGGTGAAGAAAAGGTAATATAACAGTGTAAAAATATTGTAGTCGTGGGATGTAAAATACTCACTTTTGAATGGGGATGAACCAAGACTTGAGATTGATAGAAAATGGCTTAAAGGTGTTTATGAAGCTAGTGGAAGTGAGGGTTGGCTGTGGGTGGCGGCGAAAGCAACGATAGAAGGCCAAAAATCCCAAAACAAAAAGTGAGGTCATGGGGGCTACTCCGGCGACGGATCGGAGCTAAAAATGGGTGGTTTAGGATGATAAGAGGTCGATGATGAAGCTATGAAGAGGTAGTGGCTGAAGGTGGAACGACGGCGGTGAAATGTCCCAAAAGTTGTGTGGCTTGGAGGAGTTCATGGGAGCAAACGACGGCTCGGATGGAGGTGAAATTTCTTGGGGATGATCACTGGTAGGAGTGGAAGAAATCTGGGTGGGCGGTGCAGGTCACGGCTGTGACGCCCCCAAATCCTACGTACGTACACATGGAAATCGAGACGTCGGGATGATGACAACACGGGTCACCACCCTATCGCCAAGTGCCAAGTCATGTGTGTACATGCAACAAGTGTTCAACAAAAACACGCAGCGGATAATAAAAGTCTTATAACTAAGTACCAGAATTTTTCTTTGTTTAATACAAACCCGATTAAAACATACATAATAAAATATTACAAGCCTCAAGTATCGTTTCAAACCAAACTACAAGGCATAAAACTCCATATCAAACTCTGGCGAAGCCGCCTCCTCGGGCTCAACCTCCTCCTCCTCCTCGACCTCTGCATCAAAATCTACGGTACTAAAATGGTACCGCAGGTAAGTAAAGATCCAAATGCCACAAGATAAAAATATATTAAACTCAAACAATATGCATGAAAGAATGCCAAATGCGCATGTTCCATAAATCCGCATTTGTCCCACGCACGCCAAAAAAACCCATTTTTGGCCCAAAAACAAATCCTTTAAAACCAGTCCTTGCCATTATCCCAGATAATGGCTCAAATCAAGGAACCACTATTTTCCCAGAAAATGGATCACAAAACCTCAAACATAACCTCGCTATTTTCCCAGAAAATGGCCCATATCCAATATCCAAAACTCGTTCCAATTATTGCAATCACCATGATCTCCCCTAGGGATCATCCGCACACTCTGGCTCCTGTGCCACACCGTAGGTAATGACTACGCGTGTGACACCTAAACGAGCGATGCCCAGTCTCGCGCCCAGCGCGTACCTCGACCATGCCATCCTCTAGTCCCCGCCAGCCTAAGAACCACGGAGTCGACACTACAACGTTACCATATCATGCGATCCGGTCGTTGCCTAGCGACAACCCAGGGGATGTCACTCAGTATTATCCACTCCCGAGTGACCAGAGAAGCTCCACCGAGATAATACCCCATCCTGGCTTGGGGTCGTGATACACACGCACCGAAAAATTCATTTACACAATTAAAACCGGTTTTTCTCAATTTAATAAAAGCACATGAATGCACCATGAAATGCACACCTCAAGACACAATTCATCCAACAAATAACAAAATCAACAATAACAGACAACTCTGTCCTCAATCCATCCGACCCCCGACTCCTCAGACTCAGTCCGAAATTAACCAACCAGTCAATAAATTTATTGAAAAAGCAATAATATATTTAAATCTAAAGTAGAGTTTGAAAAATACTTACAGCGCTAAAAGATAATTTTTGAAGGATCACGACATTGCAAACGGCGGAGAAAAGGCAACGTAACAATGTAAAATACACTATGGTTGTGGGTTGTAAAATACCCATTTTTGAACAAGATCAAACAAAGAGTAGGAAAGGCTAGGATAGGGCTTAGAGGTGTTGCTGAAGCTAATGGTGGTGGTGTTTGGCCGTGGGTGGAGGCACACGGTGGAGATCGGCCCACTTTGAGGAAAAGAGGCCGAGGGAGAGTGAGGGAGAGTGCGGGAAGGTGAAAGCACAACTGGACCCGGGGAGGCTAGGGAAGACTCACCGGTGTGAGGGGAAGACAATGGTGATGTGGTGGTTCACGGCGGCGCTACGGGGGTGGAACCCGTGTGTGGAGAGGAGCCGGGTTTGTGTCTTTTTAAGGGGAAGGAGTGGTCGTTGTGGGTTGGGCTTCATGGTGGAGGATGCTAGGAGGTCGCCGGTGGTATGGTGAAGAGTTGGCGGCGAACGGCGGAGGCACGGAGGCTTGGGAGCCAAATGGAGTTGCGGCTTGAAGCCGTGCCTGGGGGAGATAGGTGGTGCGAGATGGGCTAATAACAGAGGACGAAGGTCGCCAGCCGGTGGGGAAATAGGTGGGAGGGGTGGTGAGCTTCACGCCGGTGCACGGTGGCGGTTCGGTGGGCTGAAGAAAAATGGAGGAGGGAGAGGGGGGGCTGGGTCGCACGGGTTGGGGGGGAAAGAAGCAGGGGAGGAAAAAGAAGAAAAAGAAAGAAGAAGAAAAAAACAAAAAGGAGAAAAGAAAAAGAGGAGAAAAGAAAAAGGAAAAAAGAAAGTGAGATCCAGTTCTCACATCTTGAGTCAAGAAACTGGTCCAACGAAAACGACTTTAAAGGCTATAAATCAAATAAAATAATTTAAACACCACATCAAGGTAAAATATAATAAATAACTAGTAAAAACTAATAGCAATTTAAAATCAAAACGATAATTAATATATAAAAAAAAAAGCTCCACAAAACAAATATCACAACTAAATAAATCCAATTAAAATACAATAATTTAAAGTAAAAAAACTAATATTTTAATTAAATTAAAATACTCCTTCAGTGAAAATATACCTAAAAACAGGATGTCACAACGGCACCGGCGAACGGCCACTCTGGGCGATGAAGGAAAATGGCGAAAATGGAGGAGAGAGAGACGCGTGCACGCGGAGCAGAAAGCTGAAGGAAAAAGAGAAGAAAAAGAAAGAAAAAGAGAAAAGAAAGAGAAAGGAGAAAAAGAAAAAGAGAAAAAGAAAAGATGGGAAAAAGAAATGAGATCCAGTCTTCACCTCTGGAGTCCAGAAACTGATCCGACGAAAACAACTTTAAAGGCCATAAAGCAAATAAAATAGTTTAAACACCACATCTAACTAAAATATAATAAATAACTAGTAAATACTAACAACAAAATTTTAAATCAAAAAACAAACTAAAATAAATTAAACAGCAATTTAAACTCAAAACAATAATTAATATTAAGAAAGCTCTACAAAATAAATTTCATAACTAAATAATTGCAATTCAAATACGATAATTTAAAATAAAAGATCCAATATTTTAATTAAATTAAAATACTCATTCAATAAAAACACACATAAAAAGGGGATATCACATCCTCCCCCCTTAAAATAAATTTCGTCCTCAAAATTTGTGAGGTCAAACATCAGCGCTAAGCAGGATACAAGATACAACTCAGAATATACTTCAGAAAATCAAACCATCAACCATTCCCAAACAAGCATGAGTAATGCTATCCCAAATCTACTCCTATAGGCAATTCCATCATATTCGCACTAGTATCTCAGCGACGCATCATGTCTAGAACTCCTAAAGCAGCCATGTAAACCGAAATCACCATATCCACAAGAACGTCAATACCACACCCAAGTAAATTCCAATAATTATTACTTGTTAGAATGAATTGTATTAACCTCAATGAACTCTTATGTTAAAAAAAAAACTTCCAAACCTCTATTGTAGTCCACAAGTTGGTAACCTATTAATCACTTCCGAGTAAACCATCAATAAGCATAAATTGCACAACCAAATAATTAATCTTCCATTAAAATTTCGAATTACTATTAATTCCTGAAAATCAGCACAAAATTTAAATACCTAATTGTCTCCAAAAATCACGCTTCCATGCGCACTCTGATAACTCACCAAAATGTAAAAAGACTATGTCCTCATAAATCAACAGTACAAACTAACTCAACACCTGAAAATAAGAAAATCATTTACCACACTTCAATAGAAAATAATATATCTCCAAAAACCATGAATTATCACTCACTCCTCATTTGGCTCTTTCTACCTTAATCAAAATCAACATTATGCAAAAATACATCCATTGAAGACAAGGACTGCTAGCGAACGAGACAGTGCGTTTTACGTGATATTTACTCTGCTAGGGTTTCACGTCTTTCGTTTGCCGCTCTCGTACTCTGCATGGCGGCCGTTGATGGCCAACCTCCCATGGCTGGTCCTCCACGGTCGTTCACTGATCTGGTATCGTCTGTGCCCCAACCACTGCCATAAGTGGTTGTTCCTTTCCGGCAACCAAAGTTCATTGATGCTGAAACCTTTTTCTCCTTTTCATCTGAGGAACTAGCTAAAACGGCAGAACCTTTTAGATTCTCCTTGTGAAATTCCTTGATAGCTTCCGGGCCTTCATCCACAGCTGCTGGGGTCTGTCATCCTTGCCAGTCGTCTCTGCCATGCAACGTCCTAGGAATATATTCATCTGCATGTCCAATGAACCTGACTTACACAAGGCTTTATCAAGGGAATCGTGTGACATAGAGGGCATCCCTTACGTGCCTTTGCATGGACTCCTGAGTTCGATGAAGATGTTGAGCCACCAACTGTGCCAGTTTGGGTTTTTCTGCTGGGCCTCCCGCCCAAATTCTATCACTCCTCCCTCTTAAAGATGCTCACGACACCGATAGGGAGTTACATTCGCCGTGATAATCCCACGAAGTGTGCTACCCATACAGATAGGGCCCGAATTTGTTTAGAAATAGATGCCTCACAGAAGCCCATCTCCTATTTTTTGATCGGTATCCCTGGAATGCCAAGAAGCCGTAGGCAGGAGATTATTTATGAAACTTTGCCGGCTTATTGCTTGAAATGTCTCTGCCAAGGCCATAATCAAAGAACCTGTAGAAATGGAGGAGAAAAAAGCCAAACAGTGAAAGGAGGGAAAATCTGGAAATAGAAAGCCGAAAAACCTAGTGCCAAGGAGGAGAACGTAAATGGAGGTTTACCGACTGCAGTGGATTTGTCTCATTCGGATAATATTGAGAAGAGGGTGGAGCCTTTTGTTGGTGTTGTGATCGCTGAACAGGGAGAATCTATAAAAGAAGCAAAACGGGATCGTTCCAAGTTGGTTGCCGCTGAAACTATTCAGAGTTTGGGGGATGTGGAACAGAGGCAAGCTGATTCAGAGAAGACTCCTCTGATGGAGGTTGGCCCCGTTCTGGTTGTTGAGCCTATGTCTAATCAAGAAGATGTCCCAAAAGTTATGACCACCGTTGTGCCCTCGCTAGACAAGGCTGCTCACGATGATGTTGCAGGTCTAGGCACTGTGTGCATTTCTACGTCTGGGTTGCATGCAGAAAATAATGAAGGAATGCATCACTCGAGTGCTGCACTGGACGTGGGATGTACTATGAACTGGATGGGTCTTGGAACCATGGCTTCTACCTTGACACATGGTGAATCTGGGCCCAGCTTTAAGGCCCAACCTGGCCCGATTATTATTGAAGAACTAGATGAGGAAGGAGTTGATGATATGGTCCATGATGGGCCTACCTTAGTTCCGAATGGAAGTGCACTAGCCTGTGAGGAGATTGAAGGTGATCAAGTCTGCTCTGATGGTCACGTCTGTTCAGATACAAATTTTGAAGGGGCCTTGGAACATTTAGCTAAGGCCAACCTTGTGGCCTCGGACTTAGATGGGAAAGGCTTTAAACTAAGGGGTTCTTCCAGTGTTGTTAGCAAGCCCTCCCATCTTAATTTATGAAGGTCTCTTACTTATATTGGAATGCTCGGGGTCTTGGAACATCGAGAAAGTGCCTTAAAGATTTGGTATCAAAATTTCATCCTAAACTTGTTGTTATTGCTGAGCCTATGGTTAGTATCTCTCTTTTAGATATGTGGCGTGATAAATTGCATTTTGATTGTTGTTGCTCTAATGTTGAGGAAGGTGGCAAATTATGGATGTTTTGGTCTCAGGAGTTACACCTTGTTGTTGAGAATATGGGTGATCAATTTTTGACTGTTAGAATCACCAATCTAAATGATTTCCGTATTACTTTTGTCTATGCGAAATGTTCCTACTTGGAGCGTAGAAGATTGTGGGATTCTTTGATGGGTGCTAATATTCATCATCTTCCTTGGATGGTCATGGGCGATTTTAATATTATCAAAAATGACTCGGACCGTAGAGGGGGCAGGCCTAGGTTGGCTTTGGCTATGAAGGAGTTTAATGGTTGGGTGGGTTCTTGTGGGCTTCTTGACATGCCTTCCTGTGGGAATTCTCTTTCTTGGTGTAATGGTCATTCTGGTAGATCACGGCACTGGGCATGTCTTGATCATTGTCCTTTTAACACAGTGGCTCTCGATGCTTTTCCTGGTGCTAATATGGAATACTTGGCGCGCACTTCTTCTGATCATGCGCCGATGTCGGTCTCGTTGGAGAATCAGGTTATTCGGTATGGCTTTCCTTCCTTTAAATTTCAGCAAATGTGGGTTTCTCATGCTCAATTTTTTGATTGCGTCTCGCACTCTTGGAATGGTGATGTTGTTGGGGGATCTCGTTTGTATATGCTTGTTACTAAACTTAAACGTCTCAAAATTGCTTTGAGAACTTGGAACAATCAAATTTTTGGTAAAATTGTCTCCCACATAGCAGCTCTTGAGGATCGTATAAAAGGCTTGGAGGTAAGCTTACAATCTAAGTATGCTGAAGATGTGGAGAATGATTTTGTTGCCTCCCAGTTGGAGCTATCAGTCTAGTTGAATAGAGACGAACAACGCCTTGCCCAACAAGCTAAACAACGTTGGATTCAGAAGGGTGAAGCTAATTCTGCTTTCTTCCATGCTGTCAGCCGTCGTAATCATAAAGAGGTTAAAGATATGCATCTAGAGGATGGTTCTATTCTCTCCTCACCTAAACAAATTCACGAAGGGGCTATCTCTTATTTTTCTAATTTCTTGAAGGCAGGTAACAGTCGTGATGAGCCTAACCTGGGGGACTTAGTTCAACTGATTATTTCTCAGGTTGACAATGACCTCCTTTCTTGTGTTCCTTTGTCCCAAGAAGTCTATGATGCTCTTTGCTCCATTCCAGAAGATAGTAGCCCTGGTCCTGACGGTTTTGGGTCGGGCTTCTATCAATCTTGTTGGCACATTGTGGGTACTGATGTTATCGATGCTGTGACTAAGTTTTTTCAAGGTATGGCTCTTCCTCGGTTTTTCAATGCTACTTATCTGGTTTTAATCCCAAAAATTGACAACCCGACGTGTTTTGATAAGTTTAGACCGATTAGCTTGTGCAATGTCTTCTACAAAATTTGCACTAAAATCATGGTTAATCGCTTATCCCCCCTACTTGCTAATATTATTTCTCCTGAATAAGGAGCCTTCCTCCCGGGCCGTAGCATCTTTGATAACATTAGCATGACTCAAGAGATGATTCACTCTATTAATAAACCTGCTTATGGTGGGAATGTTGTCTTGAAGATTGACATGGCAAAGGCCTTCGATAGTGTAGACTAGTCCTTTCTTTTGCAGGTTCTTAAAGCTTTCAGTTTCTCAAATTTTTTCTATAATTTGATTCGTCAATGCATCACAAATCCCTGGTTCTCCGTGGTCATGAACGGAGTCCCCAAAGGTTTCTTCAAAGGTGGTCGGGGGTTGCGTCAAGGTGACCCCATTTCTCCCTATCTCTTCATTCTTGTGGAAGACATTTTCTCGCGGATGATTAATAATCAGATCCATATGGGCAAGATCATTCCGTTTCACCACACGCGAGGCTCCCCTATTATCTCACATCTGCTTGATGCGGATGACATGGTCCTGTTTTGTAATGGGGGAAAGGCTTCTTTGAAAGCTATTACTGATGTGTTGAAGACTTATGAACAGTGGTCAGGGCAAGCTGTGAACAAAAATAAATCCCATATTTTTTTCTCTACTCAGATCTCTGTATCTAGGCATCGGGCTCTCCTTCGTTTCACTGGTTTTACGGAAGGAAGTTTTCCTTTTAAATATCTGGGAGTTCCTATTATCACAGGAAGACTGAAGATTGCTCACTTTGATGACTTAATTGCTAAAGTTCAGTCTGAATTGGAGGGTTGGCAGGCCAGATTGTTATCCAGTGGGGCGCATTTGACTCTCATTAAACATGTTCTTCAAAGTATTCCAGTGCACAGCCTTTCTATCTTAAGAACTCCTAAAGCCGTGATTGAGAAAATTCACAGAATCATTAGTACCTTCTTCTGGGGTGTTAAAGATGGCAAACCTAAGAAAAAATGGTGCTCTTGGGTGGATATTTGTAAGCCTGTCTCGGAAGGTGGTCTGGGTCTTCGTAACCTTCAAGACGTTCAGTCTTCTCTTCACATGAAGTTAGTCTGGAACCTTCTGCAAGGTACTTCTCTCTAGTCCAAGTTTTTTCATGCTAAATATATTGGTGACAGACATATTTCTATGGTGGATCATAAGAAAGGGTCTCTTTTCTGGAAGATGATATTGAACAGTATTCCTTAGTGCAAGCTAATTCTAAATGGAAAGTCCGAGAGGGTAATGTCCTCTTTTGGCATGATCATTGGGCTGATGATGCTCCTCTTTGTGATAATATTCTGATTTCTGATATGCCAAATCTTAAATTGGAGGATTGTAAAGCTGGGTTGGGTTGGAATATGGATTTGTTTACTCGGTTGGTTGGTCATCACAAAGCTACAGATCTTATTTTGCAACTGGGTCAGATTAAAAACGTGAAGGATTTATTGATCTGGCTTCCTAAAGCAGACGGGCTCTTCTCTACCAAAAGCACGTGGAATTGTATTCGCATGAGAGCTCCTGATTTCCCTTGGGCTAATTGGGTCTGGCATTCTGCTCTTCCCAATAATATTTCAATTACTATGTGGAAGGCCATTCATAATTGTCTTCCTGTGGATGACAGAATCCGTAATCTTGGTATTTCTATAGTCTCCCGCTGCGATTGTTGTTCTAATTCTAAGTATTTGTTCTATTGTTCTTGGAATTCCTTGGATGGAAGGTAGTTCTTGGAAACAGAGGGTGGAGTGCTGGTATAGGTGGGCAAAAAATTCTAATCGCCCGGGTCAATTGCTGGGTCTTCTTCCGGCTATCATTACTTGGCGTCTATGGAGACGTCGCTATAAAGCCAGAATGGAAGGCTTGATGGAATCAGTCCAACAGGTTTGGTGTTCTATTAAATATTGGGTCTCTTGGATCGCGTTAAAGCTTAAGGATGTCAACTTGCTCTCTCAGCGTGACGAAGGTGTTTTACATTGCTTTAATATGCCTTTATATGTTACGAGGAAAGAGTTTATTATTCCAGTCAAATGGAAGCTTCCTAAGCCAGGTTGGGTCAAATTGAATGTTGATGGCTCTTCTCTAGGCAATCCAGGCCCGTCGGGTGCAGGAGGCATCATTCGTGATGATAACGGCAACTTTCTTTGTGGGTTTGCGGCTGCCACTGGGCATAACTCGAACAACTATGCAGAACTGATGGGTTTACTTCATGGGCTTCGTCATATTGGCATGTTGGGTGTTTCATCTGTGGAAATCGAACTTGACTCCATGCTTGTGCTTAACTGGTTGAGGACTCAGAGATGTGGCCTGTGGTACATGGAAGATTATTGGGATGAGATCCAGAGTCGTCTAGCCGGGCTTAACGTTTCTCTTGTTCACTACTATAGAGAATGTAACTCGGTTGCAGATGGGCTTGCTAAACTGGGTGCTAAGGGCCATACCCTCTCATGGTTTTCTTTATCTGATCTACCTGCTTCCATAAGAGGCAATATTCGGCTGGACAAAGGGGGTCTTCCCTACATTCAGAAAATCCAAAGACGATGTTAATGTGCCTCGGTTGATGGCTTTATCTTCAGGTATGTCCTTTTCTTTACACTCAATTTTTCTATTCTTACTTTTTGTCTGTGCAGGTTGTTTCTTGCAGGTTGTGGTTCTGTGTCTTTTTTATGTTTTTTTGTGCTTTGTGGTTGTGGTTGTGGTTTCTTTATGGTTTTTTTAGGCCTGGGTTTTGGTTTTTTATTTGTAGCCCCCAAGCCAAGGGTTGTAACCACGGTATTCCTCCGCCACAAGTGAGGGCTTTTTAATAAACCTAGGACAGGGCCGCTATGTGGATGGCTACCGGCTCTTCTTAAAAAAAAAAAAAAAAAAAAACTCCAGCCATCGCCACTGTCTCATGTTCAGATTCTTCTAGGAAAACAAGTGCTTCAAGCTCTTGTGATCGGTGTATACTTCGCAAACTTCCCCATACAAAAAGTGCCGCCAGATCTTAAGAACAAAAACAATCGCAGCCAATTCCAAATCGTGCGTCAGATAATTCTTCTCATGATCCTTTAGCTGACGGGATGCATAGGCAACAACCCGTCCTTCATGCATAAGGACACAACCCAATCCAAATTTAGATGCATCGCTGAAGACTATGAATGGCTTATGCGGTTCTGGGAGTGCTAACACTAGTGCAGTCGTCAACCTGTTTTTTAATTCTTGGAAGCTCCTCTCACACTTATCTAACCAAACAAATTCTACATTCTTTCTCGTCAACGCTGTGAGAGGTCCGGATAGGCGAGCAAATCCCTCCACAAATCTTCAGTAATATCCGGCAAGTCCCAAGAAACTCCAGATCTCGCGCACTGTAGTCGAACGCTGCCATGACAAAATGGCTTCCACCTTACTAGAATCAACAGCCACTCCGTCTCGGGAAATCACATGCCCAAGAAATCTGACTTCCTCCAACCAGAATTCACACTTGCTGAGCTTGGGATACAACTGGTGTTCTCTCAATTTCCCAAGTACTAGACGAAGATGATACACATGCTCTTCAACATCTCGGGAATAAATCAAAATATCATCAATGAATACTACCACAAAGGAATCCAGATAAGGTCGAAATACCCGATTCATTAAATCCATGAAAGCAGCAGGGGCATTGGCTAACCCAAACGGCATCACCTTAAATTCATAATGCCCATATCTCGACCTGAAAGCAGTTTTGGGCACATCCTTGTCCCTTATTCTCAACTGGTAGTATCCTGACCTCAAATGAATCTTCGAGAACACAGCTGCTCCTTGAAGCTGATCAAATAAATCATCTATCCGCGGGAGAGGATATTTATTTTTTATGGTCACCTTATTTAATTCCCGATAATCGATGCACATACGGAGGGTTCCATCTTTCTTCTTAACGAACAACACTGGCGCACCCCACGGCGAAGTATTAGGCTGAATGAACCCCTTATCTACCAACTCTTGCAACTGAGTCTTCAACTCTTTTAATTCAGCCGGTGCCATGCGGTAAGGAGCTTTGTGTACAGGAGCCGCTCTAGGTTCCAAGTCTATAACAAACTCCATTTCACGAACAGGGGGTAGCCCAGGCAAGTCCTCCACAAACACATCCGGAAATTCCTCCACAACGGGAATGTCTACCAAAGACTTCTTCTCAAACGGCGTAGACACCATCTGGACTAAGAAGGCATCCGCTCCCCACGCAATCTCTCTTCTTGCTTGAATTGCCGATATAATTACTGGCTTTTCTTTTAGCTTACTCCCCGCAAATTCCAGACAATCACCATCTGGAAGCTAAAAGCTCATTACCCGACTTCTACAATTAATGCTCACAGAATATCGATATAGCCAATCCATCCCGAGAATGATATCAAAACCCAACAGCTTAAACACCACCAAATCAGCATCCAAGAACCTTCCATCAAAATTCAAAGGGCAGCCCAAAGCAACCTTGGAACACCACACCATTTCACCATTGGGTAGAGCCACTACCAATGACTTCGGCAAAGGTTCCATGACCAAATTACACATCCGAGCAAAAGTGGAAGATACAAACGACTATGACGCACCGGAATCAAACACAAGTGCAAGCATAAAACTCAATAAACAGACTCTCCCTGAACCAAACACATTAACCCATGAAATCCAAAAAACAAAGGAGAAACCAAAATACACCAAAAATTAAATCCAAATTAAATTAAATTAAATCCATACCTGTAATTACTCCAGCATCATGGGTCGCTAGCACCTCATCATCAACATCTCCGGGTGTGACAGCATAAACCCGGGCTTGCACTATTTGCCTTGGATTTGTTCTTCCACCGCGTCTACCTCCACGGCTTCCTTGAACTGGCCTCGGACACTCACGAGCAAAGTGACCCTACTGGCCACAATTATAGCATCGAGCCTCACCAGAAGAGCACTCACCCACATGGGCTCTATTACAAACTCTGTAAACTGGCACTCGTCCTCTCATATGAACACCTGAGGACGCTTGCGGTCGAGTTCCGGTTCGCTGAACAAATTTCTGAGGCTAACCCAAGCTACTTCCTTCACCAAAAAAACTTCGTCTCTTATGTCCTGGTGGGGAGCCCATACTCAGATTATTCTCTAGCTCCACAAGAGTGGCCACATCCACTAAATCCTGAAAAGTGGATATCCGGTGGCTGACCACCATACGGCGTATCTCAGGACGTAGACCCTCCTAGAAATGCTCAGCTCGCATTTCCTCTGTGGCGATGAGGTGGGGAGCAAATCGCCCAAGTTTTATAAATCTCCGGGCGTACTGTTCCACGGTCATGCTCCCTTGGACCAAGCTTGAAAACTCTCTTGCCTTTTGCCGCCTTACAAAAGCGGGAAAGAAGCTATCATTAAACTCTTTCTTGAAGCACTACCAGGTCACAGCGGCGAAAGATCCCAGTTCTGATTCCAGCATTACTCTCTTGGTATCCCACCACTCAGAAGCGGTGCCTTGCAACAGATAGCTGGCGTAAAGCACTTGTTGCGCCTCAGTGCAACCACACACCTCAAAAGTTCTTTCTAGGTCTCTGAGCCACTTTCCAGCTTGAAGTGGATCCTCTTCTCCAGTGAAGTGTGGAGTTCTATGCGCCAGAAAGCGCTCATAGTTGCATCCAGCTTGCACCATGCCACTAGGCCCTCCTGGGTATAGCCAAGGCCCTCCCTGATGTGGCCAAGGACCTCTTTGTTGTGGCCAAAGCCCTCCTTGTTGCAGCCAAGACCCTTCTTGTTGTGACCAAGGACCCCCTTGTTGTGGCCAAGGCCCTCCTGGTTGTGGCCAAGGCCCTCCTTGTTGGGGCCTAAAATTCTGCTGCATAAACTCCGTCATCTGCCGTATTGCTTAGGCTATGGAATCATCTCTCAATGTATCGTCCCGTGACTCCTGAGTAGATTTCCTTGGTCTCACCATTTTCCTGCCACAACACAACCTTTGACCCCCTTTAAGAAAAACAAATAAAAACCAACAACATAAAGCTAAAAACCAAAAACCAACACCACATAACAAGAAACAAAAAGAAACCAGCATGCAATAACATAACTATATAAATAAAACAAGTAACAAGCATCAAACAAATAAAACAAATCAAATAACAACTTTACTTAAAATAAATTTTAAAACACAACTTTAAAAACATTTTGGTACTACCTACGGGACATGTGGTTTTACCCAGAGCCAATTGGCTCTGATACTACCTATGGCACCAAAATCTACGGAACTAAAAATTGTGCCACAAGTAAGTAAAATCCAAACACCACTAGATAAAAACATATAAAACTCAAACAATATGCATGAAAGAAAAGCCAATGCACATGTCCCGTAAAACCATATTTTTCCACACACGCCAAAAGCCCATTTGGCCCAAAAACATATCGTTTAAAACCAAGCCTCGCCATTATCCCAGATAATGGCCCAAACCACCATTTTCTCAAAAAATGGATCACAAAGCCTCAAAACCAAATCTCGTCATTTTCCCAGAAAATGGCCCGCATCCGAAAACCATAAAAACGATCCAATTATGCATGCACCATGATCTCCCCTAGGGATCATCCACAATCTCTGGCTCTGTGCCACACTTTCGAACGGCATTGCAAAAGGCGGTGGAAAAGCAACGTAACAGTGTGATTTACACTGTGGCCCTGTGTAATAAATTACCCACTTTCGAACGGGGACAAACCAAGGCACGAAATTGATAGGGAAAGGTCTTGAGATGTTTATGAAGCTAAAGAAAATGAGTTTTAGCTGTGGGTGGTGGAGGAAATGGCGGTGGAGGAGCTTAAAGGGGCTGAACGGAGTTGAGCTCGTAGGAGCTGCTCCGGCAATGGATCAAGGCCGGAAATGGGTGGGTTAGGTCGGCAAAATGTAGGGGAAGAAGCTATGAAGAGATGGTGGCCGGAGGTGGTGCGACGGTGCCGAAATCAATGAAAAATCATGTGGCTTGGAGGAGCTTGTGGTGGCTAACGGTAGCTCGGATGGAGTTGAAACTTGGTGGGGATGTTCACCGGTGAGAGGGGAAGAAAACTGGGTGGGTGGTGTTGGCCACGCCAATGGCAAGCGGCGGTTCTGGGCTGAGAAAGCAACCGGCGACAGGGGAGAAAAACAGGGCTGGTTCCATGACTTCCAGCCGTGCGTGGCAACTAACGGCTGGTCCGATGGCTCTGAAAATTGGTGAGGATGATCTCTGGTGGGAGGAGAAGAGAATGGTGTGGGTGGTGCACTACACGGCAGTCAAAGGGGCGGCGACGTAAATGGAAAGGAGAGCTACTGCGAACGGGGAGAGAGAGAACCGAGAAGAAAAATAAAGAAAAGAAAGAAAAGAAGAAAAGGAAAAGGAAAAAGGGAAAAAGAAAAAAGAGAAAAGAAAAGAAATGAGGTCTAATCCTCACTCCAGAATCCAAAAACTGATCCGCTGAAAATAAATTTAAAAACCGTAAAACGACTAAATAAATTAAACACAACATCAAATAAGTTAAAAACCAATTAAAATACATTAATTTAAAATAAATAAACCAATATATTAATTAAATTAAAAACAACCCTTCAGTGAAAATACACGTAAAAGCGGGTCATCACATGGGTGGCGGAGGAAACGGCAGTGGAAGTGAAAAATGGCCAAAACGGAGTTGAGCTCTTGGGGGCTGCTCCGGCAACGGATCGAAGCTGGAAATGGGTGTTTTAGGACAACAAGAGGTCAGTGATGAAGCTGTGAAGAGGTGGTGGTTGAAGGCGGAATGACGACGGTGAAATGGGGGGAAAACCATGCGGCTTGGCCCAAGGCGTCTCTAGTTGGTCTGAAAATTGAGGGAGGTGATCACCAGTCGGAGGGGAGTAGAACGGTGAGGTGGTGTACCGCACGGCGGCAACTGGCAGCTGGTCTGGACTGATGAAGGAAACGACGTGGAGGGGGAGGGAGGCTGGTCGCGCGGAAAGAGTGCAGGGGAAGAAGAAGAAAAAGAAAAAGAAAAGAAAGGAGGAAAAGAAAAAGGGAAAAAGAAAAAAGGAAGGAAAAAAAATAACATTCAATCCTCACCTCTGGGGTCCAAAAACTGATCCATTGAAAGCAATTTTAAAAGCTACAAATCGAATAAAATAATTTAAACCCAACATCTAACTAAAATATAATAAATAACTAGTAAAAACAAACAACTAACTTTTAAATCCAAAAACAAACTAAAATAAATTAAACAGGAATTTAAACTCAAAATAATAATTAATATTAAGAAAGCTCTACAAAATAAATTTCACAACTAAATAAATTCAATTAAAATTTGATAATTTAAAATAAAAGAACCAATATTTTATTTAAATTAAAATACTCTTTCAATGAAAACACACATAAAAACGGGGTATCACATGTTCTCTGATAATCTACCTACAATCAACTATTATTTCAGTAAAAGGGTGTGTATAACCCTTGTGAGTGTGAAGGTGTTCTATATAAGGAATAGTTAAATCACCATGTACAAGGTGATTGCAAGTGTAGATAGTGTTCTACATGGATTCTTTGTAGCGGTGTTGCGCAAAGCTGTAATAGGTTTCTATCTCCATCTAAAGAAGGTTAAATAGTGAATTTAGAAATCCTCAAAGTGTAGTTTCAGGTGAGGACGTAGGCAGTGGGGCCGAATCTCGTTAACATACAAAGTCTGCTTCTCTCTTACCCTTACACTTTATATTTATTTTGCTTTATATTTTGTTCATATTATATATTGTATATTTCATTTATAATTGCTAATTTTTAAATACAACCCAATTCGCCCCCTCTTGTATTAGTTATCTGGGCAACAATGGGTATCAGAGTAATGGCTCTTTTATAAGATTAACTATCTTTTGAGTTAGCATCTTATGGCTAACATTGCAGCTACATTTGGTTATGGTCAATCTAGCAGTCAGCCTCCATTGGCTAACATTACAGCTACATTCGATGATGGTCAGTCTAGCAGTCGACCTCCATAATTTTGTAGAGACAATTACATGATCTAGAAAGTTAGAATGAGAATATTCCTTCAGACTCAAGGTCGAGAAATTTGGAAATACGTTGTAAATAGACCTTATATCCTAACAAAAGTGGTTGATGCAGTAAAGGTTAAAAAGAAAGAAGAAGAGTTTGTTCATGAAAACGATAGAATTTATAAATTGAATTTAACAGCTATGAATCTCCTATACAATGCTCTCAATGGAAATGACTTTAATAGAATAATGACTTGCACTACGGCTAAAGAAATTTGGGATAACTTGGAAGTTACTATTGAAATAACTTCGTAAGTTAAAAAATTAAAAATTTATATTCTTACTCATAAATATGAAATGTTTAATATGAATGATGGTTAACCTATTTCTAGTATGTACACTCATTTTACTAATATCATAAACAGCTTTACAACTCTCTGCAAAATCTATTCCAACATGGAGATAGTAAGAAAAATTCTCAACTCTCTGCCAAAATGCTTGGAATCAAAAGTGACGGTAATTTTTGAAGCTAAAGACCTCAAGAAATTCAAAATAAATGAACTCATCAGATCACTTACCACAATGAGTACACACTAAAAAGAGGAGAAGAAAAAGAAATACCAAATAAGAGCTTAGCACTTAAAGTTGTTCCTCATGAAATCGAAAGTGATGTAGATGAAAAAGGTGACGAAAAAAATGAAGTTTTGACGATAACAAGAAGAAATAAGAGATTCTTAAAGAGAAATAAAGTTCCTCCAAAGAAATCCTTAAAAAAGTTTTCCAAGAAAGATTAAAGTAAAAAGGACTTTTTAATTTGTTATAAATGCAATAAGCTTGGACATATCAAAGCAAATTATCCTCTGCTAAAAAAAGATGGAAACAAGGGCAATAAAACAATGAAAGCTATATAGGATGATTATTCAAGTAGCTCAGACAATGAAGTAAACAATGAAGAATCAACAAATCTTTGTCTTATTGCTAAAGATGACCGTGAGGTAACAAATCTTGATAATATTAAAGATCCTTCATATGAGGAATTGTAAAATATTTTGGAAGCGATATATGAGGAACTTGAAAAATTACATATCAAATATACTACTTTCAAAAAGAAAAATTCCTTTTTAACAAACGAAATTGATGTTTTAAGAAAAGAAAACATCATTTCAAATAATTAAAAACATGAGTTGAAGAAGAAAATACCTGATTTGGAAAATATTGCTAAAAACTTTATGAACTGATAAAGAAATTTTGAAAAATTTATTGATAGTCAAAGATGTGTTTTGACAAAGTAGGCTTAGGATACATGCCAAAATAAAAATATAAACCTTATAAAAACTTCTTTAATAATCCTTCTACATCAAATGTGATGCCCCCAAATCTCACGTACGGACACGTAGAAATCAAGGTGTCAGGATGATGACAACACGGGTCACACATCCCATCGCCAAGTGCCAAGTGTGTGTACATGCAACACGTGTACAACAAAACAGCTCAGCTAGTAATAAAAGTCTTTCAACCCAGTACCAAAACTTTATTTAAATACAAAATGGCTAAAAAAGAGGTACCAAAAATATTACAATTAATCAGCATAAATATAATACAAATCAAAAACAATAAACAAAACAGAAAATAAATCACAATCCACGAGTGATCCCCGATCAATCCTCCGGTGAAGCTGCCTCCTCTGGCTCATCCTCCTCGTCCTCTGCATCAAAATCTATGGTACCAAAGATTGTACCGCAGGTAAGTAACAATCCAAACAAACCTCCAAATAAAAATACATTCATGCAATAATCAAATGCATGATCATGATACCATATGCACATATCTCGAAAATCATCATTTCTCAAAATAACTAATTTTACACGCACTCCAAAATCTCATTTTGGTCCAAAACATTTTCTTTAAAAATTTACTCGCTATTATCCCAGATAATGGCCCAAAAATCCACTTTCGCCATTTTCCCAGAAAATGGCCCAATAACGAACTATCAGAGCACTGTAGGCTGGAATAACAGGCGGGACTCTACCACCATCCCTGCTTATAACCATCCCTATGCTTGCACCATAGGCAGAAATCACAGACGGGACTCTACCACCGTCTCTACTTACCACCATCCCTACAAGTCCGTCTATAGGCGGGAATCACAGGCAAGACTCTACCACCATCCCTACTTACCACTATCTCTACTGTGACTCTCTATCCAATCGTTCAATCAGTTCATTTCAAAAACACCCAAAATCATTTATCACATGAAAATCCAGTTTTCATTTCCAACATATGTTCATGCATAGACCATGTAATGCAAATAACATAACACAAAATACCCAACAATCCAAATCATCCAATCATAAATAACTCCATCCTCAAATCCATCCGACCCCCGAATTCTCGGACTTAGTCTGGCACAACCAACCAATCACAAATTATTGTTAAAGAAAAAATATATTTAAATCTACAAGAAATGTTGGAAAATACGTACAACGCTATATAATATTTTTTGAAGGATCTCAAAGGTGTAAAAAGCGACGGCAAGGCAACATAACAGTGCAAAATGCATTGTGGCCAAGGGTCACAAAATACCCACTTTTGAATGGGAACAAACTAAGACTTGGGATTAATAGGGAATGGCTTAGAGGTGTTAGTGAAACGAGCAGAAGTGGGGTTTGGCCATGGGTGGCGGCAAAACCGGCGGTGGAAGTGGAAAATGGCCAAAACAGAGTTGAGCTCGTGGTGGTTGTTCTGACGATGGATCAGAGCTGGAAAGGGTGGGTTAGGTCTGTAAGGAGTTGGTGATGAAGTGGTGAAGATATGGTGGCCGGAGGTGGAACGATAGCGGCGGAACTGCTCAAAAGTTGTGCGGCTTGAAGGGGTATGTGTGGCTTAACAGTTGAGTCGGAGGGGCTGAAATTTAGTGTAGAGGTGCGCTGGCTGGTAGGGAGTCGAACAATGGGGGTGGTGTAAGCCACGGCGGTGGCCTGGGTGGGACGAAAAAAATGACGGAAGAGGGGGAGGGAGAGAGAGAGTGTGTCACACGGGGCTTAGGGAAACAGGGGAATAAAGAAGAAGAAAAGAAAAGGAAAGAAGAAAAAAGAAAAAGGAGAAAAGGAAAAGAGGAGAAAAAAAAAAGGGAAAAAAAGGAAGAAAAAAATGAAGTACAGCCTTTCCCAATTCAGGGTCTCAAACAGAACTAACGAAAATAGATTTTAAAATGACGAGTTAAATAAAATAATTTAAACATAGTGACTAAATAAAATAAAATAAAAAAAAAACCCAACAGTACCTACTTTAAAATAAAAAGCACAATAAAATAAATAAAAGGCAAATAAAAATACTACAACTCAATATTAATAAAATAAAATAGTTAAATCCCAATAATAAAATAATTTAAAATAAAGAGTATTTTAAATGCAAAACAATAATTAATATTAAGTAAGCACAAAAAAAATAAATTTCTCAACTTAAAAAAAATCATAAATAAATTTAATGATAAATCCGATAATTTAAAACAAATGAATTAATATTTTAAATTAATTAAAATAATCATTCGATAAAAATACACTAAAATACAGGGTATAACATCCTTCCCCCCTTAAAATAAATTTTGTCCTCGAAATTTGTGAGGTTAAATATCAACACAAGCAAGATACAAGATACAACTCAGAGTATACTTGAGAAAATCATCCCATCAACTATTCCCATACAAGCATCAGTAATGCCCTCCCAAATTTACTCCTATGGGCAATTCCATCATACTTGCATTAGTGTCCTAGTGACCATCATGTCTAGTACTCCTAGGCCGACCATGTAATCCAAAATCTCTACTTCAACAAGAACCTTAATACAACACCCAGTAAATTCCAATAATTATTACTTTCCTAAAATAAATTGTATTAACCTCTATTGACTCCTATGTTATATCCTCGAAATCTTCATCGTATACTACTCCATGATAACCTAATAGCCACTCCAAAGTAAACCATCAATAAGCATAAATTACACAACCAAATGATTAATCTCTCATTAAAAACTTTGAATCACCACTAGTTCTTCAAAATCAACACAAATTTTGAATATCTAATTATCTCCAAAAATTAAGCTTTCACGCGCACTCTGATAACTCACCAAAATGCAAAAAGACTATGTCCTCATAAATTAACACCTAACAAGCCACCTCTTCCAAGTCAAAATGAAACAAGGACCTGTACTCTCCAAATGCATACACTCACAACTATTACGTATCCTTAGTCAAAACCAATAATTCTCCAACTTACAAGTGATTCATTCCTATCATATTCATCATCTAGATCTATATCCTCGAAATTAACAAGAATCATCTCCTAAATTCACACCATCTATTATCCTCAAACTTGGTATGGATCAATCCTAAAACCTCCCACTATAACCTCGAGCTATAACAATTATTTTCTTGAATTCGATCCAGATCTTTGATCCTTAGAGAATTGCACAAACTAAATCAATACCTTCAACTCCCAAAGAAATATTCTCCTTGAAAATTCCTATATCCATCATTCAAATATGATCAACCCCATTTTAATGGTTACAGCCTAATCAGTCTCCAAAATAATTCAAACTAGTACACCAAGCCTGCGAAACTAAAAACTCCAATCTCATTATAAATCAATCCTTCAAATTTGCAATCCCAAAACCTTAAATTATGCAAAATTCATTTTCCAAAATCCATTAGGTCAATGAACCTATATCCAATAACAAAACAATCAAGTTCCAAAACTTTCAAAATCTAAAACCTTAAATAATAACCAATCATTTCCTAAAGTTTGCAAAACCTTAAACCTTTGCTGAAATTTTCATAAAATCTATCCTTGAAACTCGTTGAACTTACAACCTACTACGCTATAGACCATTTCATAAACTCCACGGAACCTAAGAACTCAATTATCCTACTTCCCTAAGAGATCACCCAGATCACGCCATTCCCTTCAAACCTCAATATTATAAGAACAAACCACATGGCTAAGAGTTCAAGCCTATAATGGTATTCTTGATAGTATCATCTTCCTGCCATAGCGTAACCCTTAACCCCACTTAAAACTAAAAACAATTAAAATATAACAAATTAACATAGAATAAAATTAAAAAAAAAACCAACAAAATAAAATAACACAAAAATATAAACAATAAATTAAAATCAAATTTAATAAAATAATTTTCAAATCGAATAAAAACAAATCAAATTAAATAAAAACAATTCAAATTAAATAAATAAATAATTTCAAATTAAACCTTTAAAATATTCCGGTACCGCACCTATGGGATGTGGTTTTACCCAGAGTCGAACTACTCTGATACCACCTATGATGCCAACAACTCCCACGTACGAACATGTACGTAGAAATCGAGGCGTCGAGATGATGACAACATGAGTCACGCATCCCATCGCCAAGTGTCAAGCATGTGTACGTGCAACACGTGTACAATAAAACAACGTAGTGGGTAATAAAAGTCTTTCAACTAAGTAACAGAACTTCGTTTAAATACAAACTCGCTTAAAAAAAGAGTATAAAAAATATTACAATGAACCAATATAAATATAATACAAATCAAAAACAATAAACAAAACAGGAAATAAATCACAATCCACGAGTGATCCCCGATCACTCCTCCAGTGAAGCCACCTCCTCGGGCTCAGCCTCCTCATCCTCTGCATCAAAATCTACGGTACCAAAAACAGTACCGCACATAAGTAACAATCCAAACAAATCTCAAAATAAAAATACATTCATGCAATAACCAAATGCATGATCATGATGCAGTATACATTCATGCACTTGTTAGGATCCAGGCAGCTCAAGGCTTTGCAGCACTCGTTGGGACACGGGCGTATCCAATTATTCAACTATCTACAGTATCTACTAACACACCGTTTTCATCAGTTAATTTAATTACCGTAGTTTCTTTTTAATGATGTCAAAACAGGGAGAAGTTTTAGACTAGAACATTAACATTTTTTGAATTATTAAACTCGCTATATAAGCTTGGAATTATGTTTATCTATTGTTTGAAAAACTAATGGATGTTCTTAGAGGGAGCTTAAGTATTACTATAGGCTTCAAAGTTATACTAAGTATTTGTCATCATCAAAAAGAGGGAGATTGTTTTACCCAAGGTTTCAAGTTTTATGTAAGTATATATCTACATATGGGTTTTGATGATAACAAATAAATTAAAGCATAAAAGAGTCTCAAGCTCAACCTATCTACACAATGGAGCCAAGCACATCAACAAACCAAAAATGAGCAAGAAATGGAAAAAGCTAACGTTAAAGCTCATAGAGTAATTTTGTACATCTCTTGAAAAATTCAAAATTAGAATTAAGGCTCAAAATTAATATTTTCTCATAAAGCATTAAATTACATTTTCCACACATGCATGATATTTGTGAACATCAAATTTCAATTTTTGAAAGATGAATGATTGTCATCCATCACATGTGCATGGCGTGATTAAAAGTTTGAATTTTGAAAGATGATTGAGTGTCATGTTTCACATGTGCATGGTTTGTTTGGATATTTTCAAAAGTGATTGATGCTCTTTTTGACATATGCAAAAGGTAGATGATTTTGTTTGAAAATTTTGAAAAATAAATAATGCTCCTTTTGTCTTATGTGAAAACTAAAAAACTATGTTTGAATATTTTGAAAAGTAAATGATGTTGTCTTTGACAATTGCAATAAGGAGAAACTTTTATTTAAATTTTTTAAAAAGTGAATGATGTTTCTTTGACATGTGAATCTTTTTAAATATGAATATGAAGTCTTGTATGCCTATAAATAGTTCAATTGAGATTTTCAAATTTACAACAACAAGAACATACACACATCATTGCAAGTTTTATAACATTCATTCAAAACTTTCAATCTCTTTTCTCTAAGCATTGAGCCTTAACCTTTGTCCATTTTGAGAGATATATAGTTTGTGTTGTATTATTTTTATTTCACTCATTGAGGAGTGTTCTCTGATAACTTAACAGCTATCAACTCTTGTATCAGTAAAAGGGTGTGTATAACCCTTATAAGTGTAAAAGGTGTTCTACTTAAGGAATAGTTGAATCACCACGTGTAAAGTGATTGAAAGTGTAGAGGGTGTTCTACACGGATTCTTTGTAGCGGTGTTGCTTAAAAGTATAATAGTTTTCTATTTCCAACTGAAGGGGGTTGAATAGTGAATTTGAAAATTTTCAAAAGATAGCTTAAGGCAAGGATGTAGGTAGTGGGCCAAACCTCATTAACATACTGAATTTGCATCTCTTACCTTTACACTTTATATTTATTTCTACTTCGTATTTTGTTTATATTATATATTGTGTATTTGATTTATAATTTCTAATTTTTAAATACAACCCAATTCATGTCCTTCTTATATTAGTCATCTGGGTAACAATTAGTATCAAAGCAATGACTCTTTTGTAAAATTAACTATCTTTTAAGTTAAGATCTTATGACTGACATTGTAGCTACATTTGGTGAAATTCAATCTCGCAATTGGCCTCCATTATTTTGTGGAGATAATTACACATTTTGAAAAGTTAAAATGAGAATATTCTTTCATACTCAAGGTCGAGAAATTTGAAAATGCGTTGTAAATGAACCTTATATCCCAACAAAAGTGGTTGATGGAGTAAAGGTCAAAAAGGAAGAAAAAGTATTTGATCATGATGATGATAGAATTTATACATTGAATTTAATGGCTATGAATCTTCTATATAATACTCTTAATGGAAATGAGTTCAATAGAATAATAACTTGCACTACGGCAAAGGAAATTCGGGATAACTTGGAAGTTACTTATAAAGGAATTTCGCAAGTTAATAAATCAAAAATTTATATTATTACACATGAAGGAATCAAAAATTTATATTCTTAATTATGAATATAAAATGTTTAAGATGAATGATGATATATCTATTTCTAGTAACTAGACTCATTTTACTAAAATCATAAACAACTTGACTGCTCTAAGCAAAATCTATTCCAACGTGGAGATAGTAAGAAAAATTCTCAACTCTCTGCCAAAAAGCTGGGAATCAAAAGTGACAGTGATTCTTGAAGCTAGAGACCTTAAAAAACTCTAAGTAAATGAACTCATCAGGTCACTTACCACCCATGAGTACACATTGAAAAGAGGAGGAGAAGAAGGAAAGCCAAAGAAAAGCTTGGCACTTAAAGTTGTTCCTTATGAAAGCGAAAGTGATGAAGATGAGAAAAGTGATGAAAAAGATGAAGAAGTTGCGACGATAATAAAATGAATTAAGAGAATCTTAAAGAGAAATGAAGCTCCTTCAAGGAAATCCATCAAAAAGTTTTTCCAATAAAGATTTGGATAAAAAAACTCTCTAATTTATTATAAATGCAATAAGCCTGGACATTTCAAGGTAGATTGTCTTCTGCTAAATAAAGATCGAAACAAGGCTAAGAAAACAATGAAAGCTACATGGGATAATAATTCAAATAGCTCATTCTAGTGTGTGAAAAACTCTTGCTTTTCCCTTTGCTTTTCCCTTGAATCGCGACCTGTTTTGGACCCAAAAATCATGCTTTGTTTCGTCCCCATCCGTGAAGCTTCAAGCTCGATTTTCCTCTCTTTTCTCTCTAGTATTTTCGTGTACTAGATTGTGGATAAAACCTTGAGATTTTTGGGTGATTTCGCCTCCAACCCATGCCCTGTTTCCATCCAAACTGTGAGCTTCATTTTCAGTTCTTATGGATTTTTGGTTCTGACCATGAGCTTCACTTCCAGCGATTGTCTTCTAGATTTTTATCCTAGTAAATCAGCCCTTTGCTTCCTGAAAATATTACTCCAAATTTCCTTGTTTTCGAAACTAATTTTAAGTACTAGAAATTGTGAGTTTTGGGAAATTCTTTTCGGGCTTGCTTTTGGCATTTAACGGGTGCTTGATCTTTCAGAAATTTGCCTTTAGCACTGTAAGTATTTTCTAAATTAATTTTTTGATATTTAAATATATTTTTACACTAACAAATATTTTGTGATCTGGTTGATTGTGCAGGACATTGAGTCTGATAAGTTTGGGGGTCGGTTGGATTAGAGGATGGAATTGTTTGTGATTGGATTATGCTAGAAAAGTTTGGTTGTTGAATATTGTGTCATGTCACATACATTGCATAATAGCACGCATGTTCATGTTTAAAAATGAAAACTGAGTTTTTGCATAATTGTATGCATGTTCATATGTATATTTGAAAACTGGGTTTTCATGTGCAAACTGAGTTTTTGCATAATTGTATGCATGTTTGTATGTATATTTGAAAAATAGGTTTTCATGTGCAAAAGGATTTTTGGGTGTATGTGTAACACGACCCCAAGCCGAGATAGGGCATTATCTCGATAGAGCTCCTCTAGGCACTTGGGGGCAGAATATACTGAGTGGCTTCCCCTGAGTTGTCGCTAGGTGACAATGGGATCAGACGGGAAGGTAACTCTCTCATGACGACTCTGTGGCCTCTCTATTGGTAGGGGCTAGAGGATGCTTGGCCACGAACGCGCTGGGCACAAAACTGGACATCACTCATTACGAAGTCACACGCATGGTCGTTACCTGTGGTGTGATGAAGGGAGCTAGGGTGTGTGAATGGTCCCTAGGGAAGATCATGGTGCATACGGAATAAATGGATAATGTGCCATTTTTAGAAAAAAATTACGGTTTTGTTAAATGGATTTATGTAGACCATTTTCTGGAAAAATTATGGATTTTTTTGTTGGGCCATTTTCTGGGAAAATGGCGGATGTTATTTTCTAATAGAATGTTTTGGGCCAAAATGAGATTTTGGCGTGCATTTGAAAATAATCATTTTCAGAGAAAACGATGATTTTTGGGTCTCATTCATATGGCATCATGTGCTTACATATTTATTGTTGTATGAATGTATTTTAATCTCGTAGGTTGTTTGAATTATTACTTACCTGTGATACTGTTTTATGGTACTATAGATTTTGATGCAAATGATGAGGAGGTTGAACTTGAGGATGCGATTCCTCCGAAGGAGTGATTTGGTGTCACTTGCTCATATATCGGGATTTGTTTCCCGCTTTTGGCTCTTGTATTGTGATTTTATTATATTTTATTGGATAACTGTATTATTTTTTATATGCTTGTGTTTAAGCAAATTTTTTTTAACAATTCTGGTACTTAGTTGATTGACTTTAACTTATCCATTGTGTATTTTGTTTTACACATGTTGCATGTGCACATACTTAGCACTCGTTGTTGGGGTGCATGACCCATGTTGTCATCATCCTATCGCCTCGATTCTTGCAATTCCGTAGGTGGAGTTGGGGGCATCACAGTAATACTCCCTCAAATGTTCATGAAACACCCCTAAAGTCTTCCCTATACCAAAATGACCACTCCAATTATAGGCAAACTCAATGAATGGCAAATGGCACTCCCAAAAGTGCTCATGTAACACGTCTAAAATCTTCCTCACACCACAGTTACCCAACAAACCACCTCCATGTCTATCACACACAAGCAACGCACACAGAAAACTAGTAGGCACACAAAGTCTAGTCTCTTGAAACAAGTACAGATCTAGTTTATAGAACTTACCCAACAATACTTTCTCGCATGTTCCATACACACTAACAAAGTCATCAACATTAGCATGCAATTTCTTATTATATTCAAATCTCAATAACTTTACATTTAAAATAAGGACATACTTTCTTGCTAATGCATTAACCACAAAATTTTCCTCACCATGTGTGTATTTGATTACATAAGAAAAAGTCTCAATACAATCCTCCCACTTAGCATGTATTCTAGTCAACAACTTACCTTGTCCCTTCAAGTGTGTCAAGGTCTCATGTTCATCAAAGAGAGGTCAAGTAGGAATTATCGCACCCAGCACAAAATCAATACAATGCTTTATCTCTCTAATAGGTGGTAATCCACTAAACACACCACTAGGAATTATGATCTCATATCCCTACAACAAAGAGACAACAACACTAGGCAAAAGTTTGTCAAGTTCGTTAGTAGTAAAATTTGTCTTGGCATAAAAACCCACTTTTCTCTCTATTTTTCTCTCATTTCTTCACTCTCTCTCCTTTTTTTTTTTTTTTTGCTCTCTTTTTGCCTTTTACCCTCTTTTTTCTTTCACTCTGTTTTCTCTTTTCACTCTCTTTTTTTTTTCTTTCACTCTCCTTTTTATCTTTTTTTTTTTAACCCTCAGCCTCACAAGTGTTTGTCAACTCATTCTCTCTTTTCAATTTTACTTGATCTTCAAACACTTGTCTTGGAGTAAACAGTACAAGAGTAATGGTCTTATTGTGTTTTGCCAAAGTATGCCTATTCTTGAACCCATCATGAGTCACTTTCCTATCATACTGCCACGAACTCCCCAACAAAATATGGCCCATATGGATAGGCACTACATCACAAAGCACTTCATCCATGTATTTCACAATTGAAAAAAAAAAAAAAACTAACACTTGCCTATTTACCCTAACTTCCCCACAATTATGCAACCACTACAACTTGTATGGTTTAGAGTGTTTCAAGGTAGACAAATTCAAGTTCTCAATTAAAAGAGTGCTTGCAACTTTAGTACAACTCAATGATCATACTACATACCTTGTTGTTGATGTGGCATCTAGTATGGAAAATGCTCTCCCTTTGCTGCTCCATATCATCCACCTTGATTTGTGTATTGAGAGCACTCCTAGTAACAAGAGACTCACCTGTCATAGGATACTCCATCCCATCATCATCACTAGAATCAACCAACTCGGCATCTCCTCACTATCACCCTCACTCTCAGTTATCACCACTCCATTGTCACACATAATCATCACCCGCATATTTGGACATTGACATGCGATGTGCCCTGAACCCAAACACTTAAAGCATCTAATATCTATATTCCTTGAAGGTTGAGATTTTACCTTGAGTTTGTTGCTAGTTCCCTCATCTTTTCCCTTAAGTGGTTCAGTCTTTCTCTTTGCTTCAGCTAGATCATTCATATCCCACTTTGATTTCTAAGTAGTGCTAGAAACCGAAGTGTACATTGCTGTCTATGTTCTCTTTAACTGCCTCTCCACCTTCGTAGCCATGTGCACCATGTCCTTTATCTCCACATAATGCTGCAATTCAACTACATTGGTTATTTCTCTATTCAAACTACTCAAAAATTTAGCCATAGTGGCCTCCTCGTCGTCCTTTACATTCGCCCAAATCATCTTCACCTCCATCTCCTTATAATAATCCGCCACACTCGTAAACCCCTGTGTAAGATTTTGGAGTTTTTGGTAAAGGTCCCTATAGTAGTAGCTAGGTACAAATCTCAGCCTCATGAGAGCTCAACTCTCCCAATGTCTCTACAGGTCTTTCGTAATTCCTCATCCTATTGGTCACTAGTTGATCTATCCAAATAATAGCATAATTAGTGAATTCAATTACCGCCAACTTCACTTTCTTATTCCCAAAGTAATTAGGACAATCAAACATCAACTCTATTTTTTCTCTCACTCTAGATAAACGTCAGGGTCAATTCTACCTTGGAAAGATGGTATTTTCACTTTGATACTTCCAAGGTCTCTATCTACACCATCCCAACTCCCTAGGTTCCTCTAAAGTCCTCTTCCACGCCTAACTCTTTTATGTCTACCTGACCCAATTTCAGATATTAGGTTTTCCTCATCCTCACCATCTCCTTCATTCTCATACTCATTTTCAACCCTAGGCTCACATCGCCTCCTATCTCCCCCACCTCACAAATTTCTAATCGTTGCGTCTTGAAGATCCATCATATCCCTCACTTCCCCCAACACCAAGTTCAACCGCTCAAATTGTTGTTGCATGGCCTGCAACGTAAAGAATTGGTTATTTGTAATCCCCCTTGGTGATGAGCTACCCCAGTGAGACATTGTAATGTGTTGCACAAAGAGAATGTTGATGGTAAAAAAACCTCACACACTCTCTTATGTGTTTATACTCAAACAATGGCACTCCACTCGTATATCACTTTTAATTAGCTTTTTCCCGATAATGGTCTCACACTCTCTTGCCTTTTACCTCAAGAGTTTTTCCACTCAAGTTCATTAAGAACTAATTGAACTCAATTAAGATAATACAACATTGTTTTATCCCAACTAGTAATTAGGTCCAAGAAACAAGAACAAGAGAAATATGGAAAGAATTAAATGACACTAGAATCAAGGAAATTATATGAGGGAAGAAGTAAATACAAAACAAGATACCAACTATAGTAATATATTCAGCCCTTTTAATGATAAGGCTCAAGAAAAAAAA
Source organism: Carya illinoinensis (assembly GCF_018687715.1). NCBI lineage: Eukaryota > Viridiplantae > Streptophyta > Magnoliopsida > Fagales > Juglandaceae > Carya > Carya illinoinensis. Next base: position 6,547,895 of record NC_056767.1, on the reverse strand, counting down.
AATTCTCTACTCTTTTTTTTTCGATTTTCCTTTTTCTTTTTCTTTTCTTTTCACCAACTGATTTGATCACAATCAACAGAATAAGCAATTGACAAAAACCCTAACAATAACACAAAAACCCTAAGAACAAGTGATATATGGTAGCCTTAAGAACAAGAAATTTTAGCTAACACAAAAACCCTAATGGAAGATGATTTTGATAGCCTTAAGAATAGTGAAGAAATTCAGCAGCCACCTTTTTTTTTGCAACCCTAGAACAATGAAACCTTAGAATTAAATATGCAAAAAATAAAAGATAGAATCAAACCTAATTACAAACCTGATTAGAAACTGAGTTCTGAATATCAAATGATATGAACTCGCATGAATGGAATCCCTTAAACCCACAATCAATTTGAAAACTCACCCAAGAAAGTCAAAATAAAGTCAATGGATGGAGAATCTAGACCAGTTGAGAACTTGTTTCAAGAACCTAGATTATATTAAAAGCTAGACCCGTTGAAGAACCCGTCTCAAGAACCCAAATTACACGGAGGAACGCTACAAAGGTTGTGATTTACTTTTGATAAGTTTAAAAATTTAATCAAGAACAAGAGGAGTAAACTCAACTCACAATAAAAATTCAATATTGTCTAAAGATTGTGTTGGGTGGCCACATGGTTTAAACACCCTTCCCAAAACATGATAAACTAAACTAAAATTTGTGAACCCTTCTCTCAAAAATACCCCTTGACCGAAAATAGCCCCTATAAAACACATGGTTGGCGCCCCCTCCAATGTAGAACACAAAAGAAAGAAACCCTAGTTTCTAAAAAGTAACTTTCCAAATAAACCCTTGGCCAAAATACAAGGCCTTCCCAAAAACTGTAGTTTATAAGAAATAAGACATGTGTGGGCAAAATGTCCTCAAGCCTACTTATTCTAAACTAATAAAATAAATCCTTATAGAAATTGAAAGCCTTCAATAACAATAGGCACAAACAATATCTCTAAGTCTTGTCTTCCACAGCTTGTATCAAGTGGATCAAAGCTGGTTCTTCTTTCAAACCTATCTTAAGTGCTGAGCTCTTGCTAGCTTCATCTCAAATGGATTGCACTAATCTTTGCAATGCCTCCTTGATCTTCTTTGCTCTTGATCTTGTAAATGGCCTATCTGGTACTTGCAAAAGATCTTTAAAACTCGATCCACCTTGCGGTCTATCAACAACACTTCTCTATGTGTGTGTATTTATATATTATAATATATATATATATATATTCCTAAGTAAGTAATCTTTGATTCTTCATGAGGTTCTAAGATGTAGAAATCACGCAATAATTGTGTGACCCATATGCAACGCGCTCTCCCTATGAGTTTCTCATCATGGAAAGTGTTGGCTTGGAAGACATGCATCATAGAAATTAGTTGCAAATAGTCTTTTCGTTGCCCTAAATTAGTCACAAAAATCCATTTTTCTTGTAGTGCATAGAGACAAGTCCTCCAGAGGTTGCCACAGCTCTAGATATAGGTATTTTGAGGATATGATCAGAAGGCACCATAGCCAACAAGGTGCACAATGGATTTTGACAATGATCAACAAGATGACGTGAAAACCAAATATTAATTAAAGAGTAATGTTAGATATAGTTGTGGATGAGTGCATAAGCACGAAAACCAAATATTAATTAAAGAATAATGTTAGATATAATTGTGGATAAGTGCACAAGCACTGTGCAATTCTTTTGAAAAAGAATGTGATCTCTATTAAAAAATAGTTTTTTTAATGTAAGTTACATATTTTCTCACTTTTTTTAAAGAGATTGTGCGATTTTTTTTCACTCCAAGACTGCAAATATCATTTCTAGTTCCAAAGATTTTAACAAGCAGGATATAATAAATGATTTTGCTTAATATATATGTTGGATGAAAAATTTTATTCATCATCACTACGCACCATACACCACGCTTTTTTTTTCTCTTACCAAATATGTAGTATATAGATGATGAGTAGAATATTAGTTCAATTAGTTTAAGAAAAATAAAAAATAAATACAAATAAAAAAAGTATAAAGTGTGGTGTGTAGGGATGAAGAGTACCAAAACTTGTTAGATGATCAACTTTTTGCAGCCACTAATTTAACCAATGGACAATGATACGCTACTAATTATATTACAACTCAATTACAACTACATATTAATTAAATTTCGGTACTTATAACAATTCAAAATATATAAAATAATAATTTTTTTATACTTAAGTTGTAAACAACTTGCAGTATAGTTATTCTTATGCCATTTTACTTAACCAATTACACCACCAAAAGCTAGGTCTCTATTTAAAGCTTTACCTTGGTTGCGCTCCTTGCTATTGGCTACATGCCTAGTACTACAGATGTCTACCCAACCCAACCAACCAGCTGTTTCCTCGTTTGAAATGGATGCCCAGCCCATCATGCGGCCTATCCAGCCTCATCAAATGTCCGGAGATGTACGAAATGCACTTCTAGTGGTGATGGCACTGATTGCTGCCGCTACCTTCCAAGCCGGACTCAACCCTCCCGGTGGGGTTTGGCAAGACACCAAGAACGACCATTGGGTAAATCATGAAGCTGGCACCGCAATTTTGGGTTCTTACCCCCAAAAATGCAGAGATTTCTTTTTATTTAATACGCTAGCATTTGCTTGGTCCATCTACGTTATTATGTATCTTATATACCGATTCCCATTATATATAGAGATATGGATTGACTTGGCCTCATTTTCCGCTACAGACGCTATTTCAATTGGCTCCTTCAAACCGGGCGGTGCTGCTTGTTTAAACGGATCAGACGTTGCAATCTTTTTCTTCTTTCACTTGTAACGTTGCCTGGTATTTGCTTGATATAAACTGTACTTCGTTGGGCTTAGGTTTGAGTAACAAAGGTTTAGTTGTTGGCCTCAGTCCCCTAGTTGTATGTGGGCCTATGGCCATTTCTTTTATTTGAATGTTATTCTCAAATCAGATCAAGGCTCCTTTACTATTTAGTAAAGTTATTTGAACTGTCTCATTCCGTTGTAAGGTTAAGTTGACCTCTGGCCCATTAGTTAGTAGAAGCCGAGAGTGGGGTCAGTATTTGTAGTGTGGAGTACACACTTGTAAGGTAGGTAAAATATAAATCAAAAGTTCAATTTCTTTTTCTTCTTCGTCTTGAGGTCCTTATCCTCGAAGTGAGATTATTCTTTCAAATCTTTCCGATGTATTACAATATCAGTACTCTTATATGATCATTGGAAAGAAAATAGAAGAAAAAGTAATCAGTATGTATCACTCTCTCTCAAAGTTAATAAGTTTGAAGTTTTCCTTTCCTCCTCATGTATATATATATATATATATATTTATACACACACATACATACATACTAGCAGTTGTTTAACTTGCAAGGCACGTTTACCTAGTTAAAAAAAAATTGTGAAAATAACGTGTCCAAACAATAAACAAATTGTGACTCGTTGAATGTGACACAAAATTTTTGTGATGGCGTGTTTGTTCACAATCAACAAGAAAGTTGAAAAACTACATAACATTAAGGAAAACACTACCATGCTCTCTCCCCTTGCCTCCTCAAAGTGACTGCTGGTCACAATTTTTATTTTTTTTTAGTGATTAAGTGATTTTAAGTGTATTAGTATATTTTTTGAAAAAATATTTAAATATATTAAAATAATATGAAAAAAAAAACTGCCTAAGATTAGAGCGGTAAAGTAGCACCGCTCTAAGATTAATCATTAGTAAACAACTCAGCAAACATCTATGGAAATTGCTCAAATTGAAAACCAAAACAAACAAAATCATACCATTCAAGTTCACATGACTAGATTCCGAGGAACCCTCTTGTTTCCCACCCTCTTTACTACTTATTATCCACTTTTTCTTTTGATCCCCATAAGGCAATGAAAACCACTCCAGATTATCAGATTGTATTCACAAAAGGTTTAAACTTTAGGAGCTCCTCTTCTGATGGCTCAACTACCCAACAACTTAAAATAATCTAGTTGGCATTTTCTTGAACAAATATCTACAAGAACCTTGAAAACGGTGTGAGTCTCGCGATTACATTTGAATTTAATAAGAGGCCAAAACTCCCTACAAAGTTTGAATACAAACATATATGTAAGAGAACCTCAGCCTTCAAAAAGACGAATTAAAAAGGAAAAGAGTATGTATATATATTACTCAAGTTCACTTGTGCTCATCAATCTTGGTGATGGGATGGAATTTTTCTTGAGCAAAACTCCCCCACCCTGTAAGAATGATATGCTAAATACATGATTAATAATACACACATACCAAGTTCATTAATCCCAAAGGAAGATTAAAAAAAAAAAAATGTTCTGACTACAGTGAATAAACGACATAAACTTTCAACAATTAAAATTATAAACTCAATTTCTTTTCTCCTATAAGTAACCCTTTTATCCTTTAAAAGGCTACAAAAGCAAAATGTCTTTTATCTCATTAGAACTTAATTTCCTTTGCTGCTTTTTCACTTCTTTTCCAGTCCAACGACAGTCCAAACTTTCTGATCTCTTCCTGGTTTTCTTCTTTTCTCTTCCATTGAAGGTGCAAGTCAAAGAACTCACAAAATCACACAAGTAACAAACAGCAGAAAACCAAAATAGACAACACAAAAAATTGAAAGACACCAGCAAATTCTGTAACAAACCGCAGCAAGTTCTTTTCTCTCTCAGGTTCTTTAAGTTTTCAACCGTTTTCCCTTGATTTTGTAATGAATTAAAGCTATAAAACATCCAAAAATGATTGAATGTATGCAGCAACACCAAGGATTTGAGAGTGTTGGAGTACTATCATTACTTCAAACCTAATAAATCAATTATAGTCATGCAGGCCTTTAAAAGAGAAGAACAAAATCAAGTACTACCTGAATCATAAATAAATCCACTAAAATATATAAATTCTTTGTAAAGGAAAATAATATCACAAAACAGATTAAGAAATATAATTTTCACATCTAATATGAAAGATAGCAATGAGAAAGTAAAGTTCTCTTCTTATCATTGCCACTTGCTTCTCACAAAACTTTTCAATGATCTACCACACAAAATAGTCCAGGCACCTTTATAGAAATGTTGGAAATTATATGATCAGTCTATAGTCATTGCTTTGGTTCCATAGTTTTGCTTTTCACAGCATAATTTTATGTTAAAGCAATTAACTGAGTCAATATATTCATATTCATACCTCTCCGATAATATAATGGAACTTCAATTTGAAGCTACCTATTTCTTGTAAGTCCTTGAAGAAGATAACAAATTCAATTTCATATAATTGAACACGATAAGTCTACCTCAAACGACAAAATAATTGATGTGCAAGAAAAAGAAAAACCACAATCGAACCTATACCTAGTCACAAACAAACGAAATCGAGAAACCCCAATATCATCACAGTCGGCACAATTGAGAGACGAAAATGTCAAAATGTGAATAAAACAAAAGGGAACTGAGAGATAAAAAGGGAAAAAAATAAAATAAAGGGGCAACAACATAAATATGCGAATAAAACAGAGTGACAAAAATGGAAAGAAAAAGTGGTCAAAAAATTATTGTTCGTGAGACTAAGGGAAAAAATGTAAAACCCAAATAAATAAATATATATAAAAAAAAAAAAAAAAAAAAAAAAAAAAAAAAAAAAAGCAAATTGAGGGACAAAAAGTGGAAACAAACAAAATAGAGGCTCAAAAACGTAAATATGCGAATAGATCAAAGCAAAATGGATTGTTAAAAAGGGAAAATGACTAAAACATAAGGGCAAAAATGGAAAAAATGTGGTAAAAAATCCATTGTTCATTGCTGGATAGCCTCTTTTATAATAGATATATATATATATATATAGAGAGAGAGAGAGAGAGAGAGAGAGAGAGAGAGAGAGAGAAACCCCAGGCAAAGATGTCATATGTGAAGATTCCAAAAGTGGTTTCTATCGAATGTTAAGAACCCTAGGTGAAGAATCAGATGGCTATGAGCAAAGTTTCCATCAAGCTGGCTGACGTCAACTGTGGAGAGGTGGTTTCCGTCGAGCCGTAGGAATACATTCGAAAGCCTCACATTCTCTCTCTCTCTCTCTCTCTCTCTCTCTCTCTCTCTCTCTATGGGCTTTGGTTTTTGTTAGAGAAAGAAGAATAAGACAATGAGGGACTACAAAACCCTCTTGTCTGGCATGCTCTGCTGCTGTTGATGGTGACAAGGGCCGTGAGAGAGAGAGAGAAGACGGGTTTGAGTTAAGAGAGAGAACTTGGGGGGGAGAGGGAGCCGAGAATAAGAGAGAATTTTGTGGGGTCTGAAATTCTTCAGAGATAATATCACGGCACTCATTTGGGAGAAAACATCACTCACATTGACAACGCATAACAGTAAAGGACCAGTCATTAAAAACAAATTTTAACCTCACAAACGAAAAAAAAAATGACGATGGATCAAACAAAAACATTCGGCTGACTGAAGGGTAAAAATGGGAACAAAAATTTACTATTCATTAGCATATAGCTTTTATAATAGAATAGAATAGATATGAATAAAAAGGCTTCTTGATCTAGATGTCTTCATTTAAAAGGTCTTGCATATATGAGAAATAAAATTTTATTTTCTTTCAACGATTTTCTGTAAAGTCTTGGTATGTTGTTTTTGCAGACACCATTCACTAGCCCAATTAATAACACACGAAATGATATAAAAGCCATGGTATATATCAATCTAACAACCCAGTTCGCTTTAATTGTTTAGGGACAATCCTCCGGTGCAATTGGAATTCAAAAACTTTCATGCAAAAGTGTAAATAAAGTTACAAATAATGGCTTACGATATAAGCTAAAAACAAATTATGAAACGTACGGATGATGCACTTGTTTTGTACTTAATTCAACGGTACGTACCTACACTATCACAATGCGCAGATGAGCCTATAACCCGCGCAACGCGTGCACCATTATTTATGCATATTTTTACAACTAAATATTTCATTATACATCATCACCACGACAACTATTACTAGAATGTATATCAAATATATATATATATATATATATATATAAATTGGAGCATGCATATATAAAAGAGTCGACTTTACCATATTAAAAATGTAATATATATATATATATATATTTATATATATGGTTGTTCAATTTAAAATAATGTAAAATAGATACAATTAGTATGAGACACGATTGTTCAATTAATATTTTTTCTGAATTTTTCTCCTCTTGAACGATGATGCCTGAGATTTTTGGTAATTCCCTTGTATTTGAGTTGATTTCGAGATTGATATATGCATTAGTTTCCTGAAAGAAAGTTAATATCGTTAATAAATGTCTATATATAAAATATTTTAATTATTATATTTCTAGTAAAGTATAATATAACAGTCTACTAGTCAACAAATGATAAATGATTGAACACCTTAAAAAATGATAAATGATGTTAAATATCAGTTCACTTCAATTCTACTAAAAAAAAATTACATTTCAGGTCATAGGGTATAATTTACTCACAAGACTCTCAAACTCACATATGCCTAACCAACAAAAGCTAATGCGTATCAACAGCCAAAAAGTAGTAGATATCAAAATGGAAAAAATGGATTAAAATTAGAAGGTGCAGAATGTGTTTAAGCAGTATATGTAATCTTGAAAAATAATTAAATAAAATGGAAAGAGATTGGAAAGTGCCGTTATAACAAATTAAACTGGTTTGTAGCAAATCTATGATTAAATAACAATAAGTTTTGGTTCTGCCTTACAACATTCACATGCACCAAGAAGATCCTTCAATGAATTCAACTTTTGTTTTGCATATAAGGCATGAACTATAATACCATCCAAATTTGTTGTCTATCTTCAATTTTGCATAAGCACTTCACCAATAACTCCTACAATATTAAATTGTTATTAGTTATTATAAAAAGTGTATATTCTTAAATAAGGGTATATTATATTAAATTCAAAACACAAAACTAATACCTTTGTCTCTGCAGTCCATTCTAGCTCTTTAATTTCAGCAATTATTTTCCTATTGTAGAATGGAAGTTCTGTATTAGATATCACCAGTTACTCTGGTTTTATGGTACTTCTGACTTCCCTTTGTAAGACATACTGCAACCTAATTTAATGAAATAAGTTAATAGATATAAATAATATAATGGCTAACTTTTTAGAGAATAAAAACTAATAAATGTTATTATTACTTTTCTCGAGTTCTTCATATGTCAGGAATGTCACGGTTTACGTACAACTTTGTCACATTTGTTGATGATAGATTAAACTCACCTAAAAAACACATTATTTCAATCACATATGCAATAGTAATATTATTTTTTATGAAGATTTTCTATTTCACTAATGTAAATGTTACCTCTAAATGCATTGACTATTGTCGAGGTAACTACCACCACAAATGGTCCCGGCCGGATTATCCTTATAAAAATCATCATTAACCAATGAGCTGCCTTATGTGTGAAGCGATATACGATATGGGGCAAATTTTTTTTTTTCGATTAATGCGGTAAGGATGCCAAGTCAATAAGTCAAACCTCCATTTGTATATATATAATTAAATCGATGAGATTCCTATAACTCTGATTGTTATATAATGAAGGCATTCTTTAGAAAAGTTATGAAAATCAAATTCAAGTCGATCCAATATTGTTCTAATACCAATTGTTAGGTACTGCTAATTAATTTTTATTTCTCAATTATTATTAACCAGAAAAATTATCATAATAATACCAATAAATTAAATAAAACAACATCAAATTAAAATGGAAAGGGTCTAGCAAGAAAAAGAAAGATTGGGGAAATGGAAAGGGAGGAGAGAGAGGGGAAGGGAAAGGGGTACTCTCATTCTCAGAATTCAAAAATAATTGAGAAACATTGAGAAAAATTGGGGAAGGGAGAGGGAAGGGAGAGGGAGGAGTGTGTGGGATCCCTTTGTGGGATTCCTTTGTGTCCTCAGTAGTTTACTTAAAAAAATTCACACAATCAAATAACAAACAAGATTAAAAATCAGATTATAATTAAAAACTTAACAATTTCCCGTGCATCATGCGACTGTTCAACAAGTAATTGTTAATAACAATTAATAACTTGTGATTGCTAATTTGTACTTCCTTACGATCTGAACCGCCATATTCAAACTCATATAATAACGGACAAATCCAATTAACATATATACACGTACGCATTGATATGATGCCACATAATACAATAGAGAAATACTATAAAGAAGCCATATGCCACACACCTCCACCTAACTAGTATTTGTTTTTTTTTTTTTTTCTTGTCATTCTATTTAAAAATTCACACATTTAAGCACGAAAATAAAAGGGTAAAAATGACAAATCACATATTAATTAGGTACAGGTATGTGATGTAACATGTAGAATTTCTCAATCCAATATATAACACACATTTAAGTTTTATATAGACAAAATCTGAACCTTAAAAAGTAGCTCACATGGCACCCCCAACCCCCACGTGTTGGAGGGAGCTATGATACTAAGGTGCTAACCTCATGGATCACACACCTCCAATGCAATGTGCAAGTGCGTGCGCACATGCAATATGTGTACAGTTATAAATGCAACGAAAAAATTAAAAGGTGCAGTCTGAACTGCTAATAGTACCAAAAATTCTAATACAACCCAACCATAGAAAGTTCTCAGAAAGAATGTTATAGTCATCTAGCTAATCCAAATGAGAATAAAAGCAAACCCCTCACCCACAACGAAAAATAAATCCCAAGTCATCACTCTTCAGGTGGGGCCGGTCCATTATTCTCAAATCCATCCTCTGCATCAAAGTCTACGGTTCCACAAAACTGTAGGTGGAAACACCACAATGAGATTTCGTAATATCAGCAAGTAAAAATCATAGAAATGACATCCAAGAATACTAACACAAAAAAATATACAATCACATAGCCAACGTGAGAAAAGGGTTTTACAAAAGTTTTGTTTGTCATTACCCAAAGGATTTTATAGAGAAACCACTCACGCCAAAATTGCATTTCCATTTAAAAAGCATTTACTTTATTACAGCATGCACCATGGTCTCCCCTAGGGACTATTTGCACACTCTGGCTCCCTTCATTACACCATAGGTAACGAATGTGCATATGGCTTCGTATCAAGCGATGCTCAGGTCCCCGCTTGGCACCTACGTGACTAGGCATCCTCTAACCCCTGCCAACAGAGGGGCCATGCACAAAGTCGTACTGAGAGCATTATCATCTCGGTCAAGCCTGCTGTCACTTGGTGATAGCCTAGGGGACATCACTCAGTTTCATACTTTCCCAAGCGACTAGAGGAGCTCCACCAGGATAAAATCCCATCTCAACTTGGGGTCATGATGCCCATAAATTCCATACAATCATTTAATTACGCATGCACCGTGGTCTCCCCTAGGGACCATCAACACATTTTGGCTCCCTTCGTTACACCACGAGTAACAACCGTATATGTGACTTCATAAAGAATGATACCTAGCCTTGCTCTCGGCACATACGTAACCAAACATCCTCTAGCCTCCACCAACGGAGAGGCTACAAAGTTGACACAAGAGCATTACCATCTTGTCTGAGCTCGTTGTTGCTCGAAAACATCCCAGAAGATTTCACAATTCCAAAATTTCACAACTACACTCGATTCCCAAAGCTTCACCCGGCCTTCAGCCAACAATTCATCACCAACTACAGTATTATCCCAATGCTCTACAGGGCCCTCCAACCACTTTACCATTCACAACCAAACTACAACAAAACACAGTTTAACAATTTTTCCAATGTCAGTTTTCCAAGGGTCAATCCGAGGTTTTACTTACCAACGTGGAGGATATTTTATGGATGACCGAATCTCCTAGGTTTTGCCTACAGGTTACTTTTGGCTCTAGCACTAGTGTCAGGGTGGTCCTCCAAGCACTCCCTGGAGTCACAAATAGAGAGGTAGTGTGTGTGTTGCATGTACCAATTACTACATAGGAAAAACAAGCTCAGAGTCATATTTGGTCAAGAGTAGAAAATACAATAGGGCAACCTAAGAGGTAATGAGCTTACTATGGTGGAACCTGGAGGGAAGGAGCACAGTGGAGGAGGGAGGCATAAGCATAATGAACTGAGGTAGATTTGGGCTCTAATAGTGGCATTATAATGAGGATCGAGATAAGGACAAGTGTGGTGGGAACTGAGGGTCTGATAGATAGAGGCTCTCGGTGGTCGATGGCAGTAGAGGTGGTGGTTGGCGGTGGTAAATAAAACCCTAAGAGAGAGATAGCTCTAGGCACTGGTTTATGAGCAGATAAAAAAGGTAGAGAGAGCTAGGTCACAACATGGCGGTGGGAGCTTCGCACATAGTTGAGGTCATCGGTGGCTAGATCACGAAGCTTGTGGCCAAGGGAGTAGAGAAACGAAGATTGGGGGGGGGGGGTTTCGTGGTGGGTGTCGAGATCTTGAGGACGGCGACGTGAGGAGATGAAGCTGGTTATGGAGGGCAACAACACGACAACTCTCAATTTCGAACCGAGATACAATGGGGAGGATGAGGGGTGGAAAGATGAGAGAAGACGAGGGGGAGAGAGAACAGGGGGTGGTGGTCAAACAGTGGGAAAGGAGGCCATGTAGCTCCGATGCATGGCTTCGAGGTAACAGTGATATCATGGCGGGTGTGGGGCTCACAGGTTGTAAAGGGAAGGTGCGGCGTGCAAGAGAAGAAGGAAAGGGAGGGAAGAAAAGAGGAAGAAGAAAAATTTTGGGTTTAATCCTTTAAGCCAAAATGACTTTGTACGGGGTAAGGGATTTAGGCTTATTTGTTTCATAGCTTGGGTTCAACACGGGCCAAGCTCACAATAAGAATGGATAAAAGGAATGGGCTTGGGTCTTTAGGGCTAGGCTTCATAGTTCTAGCCCAAGTTGGATTGTGTTATATTGGAATTTCACAAATGTGGTTATGGAATAAAATTTTTCTTACATGATCAACTTCTTATCTTATTGAGCTAATAAATTATTTAATGCTAGACTCGCTAATGGCATGTTTTGTACCTCTACCAACGGACTCAACCAACCTACAACACAAGAAAAGAGAGGGCTCGGTGGGTGGGTGATTCCTCTTATGCCTAAGTTATTTGTATCTATAGTCTTGGAGAGAGTTTTTTATGAATTCTCGAGTATGAGTTTTACGTGTATTTAGGCTATATGTATATACATATCTCTGTCTCTCTAGCTTGAGCCTTTCTTTTTCTTTGTGCATGGTGTTCACTCATTGATTTGGGTGTCATGCCATCTCATTTAATTTGACTGCTCAGGTCAGCTCCTTGGGTCATTTCTCTCACGACAAGTGGTGACGCGCAACCTTTCTCAAGGTACATACCCTGTTAAAGACAAAATCTTCCATCGGGATCTCTACCCCAAATATATCAAGTCATTTAATGGGGCATGACTCCCTACGAATTATTTGGGTGTCATGCCAAATTATTTGGGCATGATTTGGGTGTCATGCCATCTCATTTAATTTGACTACTCAGGTCAGCTCCTTGGGTCATTTCTCTCACGACAAGTGGTGAGTGACGGCCTTTCTCAGGGTACGTACCCTGTTAAAGACAAAATCTTCCATCGAGATCTCCTGCCCCCAAATATATCAAGTCATTTAATGGGGGCATGACTCCCTATGAATTATCTAGATGGAGGTGCATCTATGTGGATGTTGTCTCATCTTCCTATGTGGATTTGAACCTTCTTCTCCTTTGCCATTTGCTGGGCTAGCTAGTAGTATTTGGCCCTTGGGCCTTTGCAAGGTGGACCGGGCTAGCTTGGTGCGGGATGAACATGCCCCAACAAGACTACTCAAAGATTTTATTCATGTTCAGAGGTTTAAATAGAAACATATTTGAACTAGTAAGTACCAATTCAAGTAAATTAACGTTTGAATATGAAACATTTATTTCGATAATTATTTGTAGGACATCTTTTAAAGTAAATTAATGTTTGGATGTTTGTATGACATCATTCCAAACGTTTACTTGACATTCTTCATCAACACATATATACTTGACATTTGAACGTTAAATTGTACGATCTTCTTAGTTTCTGTTCAATCGACGTAGCTTTACAAGTTTATGATTAATTTATGATTTTTCCAAAAGATATTCTCTGCTAACTCTTCAAGCTGACATTGCATACATGGGCACCCTATCTATGCATGCATCTTCTCATTTAGGAGTGCAATCAATCTAAGCAATCCGATCTAGTGATCAGGGCATGCATCCTACCTCTAAAAGCTGGTGTATGAAGAGCAGCTATATGTGAATTTATGTGTGCATGCACTCAATCTAACATCGACACAATGTCGACCCAAGTAAGTCTTGTCTCCCCAGTGGTTAAATCCTCCAATGTAGCCTCTGATCTGTGTGTGTCATCCAATGGGTTAGTTTGCATGGCTGGTAGAAGATGATCCACACAACAAGAGTCCCTTAGTACATACACAACCTATCACTCAATCACTCCTAAGCCAGAGAGGCCAGTTGTTGCTCTAGTAGTAAATGGTAATTATAAGTACCTTGAATGCTAGATTATCAATATGAGAAATGAATTGTACAGACTGCAAATAGACCAATTTTGTGTAAGCTTTTGTAAAAACGTGGACCACACTTTGAAAAAGTGTTAAAAAGCTATTCTTTAATAGTGTGATCCACTTTTTTTAACAAAGATCTTGCACAAGACTTGTCTATTTGAAACTTGTACCTAGCATTACTCAGTAAATATACATAACCCTTGACTTGTATCGGATTCTTGCAAAGAGGACGCTCAAACTATGAGTGAATTGATGTAATCAACATTTGGACATTATAATAAGTGTAGGTTTCATAAACACTTTAGGATGCTAATTGACATCATGGAGCAAGTGATCAAATATCATTTTGAAGAAATTAGAGTGATCAAATAGCATTTTGAAGAAATTAGTTTAGGTCACTAGAAGAAGTATTTTGCTCGACTATGTTTCAATCATAATACTAATTAACGCACTTCATTACAATATTCAAGCCGACTCATCTTACTTTTTTTTTGAAAATTATATACATATATATATATATATATCTCATGCTATTATAGTCTTTGAGAAAAAAATTTGAACACTACAACAGTTGTGGCCAGTTATTTCCAATGAAAATGACTATTTTCTACTAAAATGAGTTTCTTTTTATTGCAAATAGTCATTGTCATCGTATATAATCTGTTACAAATAGTCATTTTTCTTGGAGTGTCGTAAGATGTTTAATTGGTCGATATGGATCAATTAGTTTTGCTACTTTGATCATGGGTACGTAAGAATTTCATTTCAAGATTTATTAGTTTGTATTAAAATCAAGACAACTTCGTAGTAACCATGGGATATTAGAAAAAGATATTCTTTTCTCTATTCCGGGTTATAGTAGTCCAAGTCCAGATGGATTTGGCTCGTGTTTTTTCCACCCTTGCTCGGATATTGTTGGTAAAGATGTTGTAGATGCAATTCAAGATTTCTTGAAAGGTAGCTCTCTCCCAAGATACTATTCGGCTACTTCTTTGGTTCTTATTCCAAAGGTAGATCAACCAACAGGTTTTGATAAGTTCAAACCTATTAGTTTGTGCACCGTGATATATCCTATTAGTTTATGCACCATGATATAAAGTTTGTTCCAAGATCCTAGTTGGACAACTTTCAAGTTCATCCCTCCAGAAATAAGCTTGACTCAAGAAATAATTCACAATATTAATAAACCTCTTCTTGGGGGGAGGGGGGGTAATGTGGTTTCAAAAATTGATATTGCTAAGGCATATGATAGCATCAATTGGGATCTTCTTCATCTTCTTAAACACTTGGGCTTTTCAGATATGGCATGTGGTCTTATAAATCAATGTGTTTGATCTCCGTGGTTCTCTGTAGTGATGAATGGAGTCTCAAAAGGTTTATTCCCAGTTGGGCGTGGTTTATGCCAAGGCGAACCTATCTCACCATGTCTTTTTATTATGGTGGAGGAGATTCTATGCTACATGATTGAGAAATACTTTCTAGATGGCAAGATTAAGCCTTTTTATCACACTCGAGGTACGCCTATTGTCTCTCATCTCCTTTATACCGATTACATTGTTATTTTTGCAAATGGAAATAAAGATTCTATGAAATCGATCTCTAAGATCTTAGAGCTCCATGAAAATTGGTCGTGCCAAAGAGTGAGTAAAGCAAAATCTTTTATTATTTTTTCCAAGAGAATACCTTTGCATAGGAGAAGATCTACCCTTAGTATTACCGGATTTTTTTAGGGTACTTTACCATTCAAGTATCTTAGCATTCCTATTATATATGGAAGAATTAAGGCTATCCATCTAGATGACCTGGTGAGCAGGGTTAGACGCCGAGTAGGGGGTTGGCAAAATAATTTCTTGTCTAATGGGGATCAGTGTTTTGCTTATTAAGCATACTCTTGCAAGTATTCCCATACATACTCTCTCTATTATTCATGGACCTTTGCCAGTGTTAACCACAATTCAAAAATGCATGTCGAATTTCTTCTGGCGTGCTAGGGAGGGGGAAACAAAGAACACTAATGTTCTTGGCAGAATATTAGCAAGCCATGTCAAGAGGGAGGGTTAGGTATAAAGGACCTCAAAGAGATTCAAAAATCTCTTCATATGAAGTTTGCTTGGAAAGTTATTAAGGAGAATTCCTTGTGGTCGAATTTCTTTCATGGCAAATACATTAAATATAATCATATTTCTCTTGTCAACAAGGCAAAAGGTATTAGATTTTGGAAAAGTATTATGTCTTGCATGCCAGAGGTTCTAAAAAATTCCACATGGATACTAAAGGATAGCAATATTTCCTTTTGGAGGGATAACTAGTTTGTGGAGGGCCCGCTTTGTTAAAAAGTTTCCATTTCTAATTTTTTAAATCTTAGAGTGAAGGACTGTAGAGTGGAGTCTGGTTGGGATGTCTCTTTGCTTCAAAGTTTAATTGGGGAAAGACATGCGGCTATAATTCTCTGTATGCTTTGTAATGCTAAAGCTAGGGAAGACATCTTAGTGTGGACAAGTAATTCTGATGATAAATTTTCTACTCATAATGCTTGGGACATTCTGAAAGTTCGATCTCCCAAGGTATAGTGGTCGCACTAGGTTTGGAATTCTATTTTGCCCTATGATGTTTCTATTAGTGCTTGGAAGGCTTTCAATTCTTCTTGAAGTGTTGATGATCGATTGAGAAAGGTGGGCATTCCTATTGCCTCCAAGTGTGATTGTTGTGTGAAGGGTTGCTATGAAGATCAAAATCATGTTTTGGCCGGTGGGGATTTTGCTCAACAGATATGGAAGAAAGCTACTATGCTTGTTGGCTTCAATTATGTTCCTCAGCAAGATTGGCATAACACTATTTTCATGTGGTTTGGTAAGGCTTCTAAGCATTCTCAATTGGGCCAACTTCTGGGATTAATTCCTATGATTATCACTTGGCGACTCTGGATAAGAAGATGTAAATGCCACATGGAAGTTTTCTACAGCTCGATCAATGTAGTTTGGTGGGACATTTTGTATTGGATTGGACGAGTTGGTGAAAAATTGAAAGCAGGTGCATCCCCAATAGCTCATGATGATGAGTTTATTTTACAAAGTCTCGGGATTCCTATTAAACCCCCAAAAACTAAATCTATGCGCATTGTCAAGTGGTTTAAACCTATTCAAGGTCTTGTGAAGCTGATTGTGGATGGCAATTATCTAGGCAATTCGGGCCTTTCGAGTGCTGGAGGGGTTATCAAAGATCATAGTGGACATTTGATTAGAGGTTTTGTGGAACATATTGGCCTTGGTTCAAATAATTATGATGAAGGGATGGGGCTCTTTTTTGGATTACGGATTGTGAAAGGCTTGAATCTAGTTAATGTTGATATTGAGCTTGATTCTATGATTTTTTTTCCAACGGGTGCAGAAAGCTCATTGTGGTCGATGGTATTTTGAAGATTTTTGGGAAGAAAATCTTGAAATTCTTAGTACACTAAACTATTCTATTTCTCATGTGTATAGATAAGGTAATGCTCCTGCAGATTTTTTGGCTCGGATGGGTTTAGAAGGTAATAGTATGATATGGGAGGATTTTTCTTTACTTCCACATTTACTGAAAGTGAAGACAGACAAATTGGGTCTTCCGCATATTACATTTGGTTAATTTTGTTTATTTTATAAATTGTTAATAATATTTTTGCTGCTTTTGTTGGTCTTGGTTATAGAGTTTAAGGTTTTTTTTTTTCTTTTTTCTTTTTTAACACTTGAGTTTTGGGTGTTCTTTTACTACTATTTTGTAACCCCCCCTCCCCCCCGCCGGAAAGTTTGTTTTATTACCACGGTATTTCTCGGCAATGAATGAGGGTTTATGAATAAAATTGAGAATGGGTCACTCTTGGACATGTGGCCCTAACTTTTTAACAAAAAAAAAAAAAAAGACATGGGATGTTAGACTTCCAAGCTAGCGCTATCTCAGGATTAATGATATTTTTTTTTTCATTCTAGATGTTGTCATTTTCAAATACATTAATAGGTAATATTATATTTTGAGGTGTTGTTAATTTAATTAAGTGGTTGATATATGAAACCATTTAAAATATAATTGATCAGACTGCATGACTAAAAATGTCATGCACGCAACCAATGGAAATCGTAGAAGATAATGGAGAAACATGCATGCTAATCATAGATTCCAAGCAACTTAGGCACAACATTTCCTATACGTTTAATTATGATTTTTCCCCGGTAAGTACTATTCATGATTCCATGCATGCACAAGTTTTAATTCTCATGATAGTTCAAATATTTCTCTAGCTACCAAAGGGCATCATATTGGCTAGAGTACTACATCATAATCAAACGAAATTAAAACATTAACATTGAAAGAAAGAGCAATATTAATGGATCATATATAGGACATTTCTCTCCCATTTCACATGATGGATACAGACACATCATCTTATAATTTACTTAGATTATTGAATTTCAATGATCAACCAAGTTTAATTACTGGCTTAATTACTTCTAATGGTAAAAGTTGTTTAGAAAACTATCAGCTAGCTTTTGACCAATGCTAACAGCAGACTTTGTATCCAAATGCAAATGATCTGGTAATAGGGTCAAGCCCATGGCATCAACGTGCACAACATTCTTCAGGTTTATATTTAGCTGAGCATCTCTTACATTTGTTAGGAAGTTTCCTTCTCCAGCAGAAATTACAACCTGCAAAAAATATGTATATATATATATATATATGTTTAAAATTTTTATAATGATTTGCAAAGATGCGTTATATATATATATATATATATGTTGCATGTACTCTAACCAATTTGTGAAAGGAGAAATGATTTAGACACAAAAAGCTTTTGTTAGATTGTAATGTCAATTTTATTATAAGCTAGATATATCTAATGTATCATATATGGCATGAAATTATGTCAATCTGTAAGTTTAAAACCATATATGAAATTAAGAAACTTTACACAAACATATTGAACTAAGAAAGCAATAAATAAACAAAAGAAAATACCAAGATAATAGGGAGGTTAGGAGAGTTGAGATCTTGTCTAACATCATTGAAGAACTTCTCCAACCTTCCCTTATAGAGCATGGAGTCTTGCTCTCCACAATCACTCTCTCCTTGATACCAAAGCAGAGCACGAATATTTCCACCACTTTCCCTTGCAGCTCTTGCCCTATCCACCAACTGATTGTATAGTGTAGTACCCTTTTGCCAACTTTCTATCTTTGTTCCTCCTATTGCGCAAGGGACCAGACCAATCACTCCTAAGTCTATACGTTTTGCCAATATTTCATTGGAAAAAGGCATGCCTGGTCCTACCCCGCAGGTCTTCAAATTATCAATTTCCTTATGGAGAGGATCACGAGCTATGTCCCAAGTCTTGTTTAATGATAGTGTGAGGATGTTGGGAGTGGGAGTGCATTGTGGAGGAACTTTTCCATCCCACTTGAGCAAGTTGGTTTTGGTGTCATTGTAAACACCTCCACGTCCAGCCATGTTGCTTTGTCCTGCTAAAAGGAATATGTTGTTGGGTTTATGCCCGGAGAGCCCTCCGGGCATAACATTCCCAACACCAGGAACAAATACAAAGAAGATGAAGGAAAGAAACATCCTTTTTTCTTGTCTTTTAGATGTTGTAGGAGTGATAGTTGTGCAATGATGGAAGAGAAGCACCAGGTTGCATCTTACATTTATATATGACTTGGAACTCCATTTTAGGTTGCGTACAGAGTGTATGATTTGTTTCTAGCCCTTAACTCTCTAACCAAGAAAACAAATTACTAGCACTCAATATCCGAAGTTTTCGACCACTAAAAAGATAGCATGTTTGCTTGTCTTGTGATTTTTTATTTTAATTTAGGAAAATGATTGAGACATAATATTTTTTTACAACATTATTACTACCCATCGAGGCTATTTTCGTAAATATAGTACTCATTTTGTCACACCCCATACCATGGGAACCTTTTAACCTGAATCCATAATAATAAGAAAGCTGAAATATAATATTTCATAACAAACCAAGTACCTAAATGTAAGATAAGATAAGATAAATGTAAGATAAATGTGACAGGATTATAAGATAAACGTAAGATAAGCGTCAAGTGGCATAAGTTGATTGGTGAGATTTTAGAGACTATGTAGTAGCGTTTACTTTTGTAAAAATGTTGTAAAAAAATATTATGCCTCAATCATTTCCCTAAATTAAAATAAAAAAATCACAAGACAAGCAAACATGCTATCCTTTTAGTGGTCGAAAACTCCGGATATTGAGTGCTAGTAATTTGTTTTCTTGGTTAGAGAGTTAAGGGCTAGGAACAAATCATACACTCTGTATGCAACCTAAAATGGAGTTCCAAGTCATATATAAATGTAAGATGCAACCTGCTGCTTCTCTTCCATCATTGCACAACTATCACTCCTACAACATCTAGAAGACAAGAAAAAAGGATGTTTCTTTCCTTCATCTTCTTTGTATTTGTTCCTGGTGTTGGGAATGTTATGCCCGGAGGGCCCTCCGGGCATAAACCCAACAACATATTCCTTTTAGCAGGACAAAGCAACATGGCTGGACGTGGAGGCGTTTACAATGACACCAAAACCAACTTGCTCAAGTGGGATGGAAAAGTTCCTCCACAATGCACTCCCACTCCCAACATCCTCGCACTATCTTTAAACAAGACTTGGGACATAGCCCGTGATCCCCTCCATAAGGAAATTGATAATTTGAAGACCTGCGGGGTGGGACCAGGCATGCCTTTTTCCAATGAAATATTGGCAAAACGTCCAGACTTAGGAGTGATTGGTCTAGTCCCTTGCGCAATAGGAGGAACAAAGATAGAAAATTGGCAAAAGGGTACTACACTATACAATCAGTTGGTAGATAGGGCAAGAGCTGCAAGGGAAAGCGATGGAAATATTCGTGTGCTGCTTTGGTATCTCGGAGAGAGTGATTGTGGAGAGCAAGACTCCATGCTCTATAAGGGAAGGCTAGAGAAGTTCTTCAATGATGTTCGACAAGATCTCAACTCTCCAGACCTTCCTATTATCTTGGTATTTTCTTTTGTTTATTTATTGCTTTGTTAGTTAAATATGTTTGTGTAAATTTTCTTAATTTTATGTATGGTTTTAAATTTACAGACTGACATAGTTTCATACCATATATGATACATTAGATATATCTAGCTTATAATAAAATTGACATTACAATCTAACATAAGCTTTTTGTGGCTAAATCATTTCTCCTTTCACAAATTGGTTAGAGTACATGCAACACACACACACACACACACACACACACACACACACACACACACACACATATATATAACGCATCTTTGCAAATCATTATAAAAATTCTAAACTTATATATATGTATTTTTTGCAGGTTGTAATTTCTGCTGGAGAAGGAAACTTCCTAAGAAATGTAAGAGATGCTCAGCTGAATATAAACCTGAAGAATGTTGTGCACGTTGATGCCATGGGCTTAACCCTATTACCAGATCATTTGCATTTGGATACAAAGTCTGTTGTTAGCATTGGTCAGAAGCTAGCTGATAGTTTTCTAAACAACTTTTACCATTAGAAGTAATTAAGCCAGTAATTAAACCTGGTTGATCGTTGAAATTCAATAATCTAAGTAAATTATAAGATGATGTGTCTATATCCATCATGTGAAATGGGAGTGCAGTGTCCTATATATGATCCATTAATATTGCTCTTTCTTTCTATGTTACTATTTTTATTTCGTTTGGTTATGATGTAGTACTCGAGCTAATATGCTGCCCTTTGGTAGCTAGAGAAATATTTAAACTATCATGAGAATTAAAACTCATGCATGGAATCATGAGTAGTACTTAACGGGGAAAAATCATAATTAAGTGTATAGGAAATGTTGTGCCTAAGTTGCTTCGAATCTATGATCAGCATGCATGTTTCACCATTGTCTTCTACGATTTCCATTTGTTGCGCGCACGACATTTTTAGTCATGCAGTTTGATCAATTATATTGTAAATGGTTTCATATATCAACCACTTAATTAAATTAACAACTGCTCAAAATATGATATATTAGCTATTGTATTTGAAAATGACAACATCTAGAATGAAACAAATAAATAAATAAATAATCATTTATCCTGAGATGGCGCTAGCTAGTGGGATGCTTGAAAGTCTAATATGCCATGGTTTTTTTTTTAAGAGTTGCGGCCACATGTCCAAGAGCCCATTCCCAATTTTATTCATAAATTCTTATTTATGGCAGATAAATACTGTGGTAATAAAACACACTAGGATTTTACAAAATAGGAGTAGAGGAACACCCAAAACCCAAGTGTTATATAAAAATAATAAAAAAGAAAAAGAAAGAAAAAAGAACCTTAAACTCTATAACCAAGACCAACAAAAGCAGCAAAAATATTATTAAAGCCTAAATACACGTAAAACTCATACCCGAGAATTCATAAAAAAAAAAAAAGAAAAATATAGTTGCAAGCACAATTGTGCACTAATCTGTGCACCAATGTGATGTGATTGGTCAAAAAGTAGATTTTATTGAAAACAGTGTTAATTTAAATTTTAAGTATGAATAAATCAGTATTGGTACACAGATTAGTGCGCGACTGTGCTTGTATGTAGCAAAACTCAAAAAAAAAACTCTCTCCAAGACTATATATACAAATAACTTAGGCATAAGAGGTATCACCCACCCATCGAGCCCTCTCTTTTCATGTGTTGTAGGTTGGTTGAGTCCATTGGTAGAGGTACAAAACACGCCATTAACAAGTCTAGCATTGAATAATTTATTAGCTTGATAAGATAAGAAATTGATCGCGTAAGAAAAAATTTATTCCGTAACCACATAATTCTGGGTTTTATGAAATTCCAATATAACACAATCCAACTTGGGCTAGAACTATGAAGCCCAGCCCTAAAGACCCAAGCCCATTCCTTTTATCCATTCTTATTGTGAGCTTGGCCCATGTAAAACCCAAGATGTAAAACAAATAGGCCTAAATCCCTTACCATGTACGACGTTATTTTGGCTTAAAGGATTAAACCCTAAATTTTTCTTCTTCCTCTTTTCTTCCCTCCCTTTTCTTCTTCTCTTGCATGTCGCACCTTCCATCTATAACCCGTGAACCCCAAGCCCGCCATGATCTGGCCGCTACCTCGAAGCCACGCATCGGAGCTACCTGGCCTCATTTCCCACCGTCTAACCACCAAACCCTATTCTCTCTCCCCCTTGTCTTCTCTCATCTTTCCACCCCTCATCCTCCCCACTGCATCTTGGTTCCCAACTAAGAGTGGTCGTGTCGTTGCCCTCCGTCACCAGCTTCATCTCCGCACGTTGCCATCCTCCAGATCTTGACACCATCGCAAAACCCCCCATCTTCATTTCTCTCCTCCCTCAGCAACATGCTTCATGATCCAGCCACCGATGACTCAATGACATGTGAAGCTCCCACCTCCATGTCATGACCCAACTCTCTCTACCTCTCTGATCTGCTCATAAACTAGTGCCTAGAGCTATTTCTCTCCTAGGGTTTTATTCACCACCTATGCTGCCATCGACCACCGAGAACCTCTATCTATTAGACCCTTTGTCCCTATCCCGATCCTCACTATAATGCCACTATTGGCCATACTAAATCTACCGTTGTTCACTATGCTCACTATTAGAGCCCCTAGGCTATCGTCAGGCAACAACAGGCTCGATCGAGATGATAACGCTCTTGGTATGATTTCATGCATGGCCCCTCTATTGGCAAGGGTTAGAGGCGCTATTTCGCAAAGCTGAGCATCGCTTGATACGAAGCCATATACACGGTTGTTAGCCATGGTGTAACGAAGGGAGCCAGAGTGTGCAGATGGTCCCTAGGGGGGACCATGGTGCATGACGTAATAAAGTAAATGCTTTTTAAATGGAAATGCAATTTTGACGTGAGTGGTTTCTCTGTAAAATCCTTTGGGTAATGACAAATGAAACTTTTGTAAAACCCCTTACTCACGTTCGTAGGGTTTTAAGGGGCCAAGAGGACATAGCAAGGGGCTTCGAGCTTCCCTTTTCCCAAGTCTTTGCAAGCTCCATACCGGAAACTAGCAGTATCAAAAGCTACCTTAGGGGGATTCAACCAAGAATTTCTCCAGAAATGTAGGCACAACTGAACTTACCTTTCCTTAAGGCTGATGTTAAGGGGGTGCTAAAACAAATGTCGCCTTTTAAATCCCCCGAGCCGGATGGATTCAGTGTAGGCTTTTACAAAGATCTTTGGGAACTTGTAGGGGAAGATGTTAGTGTAGCTGTATTGGAATACTTGCAAACTAGACATATAGCTTAGGGACTCAATCACACTCATATAGCTTTGGTGCCCAAGGTAAATTCCCCCTCTACTATGCATCACTTTAGGCCTATTAGCTTATGCAACGTATTGTACAAATTGATCTCCAAAGTTCTAGCCAATAGACTTAATGGGGTGCTATCAAAAATAATCTCCTGGAACCAAAGTGCTTTCATTCTCGATAGATTAATCTTGGACAACGTTATGGTGGCGTATGAGTTGCTCCACTCTATGAACTCAAAGCATATAGGGAAATCGGGCTAGTATGGCTATAAAACTTGACATGTCAAAAGCCTACGTCCACGTCGAATGGGCTCTTTTGGAAGCCATGTTA
Organism: Carya illinoinensis; assembly: GCF_018687715.1. NCBI lineage: Eukaryota > Viridiplantae > Streptophyta > Magnoliopsida > Fagales > Juglandaceae > Carya > Carya illinoinensis. Next base: position 6,523,647 of record NC_056767.1, on the reverse strand, counting down.
CTAAAGTTAGGTTTCTTAGGAAAATGGACCAGTTTATTAATGGGTTGTATAAAATCATTTAGTTATTATGTGCTAGTTAATGGGATACCTGGCGAGAATATCACTCCAACTAGGGGTTGAGACAAGGAGACCCTCTATCTCCTTATCTCTTCCTCATATGTGCAAAGGGTCTCTCCTCACTCTTACAAGTAGATGAATGGAATGGTGGTATCCAAGGAGTTTCGGTAAGGATAAATCACCTCCTCTTCACCCATGATAGCGTTATTTTCTGTAGGGCTAAAATGGAGGAGTGGGCAAGATTCATTCATTTGCTGAACATCTATGAAAGAGCATCAAGCCAAACACTAAAAAAACAAAAAATGTCCTTATTTTTCAGTTATAACACTAGAGCTAACGCAAAAGCTTTTATTCTTCACCTTACAGCAGGAACTTCTTGTGATGACAATAACAAATACCTGGGGCTACCTACTTTCATTGGGAGGTCAAAATATAACATTTTCCAAGGATTAAAGGAGAAAATATGGAAGCAGATGCATAGCTAGAAGAATGCCTTTCTCTCATCTGCAGGAAAAGAGATCCTCATCAAAAGTGTACTGCAAGCCATTACTGCATATACAATGAGCATTTTTAAACTTCCAATGAGGCTAATCAAAGAAATTGAAATGACATTCTCTAAATTTTGGTAGAGCCACAACAAGGAAGTTTCCAAACAACTTGGTAGCCTTGGTTTCCGAGATATGCATTGTTTCAACCGAGCGCTACTTGCAAAACAAGTATGGAGAATTTACAAGCATCCATCTTCTCTAGTGGCCCAGCTCTACAAGGCGAAGTATTTTAAGTATTCTCGGGTTCTTGAAGCTCAACTTAGACTTGGCTCCTCTTACATTTGGCAAGGGTTATGCTCAGTTATGGACCTAGTCAAGAAAGGGTTAGTTTGGCGAGTCAGAAATGGTAAAACTATATGAATATGAAGGACAAATAAATCCCAAGAGCAAACACTTCGAGGTACAAACCATTCCCAAAACTCTCACTAGAATCAATTGTCTTTTGTCTCATTGATTCAAATAGCCTTAGCTGGAAGAAAGAGTTGATTGAAATTGTCTTCAACCCTGAAGAAGTGGACCTTAGTTTCAGCCTACCCATTAGTCTAAGAGGTGTAGAAGACACTTCAATATGGGGCTTCTCTCAGGCCGAGGATTACTAAAAGGAAATTTGGAAACTTGGAGTGGTGGGGAAGGTAAAACAGTTCCTATGGCAATCAGTTTCTAATCTCCTACCCACAAAGGAAAATCTTTTCCATAAGAAGATCTTGGACAGCCCTCTCTGCCCAATGTGCAACGCTGGAAGTGAAACAATTCTCCATGGATTATGGGAGTGCCCGATTGCTAGGGATGTTTGGGGGGAGAGGGATACCCTTGTCTCAAAATGGGGGAATAGTTATGATAATTTTGCTGGCTTGTGAGTTGAATTATGTTGCAAACTTGAAGCTAGAAACCTTGACTTGGTTGCTGTAGTTTGCTATAGGATTGGCAAAGGAGGAATGACTTAATTTTCAAGAAAAAATTATATGGCCCGAAAGCTCTCATTAATACTACAATTTCTAATATTGAAGACTTACCATGGCATAGGGAGAATTTTTGGCAAGGCAGGGGCCCGAGGTGCATCAAGTTGAAGAGACATCTTGGCAACCTCCTTCATCTACATGGCTCAAGGTAAACTTTGATGCTAGTTTCTATAAATCTGAGTTGTTGATGGGAATGGGTATTGTAATCTAACACTCAAATAGTGACCCACATGTAATGTTGGCTGCCCACAAAGAGACTGTTTCATCAGCCTTCCTAGCTGAAGGTTTTGCTCTCTTGAGAGCTTTCACTCTATGTGCTGAACTAGGAATAACTAAGGCCAAATTTGAGGGGGATGCAAAGATGGTCATAGATGCAGTCGAGGATTCTACTCCAGATCACTCATGGGATGGACAACTTATTGAAGACCTCAAGCATGTGTTGGGGACCCATCCTAGTTGGAAGCTCTCTTATGTAAACAAAGTGGGCAACATGAATTAGCTAAGCTAGACTTTTCATTTGTAAATGAATCTATCTGGATGGAAGAAGGGACATGTGTGGTCACACCTCTCATTTCTTTTGATAAACTTTGTACTAGTGATTTATGAAATATTACAAGTTCCCTTTCAAAAAGAGAGGAAAAAAAAAAAGCTGAATCTCATCTATTTAATTATATAAAAGAAAAATTTTGACTTACTGACTTGGCATCATACCGCATTAATTGGAAAAAAACAAAATTTGCCCCACATCGTATACCGCTTCACACGTAAACCAACCCCCCCCCCCCGCGGCGGGTGGCGTGTGCTTGAGCTTCACACGTAGCTCTTTCAAGTACTGCTTCTCCTGTCTTCATTTTGATGTCGTCCTTTTTTGTTTCTCTCTTCTTTCTTCATTTCTTCTTTCAGAAAAAATTTTCCTTTCTTTTTTCACTTGAAAAAAATCATCTTTTTCGTTTCTCTCTCTTTTTTGTTTCGATGAGTTCTTTCTTTCTTCATTTGAAAAAATCATCTTTTTCGTGTCTCTCTTTTTCCTGTTTCAATGAGTTGGGCAGTTTCTATCTACAAGCCATTTCTATCTTGAGGGCTTCTCTGTTTCCTTCCCGGTATGGGCGACCAGGGTGATGATAGCGATGACAATCGCACAAGAACCACCTACAGGTGGGAACAACGTTTGCACCTCTGTTTTGCTACCCAAAAATAGAGCAGATTTGTGCTCTCAACCCGTGCATAGCAAAAGCCGAGTGACGTCACCACGAGTAGTGGAATAGAAACTTCAGATTTCCAGTGATGGGTTGATTCTCATGGCTTCTACAACTAGTCTGAACCAAAATGAGTCCTACGATGATGGTTCATCATCTTACTTCTTGAAGGGAAACGACTATCCGTTGCGGGTGTTAGGATCTTGTTGAGGAAGAAAGAGATGGATGTTGTAGATGAAGAAGAAATGTAAAGACTAAGAGAAATGGAAGAGATAAATGGATAAAAGGATGAGAGTTCATTCACTCAGAAAAATAACCACGGGTCCGTTCGAGGCAACCCAACCTCCTGCAATGGCCTAGTGTATTCTGAAAGAGGTTTGATAAGGATCAGCCACTATTCATGTTGCACACCACACACTTATAGGTTTTTATAGGGTGTAGAGATGTTTTTCATAGAATATATAGATGTTTTTTATAGGGTGTATAGTGTGCAGTAGTAAATAGTGGCTGCTCCCAATATTTTCTCATTCTGAAATTCCACACCCCACTACACTTTGTCTTCATCCCTGTATATACTGCTAATGTAACGGAAATTGTCTTACACTAATAAGAGAAAAGTAAAACAATAGTAAATGACAGGAATACATAAAGACAGAAATAAAAGGGTCACAGCCCTTTGGATGCTGCGTTTCATATAAATGAAAAGCGGCATTGCAGCTTGACTCCAGGTAAGGCTTGGTCTTCTCTTTAGTACTTGCTAACCGACACTTCCAGATGCAATCTCCTCTGCTTCTTCAGCTCTTCTCTTTCTCGATAGTTGAGGTCCCTCATAGTGGGCTTCACATGGCAAGAGCAACAAGCAGTGCATGTTTGTTCATCTGCACCAAAAGTCAAAAGATACGATATGTTTACACTGGAGACGACTGACAGTGTGACACCCCCAAATCCCCCCGTACAGACACGGGGAAATCGAGACGTCCGGATGGTGACATCACGGGTCACCATCCTATCGCCAAGTGCCAAGTGTGTGTATAAGCAACATATGTGCATGAAGAAATACGCAGCAGATAGCAAAATCATAAACTAAGTACTAGAATTTTTTATTGTTTAATACAAAGCCGTTCAAAACATACATAATAAAATATTACGAGATACAAATATTGTTTCAAACCAAACTACAAAGCATAACTTCCAAATCAAAACTCCGGCAGAGCCGCTTCGTCGGGCACAACCTCCTCCTCCTCCTCGATCTCTGCACTAAAATCTACGATACCAAAAATGGTGCCGCAAGTAAGTAAAGATCCAAACGCCACAAGATAAAAATACATTAAAACTCAAACAATATGCATGAAAGAATGCAATGCACATAACTCATAAAACCCATTTTTCCAAGCACGTCAAAATCCCATTTTGGCCCAAAACATATCCTTTAAACATAACCTCGCCATTATCCCCGATAATGGCCCAAAAACCAGACCGTCAGAGCACTGTAGGCGGGAATCACAGGCGGGACTCTACCACCATCCCTGCTCCCCACCGTCCCTACGTGTGCACCGTAGGCGGGAATCACAGGTGGGATTCTACCACCATCCCTAGACGTGCACCGTAGGCGGGAATCACAGGCGGGATTCTACCACCGTCCCTGCTTACCACCATCCCTACACATGCCTCTAACTCGAATCAGTCAGTCCAACCGTTCACATATACCATAAATCATTTCTCGCTTACAAGCCCAGTTTCCATTTTACAAACACATGTACATGCATGCAACTACACGAAAAGACCCGATTGTTCCTTTTTAAACATGAACATGCGTGCACTATACAATGCAAACATCAAGGCACAAATATCTTAAAAAAAATATCAACATCAACCCAACAACTCCGTCCTCAATCAACGAATCCAATAATTTATTGTAAGAGCAAAATATATTTAAATCTAAAAGTAGAGTTTGAAAAATACTTACAGCACTATACGATATTTTTTGAAAGCTCGCGGCGTTGCAAACGGCGGAGGAAAAGCAACGTAACAGTGTATTTTACACTATGGTCGTGGGTAATAAATTACCCACTTTCGAAAGGAGACAAACCAAGACACAAAATTGATCGGAAATGGTCTTAAGATGTTTATAAAGCTAAAGGAAGTGAGCTTTGGCCGTGGGTGGCGGTGGAAACGGCGGTGGAAGCACCAAAAGGGGCCGAACGGAGTTGAGCTCGTGGGAGCTGCTCTGGCAACGGATCAGGGCCAGAAATGGGTGGGTTAGGACGGCAAGAAGTAGATGAAAAAACTGTGAAGAGGTGGTGGCCAGAGGTGGAGCGACGGCGCCGGAAACGGCAAAAAGCCGTGTGGCTTAGATGGGGCGTATGGGGCTAACAGTGGCTCGGATGGAGCTGGGATTCGGTGGGGGTGATCACCGGCCGAAGGGGAAGATTTTGGTGGGGGTGGTGTTGGCCACGCCGGCCGGACGGCGGTGGTCTGGGCAGGTCAACGGGTCAGCGACGGAAAGGGAAGGGGAGAGCAGTTCGGGCGTGCGGGAGAAGAGAGGAAAGAAGAAGAAGAAAGAAAAAGAAAAAGGAAAAAGGGAAAGAAAAGAAAAAAGGGAAAAAGAAAATAAGGAGAAGGAAAATGAGGTCCAATCCTCACTTCTGGAAATCTAAAAACTGATCCGCCGAAAATGATTTTAAAAACTGTAAAACGACTAAAATAAATTAAACACCACATCAAATAAAATAAAACTAATTAAAATACAATAATTTAAAATAAAAGAACTAATATATTAATTAAATTAAAAAACTCTTTCAGTGAAAATACACTTAAAAAGGGGTCATCACAGACGGAATTTGCTTTTATTAAAGGATTCATTAACAAGCTGCGGACTAGCAACAATGGGTTTCCCTCCAAGGTAGCGTGATTCATTCTGTTCTGCTCCTTTCTTGCAAGGTATAGTTTGGAGAGTCGTCACTGCTGCATTAACTGGGTGTGAGTGAGCAGCTCAAGCACTCCCCCTGAAATGACGTCATCCAATCGGTTAACTAAGTGGGCACCAAGTGTATGGTAAAATAACCGACTGAAAAACTACAAGCAAATTTAAATTTCTTTTGCAAATGTATTTGAGATGGTGCCTAGTGAAACGAAACCCACGAAAAAAAAAAAAAAAAAAACTGCTCCCTTTAAACCATACACATTTTGCAAAATTAGTAATCTCTCTCTCTCTCTCTCTCTCTCTCTCTCTCTCTCTCTCTAAATTAGTACATGCAACCATATCTTAAGAACAGGAATCCTCCAATCCAAGCAAAGCGTCAATTTCGTTTCTCGCATTTTTCCACATCTAGTAAGAAAAAGCAATTGATGTATTATTTGTTTATTTCTATTTGTGCCTGATTTACAACCATACCACTTTAAAAAGTAGCTTTGTGGGTCTTAAAACTGGCCCCATATAATGAATTTATTGGCTGTACCATGGATTCAGGAATTATGGAAAGTTAATGGTGGAAAATGTACCGACTTAGATATCTCTTGGCTGTTATTATTCATAGTTTTGTATGAATATCTCCAAATGTTGGTTTGGGGTTTTTTATTGTTAATTATATGTTGGTCCATTAATATGGGGTGGGTTTTTAAAGTGTTAGTAGTTCCTTTCATATTCATAATTTGTTGATTTCTATTTGTGCCTGATTTACAACCATATGTTAGGGATTTCTTATATTAATTAAAGTCACCATATATCCTATTTGACACACACAGTGGCCTTTAACTCTTTGGATGATAGAGACCAACCTTACGATGTAAACTCCAACATTCCAAACCAATTCATTATCCAATATGTTTAGAACACTTGCAACCTGATCAGATAAAAAGATGTATCCGTAGAATGGGAAAACTGAAAAATAATTTGTTATAAAACAACATATGAACATAACTCAAAGTGGAAGAAAATTTGGAGAAATCTGGAAATATGTGGCCTGAAATCTTATGCAAGGTCTCACTAGCTTGAAACAGAAGTCATTGGTGTTTTCACTCAGTACCCAAGATCCACCTAGAAGATTGGTTATGAAAAAGTTTCTCTATAGATTGATTGGTACTGATGATTGGACTCTTTGCATTTAAGTTTGCTTCATTGATTATTTATGAATGTCCCAGTGACCCTTCTCTAGAGAGAGAAGCTCTTCTTTCTCTCTAGAGCTTCAAAACAGAAAACCTCCCCAAGGGAGGGGCTCCTCCCTCCCTCCCTCCCTCCCTCCCTCCCTACTTTAGTTTCCGTTTTCCTGTCTTGAGGTTCCAGTTTGTAGGCTTAGTTTTGTTTTTTTCAGTGTTTGCTAATAAGGCTCTCGGTGGTTGCGTTTATGGTGGCTTAAGGGCGATGGATGTGTTAAAAAAAAATAGTAGATGCATGGTACGTACAAGAGTCTTGGTGTCAAGAGTCTCATTAGTAAAAGTGTCTAGGCTTACCACTAGAGCCTCTTTTCATTAATTAGCACTAGATGTAATTTTTAAATATATTGTTTGAAACTCTTCCACTTTGTTTAAATAAAATATATATTGAAGAAAAAATTAACTTTAATGTGCCTAAATCTCTGGCAGGGTCGGTGCAAGTGAGCCGGTGCAGGAAAAAGGTGCCAAACGGCAATTAGGCATTCTCCATATACCATTTTATATAGGCATTCTCCATGAAATATTTATTGGTAAAGTGAACTCTTTTATATAGGCATTTTCCATTTTATATATATTATCATATCTCTTGGGGTCCTCCCCTTTGCATGCGTTCATTTCTTTTCTGATAAGAAAAAAAAAGTTTACACGTGGGTTGATAATCCTTCTTCTCATTTTGCCAGGGGCAACTACATCTTTGTTAAACATAACTCCTTTAAGTACACTTGAATCTTCCAACTGACCACCAGGTACCTCTTCTCAACCTTATTGTACTTCTTAATATCCACTTCTCGCAAGCCTTGGCCAAGATCAACACCAACTATTGTGGTTGCATCTATAGCTAGATCCTGGAAGTGGATCAAAAAAATGGCATAACATATAAATTCAAAACCTAATATAAATGTTATAATGCAGTTTCAGTATAATGTATTACTAAACATAAGGAAGATTCATTACGTTTGGTAGTTAGTGAAAGTGAAATCTATCTAAAATTCCGCATGTCATCTCCCTCCTTATTGAACCACGAGGCACCACAAGATACTTACAGCAATTAAATCCCCTAATTGACCAGTAAATTTGGTTCCTATACAGCTCTTGAATTAGTTGGTAGCAATTGAATTAGTTGTATTATTTTTTATCTAATGCATGCATATTTACTTCTGATCTTTAGTTATGTTGTTGTTTATCTCATATCATTTGTTTCATGGTGATCATTTTCATGCTTTTATTTGTAATTTAATTACTTTGCTTATGTTAAGTTAAACTATTGATCTTTATCTGTTGCATTTATGTTCATTTTTTACTTTGTGCCATTTTTATTGTTCAGAAAAATTAAAAATGGAAAATGCTAGACTAGCACGTAGTAGAAGACAAACAATTATTAATGATAGAAGGAGTGGAGCAAGAATGCATCTTGATCATGAACAAAGTAGTGACAATATAAATGATGACATAGTTGGGCGACACAGAAGACGAATGATAATGGATGATATACAAAGTGGAGCAATGATGTGTGTTGATAGTGAACAAAGCAAAGATAGTACAACAGCCGAGCCACCAAGTAAATGGCTCAATTACATAATTGATGTATAATAACACATTTTTTAATATAGGATTAATAGTGATGATTCTTTTTTATTTTGTTTTCTACATTCTAGGAAAATACACAATGCCTTGGAATTTTGGTCCTCCATCTTATGAATGTGATTATTGTGGAGCAATATTATGGTATGAAGAGAACTCAAAAATCAAAGATGCCCACTCAATCAAGATTTTCACTTTGTTGTATAGAGGGTCAGGTTGTGTCTTTACTTCAGAAGCCACCTTCTCTCTTTTAAGAATGGTTAAGTCTTATGGGTGGGCAATCTTATAAAAGATTCAAGACACAAATACGAAGTTATTATGCTGTTCTTGCTATGACTTCAATGGGTGGAAATGTAGACAATAATATCAATGATGGTAGAAATCCATACATCTTTTGAATTAATGGTCAAAATCATCATAAAATAGGAACCCTACATCTAATAGATGGTTCGAATCCTCGATTTGCGCAGTTATACTTCTATAACACTGAGAATGAGGTATAAAATCAAATGAGTGTACTAAATCATAACAACTCTAATAAAACTATTGAGTCATCAATTCTTACTACATTGGTCTGGATGCTTAATGAAACGAATGCATTGGTAAAAGTTTTTCATATGATAAAGGATTGTTTCTTAGAGGATGTTATTCATCAAATGAGACTACGACTTATTAGTTCAAGAACATCAGATGGAAGGGAACATAATTTGCCCAACTATTCTAAGATTGCGCAATTATTATTGGTGATATTGGTATTGAGGATGCTCACTGGGATATTTTTGTCGAATATAAAGGTGGATTGAAAATGATTAATGAGTTGCATCCACCATATATGGCATTACAGTATCCTCTTCTTTTTCCATATGGGGAAGATGGATTTAGGCTTGGTATTTTATGTAGGATTGATCGTAGAAGTACATCAAGAAAGAAAAAATTCATTACTATGAGGGAGTATTATGCATACAAATTGCAAGAACGTCAACGAGAAGGACACACATTAATATATGGCAATTGTTTATTCTAACAATTTGTTGTTGATGTATACACATGTATTGAAGAGGCCCGACTGATGCGGGTGAGAAGAAACCAACGTAAATTAAGGGTTGAGTTATATAGTAGATTGAGAGATGCAGTTTTGAGAGGAGATACAACCCCTACATCTATTAGAAAGAGAATTGTATTACCTTTAAGTTTCACAGGAATCCGAAGATGCAATGGCCATATGTTGGTGGGCAGGTTATCCTGATGTATTTTTAACATTCACATGCAATGCAAAATGGATAGAAATTGAAAGTTTTCTATCTAAGAACCCTAGAAAAAAAGTAGAGGATCAACCAGATATAGTCACAAGGGTTTTTAAAATTAAACTCGATCAACTTCTACATGACTTAAAACATGGCCAAAACTTCAGGAGGGTGCTTGTTGGTAATACTTCATTTATCATCTGTTATATTAATTAGTATACTAAACTATACAAATATGTGCACATCTAATTAAATTTATATTGTGTATTTCAATTATCTACACTATTGAGTACCAAAAGAGAGGACTACCTCATGCACATATACTACTTTTTTGGCATTATGATGACAAGCACCCAACTCTGACAGAAATAGATAGAATAATATCCGCAAAGATCCCAAATGTTAATAGAGATAAAATCGCTTATGATGTGGTAAAGCAGTATATGGTTCATGGTCCATATGGATTTATAAATCTAAAAGCAAATTGTATGATTAATAATAAGTGTACCAAAAGTTTTCCAAAGAAATTTTGTAGGGAGACATCAATTGATGAAGATGGATTTGCAATACATATGAGAAGAGATCATCCTGATATGTATATTGAAAGAATGGCCTTAAGTTGGACAACAAATTTATTGTTCCTTACAACATGGACCTCTTGGTGAAGTATCAAGCACATATAAATGTTGAATAGTGCAATCGTTCAATATCTATGAAGTATATGTTTAAATACATCAATAAAGGACTTGACCGTGCGACTGTAATTCTGAAAGAAAATCTACATATAGATAGTTCTACAAGATCACAACATGTTACAAATATTGATGATTAAATCATATCTAGATTGCATATATGTATCTACAATGGAAGCATGTTGGAGAATATTTCGATTTAACATTCATTATCGTGAACCAGTGGTGGAGAGACTAAGTTTTCATCTTGAAAATGAGCAGTCAATCATATTTGAAGACTCAGATGACTTAGATAATGTACTCAATCGACCAAATATTTTACAAACAAAATTTACTGAATGGATGAAGTCAAATGCTATGTATGAGGAAGCAAGACATTTAACATATTCAGATTTTCCATGTAAATGGGTTAGGAATAATAGAGATAAGGAATGGAATATGAGAAAGCAAGGACAATGTGTAGGCCGAATATATTACTCACATCCTAGAAGTGGTGAACGGTTTTATTTACGCATGCTTCTTAATATTGTCAAACGGCCTCGATCTTTTGAAGAAATAAGAACAGTAGATAATGTATTGTACCCGTCTTTCAAGTCGGCATGTTGTGCCCTTGGTTTACTTGATGATGATAAGGAGTGGCATGAAGCTCTAAATCAAGCTTCACAATGGGCATCTAGGAAGCAACTACATGAATTGTTTGTCACAATATGAATTTTTTGTGAGGTTGTAGATCCTTATAAATTATGGATTAGTAATTGGGAGTTGTTATCTGAAGACATTCTTCATCACTAAAGAAGAGTTTTTCGTTGTGAAAACTTACATCTAATCGAGATATAGATAAAAACTTATGCACTTTATGATATTGAACAGTTGCTAGTAAGAAGTGGAAGATCATTAAGAGAATTTGAAAATATGCCGTATCTAGATGTATTACTTCTTGGGGAAAGCAATAATAGATTGCTACAAGAGGAGTTGGACTATAATAGAGTTGGGTTAAAGGAGGAACATAACATGCAAGTTATTTGTTAATCTTAATGTTGAACAGAGGAAAATATATGAAGCTGTCATTGACTCTGTGAATGGTGAAAATGGTAGTTTCTTTTGTATACGGACATGGTGGTATAGGAAAAATTTATCTTTGGAAGACTTTGATATTTCGATTACATTCAGAAGGGAAAATAGTGCTTGCAGTTGCTTCATCTAGAGTTGCGGCAAATTGCTCATTCAAGATTTTAAATACCAATTAATTTGTTAAATAATTCAACTTGCTTATTTAAACAAGGCTCTCAACTTGGTGAATTAATGGTAAGGACAAGTCTTATAATTTGGAATGAGGCTTCTATGGCTCATCGGAATTGTTTTGAAGCTGTAGATCGTTCGTTGAGAGATATTTTACAATTTACTAATGTAATTAGTGTAGAAAAACTATTTGGAGGGAAGACAGTTGTTCTCAGTGGTGATTTCTGTCAAATATTACAAGTTGTATCCAAAGGTCAAAGAGATCAAATAGTTGAGACAACTATTAATAGATCTTCATTGTGGAGGAATTGTGTTGTTTTTACAATGACCCAAAACATGAGACTTGACCAAAATATGGGGGATAATGCTACAAGAGATTTTGCAAATTGAATGGGTGATGGTAACTTGAGTTGTGTTGAAAGTGAAGGAATGATTGAAATACCATTTGATTTAATTGTTCAATCTAATGATCATCTTATTACCGATATCGTAAATGTTACCTTTCCAAATTTGAGAGATAAATGTAATAATTCAAGACACTTGAGTGAAAGAGCAATTCTAGCACCTAAAAATGTTGTTGTTCAGGATACCATTGATTACATGATAGACCAGCTCATTGATTTGGATGAATAAGTATTTTACAGTGCCTATTCGATATGTAAAGCTGGAGACAATATTACAGAACAACATAAACTTCTCCATTTGGCATGTTTATAGGCAAGGCAATAGTCTTGCTAATTTCTTGGCAAAGCTAGCGTCTAAGGATTGTGCCGCTAACTGGGAGTCCTTGGTTATGGTCCCTCCTTTACTAAGGGGTCTGATTAGGACTGATAAAATGGGTCTTCCTTATATTAGACTTTGATTTATAGAGTTGTGTTGGTTGGTTGGTTTTCGAGTTTTGTTTGGTTTTGTTTTAGGCTTGTTAGATATTTGTTTTTATTATGGTTTTTTGGTGTTTTTTGACACTTGGATTTTGGTTAGTTTTTAGCATTATATCTTTGTAAACCCCTAAGTGTAATAATATTTCTACAGTTTTCTTCCATCATAAGTGAGGCATTATTAATAAATTTAGGATGAGGCTGCTATGTGTATGGCTATTGCCTCTTATTAAAAAAAAAAAATTCCAATAGAATTTTTAAATTCTTTGAAATTTCCAGGTATTCCAAATCATAAATTGAGATTGAAAATAGGGGTACCAATACTAAATTTGAATTAATGTAATGGTCTTTGCAATGGCACTCGACTTATAGTTACTCAGTTATCAAAATGGGTTGTTGAGGCAAAAATCATGACTGGAACGCATGTTGGAGAAAAAGTATTTATTCCTCGCATCATTTTATCCTCTTCCAATTCAAAATTGCCTTTTATATTGAAGAGAAGACAATTTTCAATATATGTATGCTTTGCAATGACAATCAACAAAAGTCAAGGTCAAACATTAGAACATGTCGGGCTTTTTCTTGAAAAACCAGTTTTTAGTCATGGTCAGTTGTATGTTGCAATATCTAGAGTAAAGAGAAGAGAAGGATTAAAAATTCTTGTCACGAAAAAGCCTATGATGGTCATTTCTATACAAAAAATATTGTATATAATGAAATCTTCAACGATTTGCCAAAAGGTATTTAATTTTCATCTATTTTTCAGCTATATTTGTTTCTTATGTTAGCTTTATATATTTCATACTTGCAATATATAATAATTTGCATTATTTCTAACATGTTTTGAATTACAAATTTCTGTAGGTACGAATGACTAAGATGAATATCGATTGCACACATTTGAATAAATTATCAACTGAAAAGGAATCATGGAATATTGAAGTTAGAATATTATGTATGTGGGATGCAACAAATATAGCAAATCAACGTGAGCTTTTTAGCCTTGACTTGATACTAGCAGATATTAATGTAAGTTGTTTTTAAATATTTTACCTTAATTTTACATAGACTATTAATTTTAACTAATATATCTTCTCATTTCTATTTTAAAGGGGACTTTAATTCATGCAGGTATAAGAAAAAATTTGGTTCAACGATTCCGACTATTGTTGATAGAAGGGTTTATATATGCAATAAAAAATTTTGTTGTTGAAGAATGTAAAGGGAAGTATCATTCGGTGGCTACAAGCTATAACAGTTCACATTAAAGCTCATAGAGTAATGTAAATCTCTTAAAAATTTGAAATTAGGATTAAAGTTCAAAATTAATATTTTAGCATAAAGCATTAAAATATATTTTACACATGTGCATGAATATTTTGAAAATTAAATGTGAAAATTTTGAAAGATTGATTGTCATCTTTCATATGTGCATGACATGATTAAAAGTTTGAATTTTGAAAATATTAAAGATGATTGATTGTTATCTTTCACATGTGCATGCTTTATTTGAATATTTCAAAAGTGATTGATACTCTTTTTGACATATGCAAAAGGTAAATGATTTTGTTTAAAAATTTTGAAAAGTAAATAGCACTCATTTTATCATATGCAAAAAATAAAAAGATTAGGTTTGAAATTTTGAAAAATTAATGATATTGTCTTTGACAAATGAAAAATAAGAAATTTTTATTTGAATTTTTTGAAAAATAAATGATGTTTTTGACAATTGAAAAAAGAAAAAGCTTTTATTTGAATTTTTTGAAAAAGTGAATAATGTTGTCTTTAACATATGAATCTTTTTAAATTTGAATATAAAGTCTCTTATGCCTATAAATAGATCATTTGAGAGCTTCAATTTTACAACACTAAGAACATACAACATTCATTCAAAACTTTCATTCTCTCTTCTCTAAGTATTGAGCCTTAAACCTTATTCATTTTGAGAGATATATAGTTTGCGATGTACTGTTCTTATTTCACTCATTGATGAGTGTTTTCTGATAACCTATCCACTATCAGCTCTTGTATCAGTAAAAAGATGTATATAATCCTTATGCATATAAAAAGTGTTCTACACAGGGAATAGTTGAATCACCACGTGTAAGGTGATTGTAAGTGTAGAGGGTATTCTACGCGGATCTTTTGTAGCAATGTTGTTCAAAAGTGTAATAGATTTCTATCTCCACCTGAAAAAAGTTGAATAGTGAATTTGGGGATCCTTAAGGGGTAGCTTGAGGCGAGGACGTAGGCAGTGGGGCCGAACCTTGTTAACATACTGAGTTTGCTTATCTCTTATCCTACTCTTTATATTTATTATTAGTTTGTATTTTGTTTATATTTTATATTGTGTATTTGATTTATAATTGTTAATTTTTTAAATATAACCCAATTCACTCTCCTCTTGTGTTAGTAATCTTGGCAACAATTCGATATACTATTATTATAACATATATATTTGTATTTGTGTACGACTAGAATGATGATGCTTTCCCAAATGATTTACAGCAAATTGTTGGTAAAGAGTACATCTTCCGACTACGACTTGATGAGTACAACTTAAAATATGGACGGGAAAACTACACAATTCAGCGAATATTTGATTCCGAATTTATTAAATCAAAGCCAATTAAAAAGGCACAATTTGTTATTTAATCATAGATTTTCTACAAACTAATTTAATTTCTTATAATGGTACTTTCCAATCTCTTTCCATTTTATTTAATTACTTTTCAAGATTACATATACTGGTTAAACACATTCTGCATCTTCTAATTTTAATCCATTTTTTCCATTTTGATATCTACTACTTATTGGCTGTTGATATGCATTAGCTTTTGTTGGTTAGGCATATGCGAGTTTGAGTCTTGTGAGTAAATTATACTCTATGATCTGTAATGTAATTTATTTTTTAGTAGAATTGATTGAACTTATATTTAACATCATTTATCATTTCTTAAGGTGTTCAATCATTTATCATTTGTTGACCAGTAGACTGTTATATTATACGTTACTAGAAATATAATAATTAAAATATTTTATATATAGACATTTATTAACTATATTATTTATTTCAGGAAACTACTGTACACATCAATCTCGACATCAACTCAAATACAAAGGAAGAGGACCAAAAATCTCAGGCATCATCATCCAAGGAGAAAAATTCAGAAAAAATATGATTTGAACAATCGTGTCTTATACTAATTGTATCTATTTTATATTGTTTTAAATTGAACAACCATATTTATATATATATATATATATTACATTTTTAATATTGTAAATTGACCATGAAATATTTATTGGTAAAGTCGACTCTTTTATATATGCATGCTCCAATTTATATATATTTGATATACATTCTAGCAATAGTTGTGGTAGTGATGATGTATAATGAAATATTTAGTTATAAAAATCTGCATAAATAATGGTTCGCGCATTGCGCGGGTTATAGGCTCATCCGCACATTGTGGTAGTGTAGATACGTACCGTTGAATTAAGTACAAAACAAGTGCATCATCCGTACATTTCATAATTTGTTTTTAGCTTATATCTCAAGCCATTAATTGTTACTTTATTTACACTTTTGCATGAAAGTTTTTGAATTCCAATTGCACCGGAGGATTGTCCCTAAACAATTAGAGCGAACTGGGTTGTTAGATTGATTTATACCATGGCTAATCATTTCATGTGTTATTAATTGGGCTAGTGAATGGTGTCTTCGAAAACAACGTACCAAGACTTTGCAGAAAATCGTTAAAAAAAATAAAATTGTATTTCTCATAGACGCAAGACCTTTAAATGAAGACATCTAGATCAAGAAGCCTTTTTATTCATATCAATTCTATTCTATTATAAAAGCTATACGCTAATGAATAGTAAATTTTTGCCAAACTTGTGTTCCCATTTTTACCCTTCAGTCAGCCGAATGTTTTTGTTTGATCCATCGTCATTTTTTCGGTTTGTGAACTTAAAATTTGTTTTTAATGACTGGTCCTTTACTGTTATGCGTTGTCAATGTGAGGGATGTTCTCTCCCAAATGAGTGCAGTGATATTATCTCTGAAGAATTTCAGACCCCACAAAATTCTCTCTCTCATTCTCAGCCCCCTTTCCTTCCCAAGTTCTCTGTCTTAACTCCGACCCCCTCTTCTCTCTCTCTCTCTCTCTCTCTCTCTCTCTCTCTCAAGGCGTTTGCCACCATCAATAGCAGCAGAGCACGCCAGACAAGAGGGTTTTGTTGTCCCTCGCTTATTCTTCTTTCTTCAACAAAAACCAAAGCCCATAGAGAGAGAGAGAGAAAGAGAGAGAATGTGAGGCTCCCGAATGTATTCTTAGGGCTTGACGGAAACCACCTCTCCATGGTCGACATCAGCTAGCTCGACAAAATCTCTACTCATAGGCTTCCAATTCTTCACCTAGGGTTCTTAACGCTCACCAGAAACCACCTTTGGAATCTTCATTGACAACATCTTTGCCTAGGGTCTCTCTCTCTCTCTCTCTCTCTCTCTCTCTCTCTCTCTCTCTCTCTCTCTCTCTCTCTCTCTCTCTCTCTCCTCTATATATATATATATATATTCCATTATAAAAGAGGCTATTCAAGAATGAACAATGGATTTTTTACCACATTTTTTTCCATTTTTGCCCCTCTATTTTAGTCATTTCCCCTTTTTATCAGTCCATTTTGCTTTGATATGTTCACATATTTATGTTTTTTACCCTCTATTTTGTTTCTTTCCCCTTTTTGTCCCTCGGTTTGCTTATTTTTTATTCAGGTTTTATATTTTGTCCCTTACTCTCACGAACAGTAATTTTTTTACCACTTTTTCTTTCCATTTTTGTCACTCTGGTTTATTCGCATATTTATGTTGTTGCTCCTTTGTTTTATTTGTTTTCTGTTTTTGTCTCAAAAGTTCCCTTTTGTTTTATTCACATTTTTACGTTTTGTCTCTCAATGTTGCCAACTGTGATGATATTGGGGTTTCTTGATTTCGTTCATTTGTGACTATGTATAGGTTCGGTTTGGTCTTTCTTCTTCTTGCACATCGATTATTTGGTCCTTTGAGGTAGACTTATTGTGTTCAATTATCTAAAATTGAATTTGATATCTTATTCAAGGACTTACAAGAAATAGGTAGCTTCAAATTGAAGTTCCATTATATTATCGGAGAGGCATGAATATGAACAGATTTGTTAAGGGAAAAATTAGTTGATTGGCATATTTTTGTGAAAACCTATGTAAAATAGTGTTGTAACAAGTGTTGAAGCGATATACCTTGAAAATTATTGAAGTGTGCTCATCATTGGTTAAGCCAAACAAATTAAGTCGCTCGACTCTCGCTCAACATGGCCCTCGAGCGAAGTCAGGCAGAGTGGAATGCTCGACCCTTGCTCAACACTGCACTCGAGCGAACTCAGACAGATTGTGTCATTCGACCATTGCTCCACACTTCGCTCTAGCCAATGTTCCAAATCACTTAAAATTTAGAGTTTTGAGCACCTCATTTACTTGGGACTATAAATAGAACAACTTCTCTTCTGTTTGAGGTGTGGAGAATCAGAGCAAAAACCCTAATGGCCTCCAAGAACTTTTTAGAGCGACCTCTCTCCCATTTGGTTGATTCTCTCTTGGGTAAACATATCTCCACCACACCATACTCGAAATCAACCTTCGCATGAGTCCATTGAAGTAGACATATTCGTTAGCCGAAAGAGTCCGGAGCTACTGTTGATGCAGAGATCGAGAGGTTCTCGTGGGAAGCTATAGAAAGGTCAGAATTTCAACATTACATGAGTGTAGAGATCGAGTGGGTCACTTGTGATGTTGCAAGCCAAGTTTAGCTACTACAAAGGTTTTGTGAGTGTCTCTAAATTGTTCGTAATAAACTTATTTTCTATAATGGATTTGAGGTGATGTTTTACACCCGGAGTGGTTTTAGATTTTGAAGACGTTCTTCAAATGAGTTTCCACTCCGTGATCAAGATCATGGTTAATTATTTGAGTTATTTGGTTTATTTATTAATTTTTTGTTTGCCTCATTTTTTGAAAGACCATAAAAATTGGATTACACTTATTCACCCCCCCTCTAGGTGTAGTGATTGATAGAACCATTGCTTTTTCAGTTGGTATTAGAGCGGGTTCACTCCGCTAGGATTCAATTCCTGAGTGTGATCTTGTTGTAGTGGTTTAAATGGATAAGTCTCGATCACTCACATCTCTACCATATTTTGATGGAAATAACTACGCTTATTGGAAAGTTCGAATGAGAGCTTTCTTAAAATCTGTGGATGAACGAGTGTGGGTTTCCATAACAAATGGTTGGACAGAACCAGGGGCTATTGTTGAAGGAGTTCGAACTCCCAAAAGTGTGAAAAATTACTCTAAGGATGAAATAAGTGAGTGTGGTTGGAATAGCAAAAGGCTGAATGCGATCTTCATGGCTGTGTCCCAGGAAGAGTTCAAGCGGATCTCAATGTGTCAAAATTGTAAAGAGGCTTGGGGTATTCTTGAGATTACCCATGAAGGTACCAAGGCTGTAAAGAATTCTAAGCTTCAAATATTGACTACTAGTTTTGAAGAATTGAGAATGAAGAATAATGAAACATTTGATGCTTTCTATGCCAAACTAAATGATATCATCAACTCTCGCTTTAATTTAGGGGACAGAATTTCTGAGAATAGAGTTGTGTGAAAAGTTCTCAGATCTCTTCCCAAGAGATTTCGCCCTAACGTTACGACTATTGAAGAAAGCAAAGATGTGGATGCTACGAGAATTGAAGAGTTGGTGGGCTCCCTCCAAACATATGAACATACTCTTCCTATAGACAAAAAGCACAAGTCCATAACCCTCAATAATATTAGAGAGGAGTCAGATGAGTCATCCGATGAGTTGGCTATGAGTGACAAAGAGATAGCATTCTATGCTAAGAAATTTAGGAAAAAGAAACACATGCCATGTGGCGCACATTGCTCTAAAGACTAGAGACACCTATGTGTGGTATCTTGATAGCAAATGTTCACGTCACATGTCAGGTGATAGAAGTTTGTTTAAAATTGTTGAAAAGTTTAAGTGTGGAACAGTAACTTTTGGAGATGGTGGAAAAGCTTATATAATTGAAAGGGGTGAAATTGAAATACCTGGACTACCAATCTTGAGGGAAGTACTGTTTGTTGATGGATTAAAAGCAAATCTCCTCAGTATAAGTCAAATGTGTGATAATGGTGCTGAAGTTCGTTTCTCAAAAAAAAATATGTATTGTTTCAGATAATGATGGAAAATATATGATGCAGGGAACCAAGACATCTGACAATTGTTATGACATCACTCCTAGCCTTCAGTACAATTGCAATAGTGCTAAGAGTGAGGCTACAGACTTGTGGCACCAAAGACTTGGACATGTGAATCATAAAAATCTATCCAAGATTGCTAGGAAAGAGATGGTGGTAGGAATACCTGAGCTGGGTAAAGTAGAGACTCCTGTGTGTGGGTCATGTCAATTAGGAAAACAAGCTAGAACAGCTCACAAGAAAACAACTAACACTCCCCCTGAATTAGTACTATACTAAAACACAGACTGGTTTGTCGTTTGCTTGTTTAATCACCCGATTAGCCCTCTCCCAGTCAGTTGCTTTTCTTCTCCAGGAGCCTAGAATTGCACTTAAGGCTCCTATTGGTCGTAGGACTATACAACTTAGTCGTGCTCACACCACCCGACTCCCTCCTCTTAGCCTTCAAGCTCTCGGTCATCCAATTCTCAGCCGTCTAGCTCGGCACCATCCACTTCGGCACCAGGTTCTACCGAGCCCAACCTTCAGCAAGTTCTTAAGTACCTAGCCCACCTTGATGCCCAGTTCAATACCCTAGATACTAAAGTTGATAACCTAGATGTTAAAGTTGATAACCTGCAGCAACTTGTGACCCAACACTTCAACAACATCGAAGAGCAACTTAATGATGATGATAATGATGGTGGCAATCCTACAGATGGTGGCAGTCCTGTAGTTGGTGGATTGAAACCCTTTGCCTGTTGTGACAAAAAGGGAGAGTAATATAGTACTAATTCAGGGGGAGTGTTAGTTGTTTATAACACTTTTTTTTTTTGGAGCAACAGCTTTTGGTTTCAGTATCTCATGTTAGCTGCTGTTGTTTGACTAATTTTTCTTGAACTCAATTTATGATTAATTGCTTAATGAAATATTTCTTTTCTAAAACCTGTACTTGTCATGTCTATTCATGAATTCTAGTTTGTGATTTGCAAACAATATTTTGTGCATATCTGTATGGGTACGTTTAACCGTTTGCTAAGTGTGTGCAGAAATATTTCAACGTATTCAAGAATATGAATCTAGTGATGGATGTGCTAAGATTAGGTCATATGTATAGGTTAGAGGTTTTGTCACAGAAATGCCAAAAGGGGAGATTGTTAAGAAAAAAAATGAGTTGATTGGCATATTCTTGTGAAAACCTATTCAAAATAGTGTTGTAACAATTGTTGAAGCAATATACCTTGAAAAAGTTTGAAGTGTGCTCATCATTGGTCAAGCCAAACAGATTGGGTCGCTCGACCCTCGCTCAATATGGCACTTGAGCGAACTCAGGCAGATTAAGTCACTCGACCCTCACTCAACATGGCGCTCGAGTAAACTCAGGCAGAGTGGAACGCTCGACCCTCGCTCAACACTGTGCTCTAGCGAACTCAGACAAATTGTGTCGCTCAACCATCACTTGACACTTCGCTCGAGCAAATTCATACAGATTGTGTCGCTCGACCATCGCTAGACACTTCGCTCCAGTCAATGTTCCAGATCACTTAAAATTTAGAGTTTTTAGCGCCTCCTTTACTTGGGACTATAAATAGAACAGTTTCTCTTCTGTTTGAGGTGTGGAGAATCAGAGTAAAAACCCTAAGGGCCTCCAAGAACTTTTTAGAGCAACCTCTCCCCCACTTGGTTGATTCTCTCTTGGATAAATACATACTCGACACTTCACTCGAGCAAACTCAGACAGATTGTGTCGCTCGACCATCGCTCGACACTTCGCTCCAGTCAATGTTCCAGATCACTTAAAATTTAGAGTTTTTAGCGCCTCCTTTACTTGGGACTATAAATAGAACAGCTTCTCTTCTATTTGAGGTGTGGAGAATCAGAATAAAAACCCTAAGGGCCTCCAAGAACTTTTTAGAGCAACCTCTCCCCCACTTGGTTGATTCTCTCTTGGATAAATACATCTCCACCACACCACACTCAAAATCAACCTTTGCATGAGTCCATTGAAGTGGACATATTCGTTGGCTAGAAGAGTTCGGAGCTGCTGTTGATGTAAAGATCGAGAGGTTCTTGTGGGAAGCTATAGAAAGGTCGGAGTTCCGACATTACATGTGTATAGAGATCGAGTGGGTCACTTATGGTGTTGCAAGCCAAGTTTAGTTACTACAAAGTTTTGTGAATATCTCTAAATTGGTTGTAACAAACTTATTTTCTATAGTGGATTTGAGGTGGTATCTTACACCCGGAGTGGTTTTAGATTTTGAAGATGTTTTTCAAATGAGTTTCCACTCTATGATCAAGATCATGTGTTAATTATTTGAGTTATTTGGTTTATTTATTAACTGCTTGTTTGACTTTTTTTTAAAAGACCATAAAAATTGGATTACACCTATTCACCACCCTCTAGGTGTAGTGATTGATAGAACCACTGTTTTTTAAAGATTGACTCAGTTAATTGCTATAACATAAAATTATGCTGTGAAAAGCAAAACCATGGAACCAAAGCAATGACTATAAAATATCATATAATTTCCACCATTTTTGTAAAGGTGCCTGGACTGTTTTGTGTGGTAATCATTGAAAAGTTTTGTGAGAAGCAAGTGGCAATGATAAGAAGAGAACTTTACTTTCTCGTTGCTATCTTCCATATTAGATGTGATAATTATATTTCTTAATCTGTTTTGTGATATTATTTTCCTCTACAGAGAATTTATATATTTTAGTGTATTTATTTATGGTTCAGGCAGCACTTGATTTTGTTCTTCTCTTTTAAAGGCCTGCATGAATATAATTGATTTATTAGGTTTGAAGTAATGATAACACTCCAACACTCCCAAATACTTGGTGTTGTTGCATCCATTAGCAATCATTTTCGGATGTTTTATAGCTATAATTCATCAAGAAATCAAGGTAAAAGGGTTGAAAACTTGAAGAACCCAAGAGAAAAGAACTTGCTGCTATTTGTTATAGATGTTGCTTGTGTCTGTTTCAATTTTTTGTGTTCTCTATTGCCTGTTGTTTGTGTGATTTTGTGTGGCTTCTTTGGCTTGCACCTTTCATGGAAGAGAAAAGAAGAAAATCATGAATAAATCTGGAATTTTGGACTATCGTTGGACTGGAAAAGAAGTGAAAAAGCAGCAAAGAAAAGTAAGTTCTAACGAGATAATTAAACGACATGTTGCCTATGTAGCGTTTTAAAGGAAAAAAGGGTTCCTTATAGGAGAAAGGAAATTGAGTTTATAATTTTAATTGTTGAAAGTTAATGTGGTTTATTCACTGCAGTTAGAACATTGTCGTTTTTTTTTCCTTTGGGATTAATGAACTTGGTACTTGTGTACCATTAATCATGTGTTTAGCATATCATTTTTATAGGGTGGGGGAGTTATGCTCAAGGAAAACCCCATCCCATCACCAAGATTGATGAGCAGAAGTGAACTTGAGTAATATGCAAAATCTTTTCTTTTATTATTTCGTCTTTTCCGAGTCTGAGGTTCTCTTACATATATATTTGTACTCAAACTGTAGGGAGTTTCGGCCTCTTATTAAATTCAAATGTGATCGCGATAGTGACACCGTTTCAAGGTTCTTGATGGTATGATGTTCAAGGGTGGATATTTGTTCAAGAAAATGCCGACAGATTCTTTAAGTTGTTGGGGAGTTCAGCCATCAGAAAAAGAGCTCCTGAAGTTTAAACCTCTTGTGAATACTCAATCTGATAATTTGGAGTGGCTTCCACAGCTTTATGGTGAAAAAAAAGAAAAAGGGAATAATAGGAAGTGGTAAAGAGGGTGGGAAACAAGAGGGTTCTATAGGATCTAGTGATGTGAACTTGATCTGTATGATCTTGTTTATTTTGGTTTTCAATTTGAGCAATTTCCATGGATGTCTGTTGATATTATGTTTTATACTACTATGCATTGAGTTGTTTACTAATGATTAGACTTGTGTACTTTTTCAATTTTCTTGTTGTGCCACACGCAAGGAGTCACGTACAGTTTGTTTGTTGTTTGGACACATTATTTTTATAAATTTTTTCTTTCTAATTAGGTAAACGTGCCTTGCACGTTTAAATAACTGCTAGTATGTATGATGTGATACATACATCAGGAAAGGAAAACTTAACCAGACAATGGAATGAGATAGTTCAAACAATTCTAATCAAATAGTAAAAGAGCCTTGGTCTGACTTGAGAATAACATTCAAATAAAAGAAATGGCCATAGGCCCACACACAACTAAGGAACAGAAGCCGACGACTAAACCTTTTATTATTAAACCCAAGCCCACAATGCCTTGGTCCTGAACCGTGACAGACTAATTAACCGATATGGCCATGTTCTTGTCGCATGCTCAGCTATATAGATTGGTTTTGAAGTGCAGTACGCCCCCTATCGATCAGTTGTTAATCTACGCCACGCCCTCTTTAAAGGGTACATCGCAACCAACGTTACAACTGGAAGAAAGAATGCAACGGCGACGAGTAGTTCGTTCAGAAAAGCAGCACCGCGAAGGTTTAAGGAGCTAGTTGAAATACCGTATGTAGCGGAAAATGAGACTAAGCAGCCAATGCATATCTGTATGAAAAACGGGAATCGGTATACAAGATACATGATGACGTAGATGGATGAAGCAATGCTAGCGTATTAAAGAAAAAGAAAACTTTGCAATTATGGGGGTAAGAGCCCAAAATTGCGGTGCCCGCTTCCTGATTTACCCCATGGTGGTGTCTTGCCATACCCCACCGGGAAGGTTGAGTCCAGCTTGGAAGGTAGCGGCAGCAATCAGTGCCATCACCACTACAAGTGCATTTCGTGCACCACTGGCGGAATCTCTTTCTGGCTTATATTGGAAGTATGAAACCCAATCCTCTCCGGACGTTTGATCAGGCTGGATACGCCTCATGATGGGCTGAGCATCCACTTCAAACGAGGAAACAGCTGGTTGGTTGGGTTGGGTAGACATCTGTAGTACCATGCATGTAGCAAATAGCGAGCTTACCAGGGGCGCAACCAAGGTAAAGCTTTAAATAGAGACATTTAAATAGAGACATGGCCTCATTTATTTTTAAAAATAAAATAAGTTGAGATAAAAATTAAAAATTAAATAAAATATTATTAAAAAATATTTTTTTAATATTATTTTTATTTTAGAATTTAAAAACGTTGAATTGTTTATTTTATTTTGTGTAAAAATTTAAAAAATTTGTAATGATTAGATGAGATGAGATGAAAAGTTTTGTAAAAGTGAACGAGGCCCTAGCCTACCTTTGGTGTGGCGTAATTTTGTTAAATTAGTGGCTGCAAAAAGTTGATTATCCAATGAGATTTGTTACTCATCATCCCCACATATCATATACTATATTCTTTTTTGTTTTATTCTTCTTAAATTAATTAAATTATTCTACTCATCATCTATATATCACAAATTTAGTAATAAAAAAAAGTGTTGTGTGTAGTATATGGGATGATGAATAGAATTTTTCATCCAACATATATATTATTATTCATTAGTCAAGAGAAAATATTTATTATATCCTGCATGTTAAAGTCTTTGGAATTTATTAGGAGAAATGATATTTGTAATTTTAGAATGTGTAAGCATCACACAATCCTTTTTAAAAAATAAGTAAATATTTAATTTACATGAAAAAATAATAATAATCACTACAACATTTAAGGTCTTTTACGGCGACCTATTATCGCCACAATAAGTGCCAAAACTGTGGAAACCGGTCTTAAGCCACGGTTTGGGCATCACAGAACACACGCCATAATTTAGGCGTGACACTTGCCCAGAATTTCGCCGCAGTGTGCACCGCCGAAAGATTGGCCCCGACTATAGCAGATCGGCCCGCCGTAGTTGACCATCCTGCCGGTGCCGCATCTGACCATCTACCCAATCGAGAAAATCGCCGGAAGCCACATCCGACTTAGCCGCGGGCGTGTGTTCTTCGCAAGTCCCCATCCATCTCGGCGGTTGTGTTTTTCGCAGAGTCCATTATGCGAAACTAGAGATTGCTATAGTTTTCCACTCGCCGCAGTAAACCCCAGGTACGTATACCCCATACTCGGCGTTTTCTGTAATCGTAGGGGATCTGAAATTGGTTTTCTGATTTGAGTATTTCGACCCAATAGGGCTGAAATTTCCCAAAATTACGTTTTGGGAAATACGATTATCCTTTGTTGGGAAATTTGTTTTTTTGATTGGTAGGAACATTGAAAACTCAATCCAATACCAATCACTTGAATTTCCTCAATCTGAAATTCAAATGGTACTTCACTATCAAATGTCCATTTTTCAACCAGATCATATGTATATCTATCCTGATCAATTTGGTCTAAATTTCGTGTGACTGCAACTAGTTTTGCAGATATTTATATACATATATATTTCCAGTTTTTTTCCTATATATTCATCATGTTGCTAAATTGAATTCTGGAGATTATTATATCACCACATATAACCCAACCTAGTTTGGCTTGAAAGTCAGTAACACAGTATATATAAACTGAATGTAGTATGCCATAAGAAGTGGTAGATAGAAATTAATCCCTCAAACATTTAAGTTTGATACTTGGTTTAGCAGTCCCACATTTAATCCATACTTGGAATTTGAACATGCCAACAGTCACACTATATATCTGATCTACATCTAGAAGTACATACTCGCACTGACAAAATCTTAGTTGAATGGGAGTTGTAAGGGGTCTTGGCTAGCACAACCAAATCAGCACTGCCCTGAGAATCTGTCAATTGACCTGTTGCAATAAAACAATAATATAAACTCAGACCAGTTTGTACAGATTAATAACCACCAATTTATATACTACTACAATGGCATAATATATACACCTGAAAACATCTACTATTGCAACATAGTTAAATAATTAAAATATACCTACACACAAAAATAAGATGTGTTTGCAGTGTATATAACAGAAGCACCATAACTATTACAAACTCGTTTTTTTGAGAGAAGATTGATTTCCATCATACTAAATTGTGTACTTTATGTTTTCTACTGCAACACATCTCCATATTTTTTTACCAACTATCAACTTGCAAACAAAGCATTTTGTTTTACACCTTCTAACTAATAATATCCTTATAAAAATCCATCCCTTCTTATAAGTAATCCAAGTCTTTGAACATCTCCCTATCCATAGAGATTCAATTAATATGGCAGTAGTTTATTATGCATCACTTTGGAAAACTGTTTACCTGCAGGTCCTTCACCCTCTCCATCAAGAGTAGATTTCCCACATAGGACTGATCAAAAGTGTAATAGTAGTAAATTCCTCTGGTTTTCATAGCTTCATCAAAAGTGTAGCAAAAGTTGTGGTCAAAACTCAAAAGTAGTTGCTGCTGGCATGTTGCTGGCTAAGGAATGAGTCGAGTCTCTCTTTGAGACTCTAATTCTGTCTCAACTCCTGACATACGATTGTTTACACGTTCCTCATACTCTCGCATATGTTCCCTCATTGCCATGAAACCACCTTGGATCTCTTCAAGCCTATTTTGGTAATATTCTGCATTTTTCTTATTTTCTGCATTTTCCTCAGCTAGACGTTCATATTCCTCATTGGGTACTCCAGCTAGTTTAGGCAAATCAGGCAAAACAGAGTGGCCGAGGCCCCTGGAATACCCTGACCTATGTCCCAAAACTTCCCTGAATATGGTTGCTGCTGCTTCATCACTTCGATCTTCAGGGTCCTTGGCATTCATCATTCGAACCATCTCATTCTATGGAATTTAATACACAAACAATCAGCATGATACAATTCAATAACTGGAAGCATGTTGATCATAATACTTAGATAAGCCATGTTATATTCAGTACAGCCCGTTAATTGGCATATGGAAATTACTTAGTGTACAATACTAGTGCATCAAGTCATATAAGGAATGATCCCCTTCTCTAAGTATGGTTTTATTGGCATTCTAACAGTGTATTAGATGCATATTCTCTGCATTTTTTGACAATTTGCTATAGGTATAACCAAATACATCTTTAAATATACCGAAATTGTACACTAGTTTAACTTCAATATGCATGCACTATTAAAAGGCTCACATAATTCTCTTCTGTGGTTGGTGTGATAAATCTCCCTTTTTTGTTCGACCAATGCGACTCTCTGTAGAAATCAATGAGATTCTTGTCCTTCTACATGATCATTGGCAACTTGTTAACAATAAACATTCTGTTGCAGAGGAAAAAAACTGCCTAAACAACTTCGAGACAGCATCCAGAATTTGACATACCTTTCTTTCCATTAAAACAACAAACGACGTCCTTCCGCTTGTGTGGTTGACTTTTTGTTTACTCCTATTTTCTTTGTTTTGGGTTGACATTTTCTACAACAGATTTATCAAGAGTTTGGCTAGTTGTGCTTAAATGATGTGCAGTAATTTAGAACAAGCATGAAGACCGAATGTGTATTGGTTTAACTGTCTATGAGCATATTCCACTTTTAATGGGCCATCAATATGACCAGTTTATGGTCTCTTACCTTAAAGTCATCACTAGCCCAACGACGGCATAGCCATTCCCAAACCGGCTGCGATACCAATGTCCCTCCATTAGCCATTGCCTCCTCATGTGTTGCAAAAGTCAAGTACTTACGGTGTAGCTTATAATGAAACGCATTATAAGCACGTGATAGTTGACTCGTCACCGTCCGACGGTGATTTTTCTTCATCCAATCGAATACAAAGTCAGCCTATCAATTAACAAGTTGTTAAACACCCAATGTTGTAGTCATTTGCTGTGTGTTTGTACATTGTCTTAATAACATGTATATCATGTATTTGAATTAATATTATGCTATATTCTGCCCAATATTCAGATCTTACTGTGTTTGTGATTAAGTAGGCTATCATAAGCAATTTGGTGTGTACTGAGAATATTTATTTGTACATCTTGTCCAAGCATTTGGAAATTGGCTAAATATTTAATCACAGATAGCATATACTAACATTTTAGACAATATATACGCTTATATTCACATAGATTTATACCATGTATATACCAGATTATATACACACTACTCTATTCCACTTTCACATATCATTGCACAATTGGCTTAGGCACCTATTGGCCTATTATTTTCTCAAATATGTATACCATGCATATATGTCCAGTACACTGCTCAGCCTTCATAAACCCATGTCACATATACTCTAGTCTTTAATTACTCGTACTAGCAAAAGACACATAGTTTGAACAATATGCAAGGGCTGAATTTGCCATAAGTAAATATTCAAGTTAGAAACCCATACTCGAACACGTTCAATAAGTTCCTCCTTCGCCTTCTGATCAACGGCACTCCAGCTAACAGCCCTCATATCTGCATGGTGTTTTACGACCCATGTCACTCTTGTTGTGTAGACATTTCTATTATCGCATGATGGGCCTATCTTCCCATCTTTGATCTCTAGTGGTATCTTCCCGTACTTGCGCAATCTCTCAAACTCTGTGCCCTTTGCTACACCCCTAACAGGTTTACTACCACTTGCAACATCTGCATTGTTTTAGCACAAAGGGAAGCAGATGGCCATATTAAATCTTAATCCACATGCAGCTATAACCTCCCAAGACAGTGTGTTAATTAACTGTATAGATACCCTATTAAGGAGTAAAAATAGCCTAACTTACCCTCTGTTGTTGTATTCACCTCTGCATGAGTACATGGAGGCTCTCTAGCTACAAATGGCCATGGGTCATCTGGAGGTTGAGTGGAGTCATCAGAGTGAACCTCATCAGCTTCATCATTCAATGTCCAAGCTGGTGGTGCTTGCTGCGGTGGTCGAAGGGTGGCAGGCAACACACGTCCTCGGCCTCTCCCTCTAGTTGACAGAGTCCTCATTGATCCTGCAGTAGAAACATCATGGTCCTATCAGTCATTTGCATTAGCTTCCCTGTTCATATACTGAAAATAGCCTGCTTCCCTGATCATCTCTATGGAAAGAAAGTCTTATATAAAAGCAGAAAATGGAGGAGAAGCAAAAGGTATAGAGCACAAAATGGTCTAGAACCAAAAGGTATAGAGCACAAAATGTAGGAGCAGAATCTAATGAAGTTCATGTGCATGCAAAATGATGAAGCCTTCGGCTCTAAGCCATGCCAACTGATGTGCAGAAATAAATATAGCCATACCTAATGGTGGAAGGAAGTGGGATACCAATATGTTTACCAGAAAAAAACCCAACAAGAAGTGTCACTCCTGCTTTCGGCACCAATATCTCAAACAGACCAACTGGTTCAGAAATAAACCTATATATATTTCCTGTAAAGAATTGGAAAATTTGTCATCCCGCTTGAACCTCATCAACTTCTCCCGCGCAAGTGAAGGCTACAAACTGTAACAGCATGGGCGCTACTGATGTACTAGGTTACTTGCAAATGCTGATCTCTGTTCTGAATACATGAGATGACAGCTATTCTGTAATATAGCCATCATTAACCTGTATATCTGATAATCGATAATTTCTGATTTTAGATTAACTGCACACAACTTGGTCTATTTATGGATATATATTCATACGTAATTACCATGTTTCCAATTAGTAGAAATTACTCTCTCTTGTTTTTACAAACTGGGCCTTCTAAATAAATATCTCTGAATTCTGACATCCATATCCTAGTAACTCATTATGTCATTTTTTTTATTCTTATTTTATAGATTAGCTGGGCAAGACTTGGCTACTTATGGACACCTGTATGCATAGGGAATACATATAAAATACCTAAATTGATCCAATCAAAGAGTAACAAATCCAACGTCTGCAGTTCCAATATTGTCTATTACATTTCCCCTACTGCACAAGACTTTCTATATATCTATATATATATATTTATACATATTTCATAAGTATGTATATTATATATTTATATAAACTGGTGCTTAAATCATCAATCTAGTGTAAGAGGAAATATTTGCACCTAATGATGTACCAATTGCCAACGCTTGGAAATACATATAAAATACCAACTCTGAGGTAAAATACCAGATCATACATAGCACATAGCACACTCTTGGAAATACATATACAAAACTGGCCGGAAGCCAATACAAAACATCTCGCCTATCATTGAAAATATAATTTCACACTTTGATACACGGTGGGCCATCAAATCCGAAATGTAAGGGAAATAACTCCAACGTTCCAACTTCAATTATGCTCATCTATTGAACAAGTCAACCTGCACAAGCTGGTCCCTTCCAGTTAATTTGAAACAATTGGTCCATTTTTGGCAAATGTTGTCTCTGGTTGTTCATGAAGACTTGGGGGTTCTTAATGGATGCATTCCAGCACAATTCTTCGGGAATTCCTGGTGCTTAATCTGCAGTTACAATATCATCATGTGTTACAAGTAATTGAATCACATGTAATCTAATGAGCTCTAACAGAATTCCATATGAACCTATCTATCATGTGCATGCAAAAATAGAATCAGTTTTGTTTTAATAGATCTAACAAGCAGAAAAATAGCCCCCACCCTAGCCATCATATTTGGCTAGGGATATTCACTAGCCATATAAAAAGCTATAGGGCCATAATTAGCATCATTTATCTTGAAATTCCATAAGATGTTTACCCAAGCTTATGCAATCAAATATTTTCAATGAATAAAACATATAAGGGCTGAACATGTGTTATAATATGGTTTGAACAATAGATTGGGTTTAAGTAATGAAACACATCACACACCATTGTCAGACGAAGTCTCACTGCCCGTTACATATTCATCATTGCAACCATATTCATCATCATGATCGAAGTCATCATCATCAGGAAGGGATAGTGGGTCATTCAAACTTGTATCAACACCAACATGGATTGGTTCAACGTCGGATCTATGCAAAGGAAGCGTGACGCTAGACGTACTAGCCACGGGTTCTACTTGAACGTAACCAGCTTCGTTCTCTTGGAAAGCAGGTACATCCATATTCGGCTCTTCATCGCCATCATCATTGACCAATGGTATAGTTGGAACATCATACATGTTCCTATTGGTCACATTTTGAACGATAGACCAACTACCACCCAATCCCAAATCTTTAAGGTAAAACACTTGGGTTGCTTGAGAGGCCAGGGCGAATGGCTCATCCTTATACCATTTGCGAGAAGTGTTGACACTTGTAATGTGGTGACCAACACGTATTCCTCTCCTCCTATCACCAACATCGAACCAGTCACATCTAAATAAATATACATGACGCCAACCCATGTAGCGTAATTGCAAGATCTCAAGCAAAACACCGTAGAAATCAATAGGCTTTGATTGATGCTCCCCTTTAACAACCAACCCACTATTTTGGGTTCGGCGATATTGTCCACGAGCCACAGTGTGGAATCTAGTGCCATTCATTATGCAAGTGTCAAATGAAGCAACCCATGGGTCTGGCCCACAGGCGAGTGCATATATGTCATCAGAGATAGAATCAATATTTTCTACGCGTAGTTCTTGAATCTGTCAATATATGGGGTATAACTGGTTAGGAAAACAATATAGCATTAAAAAAAGGTAGGAATATATTTTTTTGATTATAGAACCACATAGGTAACATACTCGGCAGCGAAACCAGGATGGAAATTCGGATTGGTGTCTATGTTGTACATTCTCTGAGGAAATTTCTGACATCCTTGAATAGTGCTCCCTACATAACCATGAAGGTAGACAATAGATTTTGATGTCATATTCTTTTGTTATAATTAGTTTATATAATATAGCCATACTTAATGTCAAGAAATGCCAACGCTTACTCAAGGTACTGGCCAATCTCTGCACAATTATTGAGCACATACCAACTTGCCTTTGCAAGAATAGTCTGCTCTAATCTTCTGGATGTAGGGGAGCCCAAAGGTCGTACATTTTGTGAGCAAATAGAGATAGATTCAGATTCTACATTCCTATCTATATCCTTGTTTCGATCATCCCGATTATATATGGTCTCAACATCATGGATGTACAAGGAGCAAAAGGTCAAGCATTCAACATGAACATAGGCTTCAGCAATTGACCCTTCCGGACGCACGTTATTTCTAACATAACGCTTGAATTTTCTCAAATATCGTTCAAACGGATACATCCACCTATATTGAACTGGGCCCGCAAGAAAAGCCTCACGAGGTAAATGAATGGCGAGGTGCACCATTATATCAAAGAATGCAGGTGGGAAAATCATTTCAAGCTTGCAGAGTATGATTGAAATATCTGTTTGTAGTTGCTTCAAAACTTCTAATGTCAATGTCCGTGCGCACAAAGCCTTGAAGAATGAACTAAACTCAGTCAATGCAAGCCGTATATCAGGTCGGGTAAACCCACCAATTGCAACTGGAAGTAATCTTTGCATGAAGACGTGACAGTCATGACTTTTCATTCCTGCTATCTTTCCATCATGAACTGAAACACATGTAGCAATGTTTGAGGCAAAACCATCTGGAAATTTAACAGCTGCAAGCCATTCACATAAGCGTCTCCTCTGGTCTAAATCCAACGTGTACGAGGCAATTTGCATGGAGTAGCCAGTACCTGACGGTTGTAGATGTAATTCCTTCCTTAATCCAAGCTCCATCAAGTCCTTACGTGCAGTAACAGTGTCTTTTGTTTTTCCTTCAATAGCCATCAAAGTTCCCAATACATTATCGCATATGTTTTTTTCAATATGCATAACATCGAGATTATGTTGTAAAGGCAACCTTGACCAATAAGGTAATTGGAAGAATATACTCTGTTTAGTCCAGGCCAATTCATCTGGTCTACGTTTCCTCTTTCTTGAACTTTTGCCAAATTCTACATTCCTAAGCTTCTCAAGTTGCTGGAGTAAATCATGGCCCGTGAGTTCTGGAGGAGGAGATCGATGGTCGTCATATCCATTGAATGCAGCCTTTTTCTTTCTCCAACTGTGTGCGGCTGGCAAGAAACGACGATGACCCATATAACAGTGTTTTCTGCCATGTTTCAACCACATGGAATCTGTTTCCTCGTTGCATAATGGACATGCCAACTTTCCCTTGGTGCTCCAGCCTAAAAGATTAGCATATGCGGGAAAATCATTTATGGTCCACAAAAGTGCAGCATGTAACTGGAAGTGTTCAGACACTGATGCATCATATGAATCTACACCGGCCTCCCATAACTCTTTTAATTCAGTAACTAACGGTTGCAAATAAACATCGATATCGTTTCCTGGTGCTTTGGGGCCAGGAATGAGCAAGGACAACATTAAAAACGGATCTTTCATGCATAAACACGGGGGCAAGTTATATGGCACGAGTATCACTGGCCAAATGCTATACGGTTTGTTCATATTATTGAATGGGTTAAAACCGTCACTGGCTAGACCCAATCTGACATTGCGAGCATCTTCTGCAAACCAACGATGATCTTTATCAAATTGCCTCCACAACTTAGAATCAGCAGGATGCCTTAGAGTACTGTGGTCATCAACTCGTTCTGTTTTATGCCATTTCATAGATTTTGTTATATTCTTCGACATAAATAATCTTTGTAATCTGGGTATAAGAGGAAAGTATCGTAACACCTTTTGGGGAATCTTCCCCTTTTTCACCCTGGTTGACATCCACCTTGACTCATTGCATTTAGAACAAACTTCTTTGTCCGCGTCATCTTTCCAAAATAGCATGCAGTCATTTGGGCATGCGTCGATTTTGACATAAGTAAAACCCAAACCACGCTCTAGGCGTCGGGCCTCGTGGTATGAGTTAGGTATCTCAATTTCTGGAAACGCAGATTTTAACAATTGTAAGACCATGTTAAATGACTTGATAGTCCACCCACCAATTGTTTTAATATGAAGCAGCTTGACTATAAATGAAAGCTTTGAAAACTTTCGGCAACTTGGATACAGTGGACTTCTCGCATCTTCAAACAATTGGTGAAAATTTTTTGTTTGGCCTGAACTCATTGAAGGATCCGAAGTAGTACCATGTTCCCCATCTGCATGGTCCATGAATGATCCAGCTCGAATGTCGTCTATCATCTCATCCATATCATCAACGTAATTCTCACTTTCATTAATTGTCTCTTCATCATCATCTAATGAATTCACACTGAAATTCTCACCTTCCCCATGAAAGATCCAACGTGTATAACTTGGATCAATACCTATCGTGAATAGATGATCTTCGACTTCATTGAGTGGTCGAAAAAAGTTATTATGGCATCTCCGACATGGACACCTGAAGGTATTACTTCCAGGTGCATTTTGTTTTGCCATTGTTAGGAGTTTATTAATCCCTTCACCATATTCACGTGACGTGAACCTATTTGGCACCTACATCCAAGTCTTGTCCATTTTGTCCACAAGGGATTTCTGACTTTTTCAACCAAGTCGACCAATATCTCTTACCTTAAGCATGTTGATAAGAAAATATAAAAAAGAATATTAATACACAAAGTTCCAAGGCACAAGGGAATTTAATTGTATATCTAACCAACATTAAATGTTATAAAGTTGAACATTTAATGTTACAACCATCATTCCTAGATTTAGTAAGGTCTATACTTGTATATATATCGATATGCATGGACCAATGTATATGTTCTAATGGTTCTTCGTGGACAGTTGCCACTAAATAATAGTAATTATAGTAATTACTATAGGCAACTATCAACAGAGAATCAGGCAAAATAGATAGTATGTATTCTTCATGCAACCAAAAGGCTCAATGAGCTATTTAGATGGATTAGTCCAATATTGGGATATTTTCAGTCCATCTTATTGGCAAAAACTAACAATATATCAATTAATTAATAGTAATACTTTGCTCAAAATCTCAATATTACAGTGTGTGAACAGATAGCAAGAATGCAGTTCAATTTGTGTGGGTAGTTCGGATTGGACAAACATGTGTTAAAGGCACTCATCAGAAATATTTGAACACATGTGGGTTCGCGATATGAACTCCAAAATTAACATCTATATCATTTTAATATACAAATATATATATATATAATAATATGGACGATTATTACAATTATATACGCTTATAAATAAACCAACTCAGAATTATCCCAAAAGCACAACAAATATATAATATACAATTATATATAACCAAATACTCAATCTGTCGAAGGAGAGAGCTTACCGCGGTGGGGCATGTAATAGCATGGGCTGGGTACGGCTGGCAGACGACGGGCAGGGGAGTTCAGAACAAAACAGA
This sequence comes from Carya illinoinensis, assembly GCF_018687715.1. Taxonomy (NCBI): domain Eukaryota; kingdom Viridiplantae; phylum Streptophyta; class Magnoliopsida; order Fagales; family Juglandaceae; genus Carya; species Carya illinoinensis. The sequence goes on along the minus strand of NC_056767.1, from coordinate 6,487,642 downwards.
GGGACGGAGGCCGAAGTAAGATTCGTAGAGAGAGAGAGAGAGAGAGAGAGAGAAGGAGAGAGAAAGAGCTGGAAGCAGGGAATTCACACTACGTAATCGGCTGACAGTTCCGATGAGGCTACGGCAGCGTCCAGACGTTCATGTTCCAGGAGCGGCGGCGCCGATTACGCAGAGACAAAACTCCCGATTTCGTCGAATAGCGATTTGGGTAAATGCGAAATCAGATCTGAGTGGGACAAATACGCGGTCGTTTTGGTTGCTGAAATTGAGTGGGACAAATACGCGGTCGTTTTACACGCAAATATCTTTGATACCCAACATATAACGGCAATATATATATCACCGTAGTAAATTATCCACTTGACAACTAACTGCTTTTTCAGAAATTTAGCGGCAAAACCATCCTGCCGCAAACTCTATTTTGTTTCATTGGGGAGTCAAGAAATCGTCGCTGGAAGGACGTGCTGAAGGACAGCCTCAATTTGCTGCAGCCAAGTAGTCGCTGGAAACTAGAAGGATCAGCCACGATTTTACGCACTGCGGGCAAGTGTCACTCTGAAAGAAATTTGCCACCAATTCCCATCGCAGCAACCATCATCCACTTCAGCGTGTACACAAACGTCGGCAGGCAACAAGCCATTTTCCACGATTGACACTTGCGGCCACAAGAAACTGCCGTAATTAGGCAGCTACCCCCAGCGTTTTACCTTGCCCCCGAGACAGAACCCTGGATGAAGAACGGGATGGAAAACATGCGACGGATTCCACATCCCAGAAAAAAAAAAAACGCAGCATAAACCCATATGTGTTGTAGTGAATGGATCCCATTTATTTTTAAAATAATTGAACAGCACTTGCGCACTCCTCCGCAATTATATCTAACATTACTTTTTAATTAATATTTGGTTCTTGCGTCATCTTGTATACGGGTCACACACTTATTGCGTGATTTCTACATCTTAGAACCTCACAAAGTATCAAAGATTAATTTCATAAAAGTGTTGCAGAAGTGTTGCAATCACAAAAAAAAAATACAAATTGATATGATAGCTTCATATAATATGTTAAATCTACTTTATAATAAAAATAATTTTAGAATTTAACGTACCATATCAAATCATATAAATTTGTTAATAATTTATTTTGTGAAATTTTTTTTAGTTAAAGCACTTTTTCATATATATATGTATGACAAGTCCTAGGTCTTTAATTAATATTTCGTTGGTTCATTTTTCAATTTACTAGACGGGGGGGCTTTGATCAATTCAAAGATCAAGCTAGAAACCCTATTAATTATGCATTGTACATGGCGATGATGTTTGACAACTTGGCACCTGACATTGAAATATGACTATTTTAATGCAATCAAGTTTATTACTCATCGTTCTTACATACCACACGATACACTTATTTTTATTTATTTTAAAGATAAGATGATGCCCTCACTAGATCAGATTTCTCACCTGATGAGAAGATCATCATGCGAATGTAGCTATTATGATATTTTATTTTTTCTTTTTGATTAATTAGCCTTTGACAAATGGTATAAGAACATTAGATCCAATCAAGTTTGTCTTCTCAGTTACATAGATGGGGCAATGTTTTATTTAATTTAATTATTGATATTATTAATTTATTATGACAATTATTTCTGGTTGATATATAATAATTAAGAAATAATATTTTCAATCATAAAATACGATGCGCAAGTGCGTCAATACGTACCGAGCAAAAATTCAGGTAAAAAGAAAAAGAAATCAGATTTGAACCATTATTCAAGAGGTGCCATTTGGCAAGAAATGGTGAATAGTTAAGACTAGATCTATATACAGCGTCTCAAACAAGATTCTTGTAAATAGTTTGGCAATCTCATGTTGACCTCTGGCCTCCAGCTTGTTTGTTTGTATGGAAAAATATTCGACTTTCATAGATCATACGTGTTTTCTATTAAGAAGATGGACGAGATTGGTAAAAGAAGAGGCAAATTTCAAGTTTGTCATAAAATATAATTTCTTCCCTCTTAAATTTTTATTTTTTAAAATGTTTTTTAAATATAAAGGTATTTTTTCATGTGTCAATGCATCTTAGTATATTTTTAACACGTGCATATTGCTTGTCAGATAACATGCATCGATGCAATAAATATATGAATTTTGCTATATATAAGTAAAGTCGCGTACTAATCTGCGTACTAATACTTATTCATTCATACTTAAAATTTAAATTAATATTTATTTTAATAAAATCTATTTTTTGACCAATCACATTAAATTGGTACACAGATTAGTACACAATTATGTTTGAAACTAGATTTTTTCTAATATATATATATATATAGATTGTAGCATTCACTTCGAGCCCCCTCGTCTAGTTAGTAATAACGAACAAACTACGAACTCTCCCATAAAGGAAAAGAAAAAACACATGATGTTAGGAAAACTAATTAAGACTGTTACAAAATAAGTAATTTATTAATATATATATTATTCTAAAAGTAATATTGTTATTTTTATTATAAAACTTAGTTGGATTTGTTATTTTTAATTTATAAGTTTAACTTACTCTTATATATTATTTAATTCTTATTCAAGAATGACATTGGGAGTGGATATTGATACAACTTTATAGCACAAATTGTTATTTAACAATAATATTATAGTCGGATAGTCAATGCGTTAGCTTCATAAGAGCACAATTTCATCCTATTAAAATGGAAAATGATAACCATTTTGCCACTTTACTTAAAATGAAGAATGGTAAAGTAAAATCAAAAATTATTTTTTAACAAAATATTATAATAAGTAAAATTAAAAATTATTTTTTAACAAAATATTTTAATTACATTGATTGATTTACAATAAATTGTAATATAGTTATAAAAGATTTGTAAATGTATTATTATAATTATATATAAGTAATTAATAGTTGTGCGCACGTACGTACTGGGAAATTGTTGATTTTTAATCATATATATATAACTTAAGTTCTTGTCACGGGTTGAATTCATAGAAACAGCAAAGGAGTTGAAGGGAAGATGCTGGGATTATTCTAGCAGCACGAGTGAGGAAGGGAAGTGACAGTTAAAACTGTTACTTAATGAAATGCTACGTTTTGAAGAGCATGTAGTGAACGTGAAGTGGTGTCGTTTATTTTAATAGAGCGGCATCGTTTTTTGTATTCACAATTGTAATAGTTTTGTCATTGATACGCAGCGTTTTATACTTCTACTGTAATTGTATGTAGGCCGGTAGGGAAGGACGTGATAAATTTCTATAAAATGAAGGAAAATAACAGAAGAAGATATCAAGAAAGTTAATACAAATTCAGTTTCTCTTCTTCATTCTTCTCTTCTCTTCTTCATCATTTTCTGGAGATTGACTATCTCGAAATATTAGTCACATTGGGTCCATAACATTTTGGTATCACGAGCCATGGCAGAAGGAACTCGGTCCTATGCTCAAGTGGTGGAATCTTTAAACCATTTGAGACAACAGCAAGATCGTCAACAGAAACAGTTGGAAGATACTATTGCAGTGTTGGTACAGCAACAAGAATCTGCAAGAATGGATAGAGAGAACCAAGAAGAGAAGTTTAATGATCTTTTTCAATAGATTTCAAGAATTTCAATCAATACAACACCTGGTATTGAGGGGCCAGAGCTACATGAGGGAATGGGTGAGGTGAATCATCGTGAGAATCAAATGGACAATTTTGACAGAAGCCTTACTAAGGGAATTAAGGTGGAGTTTCCAAGATTCAATAGCAAGAACCCATCTGCGTGGATTTATAGAACCAACCAGTATTTTTTGTATCATCAAGTTCCTCCTGGTCAGAGGATATTTTTTGCTTCTTTCCATATGGATGATGAAGCATTGGTGTGGTTTCAAAATGCTAGTGAAGTTGGGGTGTTTTGTAGTTGGGAAGAATTTATTAAGGCACTTCATACTCGATTTGGGTCAACTCCATATGATGATCCTATGGAATCTCTTACAAGGCTTAAGCAAGGGGAAATAGTCACTAGTTACAAGGCAGAATTTGAAGTTTTGTCTAACAGAATTCGTGGAATTTCATAAAGAAATAAACTCAGTTGTTTCTTGAGTGGCTTGCGTAATGAGATAAGGTTGCCAGTGAGGATGCTGAATCCTACCAACCTTAATGATGCCTTTGGGTTGGCAAAAATTCAAGAACAATATGTGTGGAGCACTAGGAGACAGTGGAAAAATAGCAATCTGGATTTTCTATAATCCAGTGGAAGTAACAACTACAAGCATGCTCAATCTGGATCAATCTTGGTTGCTCCTAAGTTTCAACCCTTGTCCAAGATTCAGTACAAAAGATGACTGAATCACAGATGCAAGAACGAAGAAAGAAAGGCTTATGTTATTTCTGTGATGAGAAATACAGATTTGGTCATAAGTGTGATAAGCCAAAGCTTTATTTGCTGGAAAGTATGGATTGGCCTACTAGTCTTGATGATGATGCAAGCTCAGAAGAAGCAGCCTGAGTTCGTAGATGATGAAAAGGAAGATGAGCCACAAATTGCTTCCATTTCTTTTCATGCATTGGGAGGAGCGACAAGTCCTCAAACTATGAGTTGTGGGGAAAATTCGAAAAAATAGGGTGGTCATTTTAATTGACACTGGCAGTACCCATAACTTTGTGGATACTGCAGTGATTTCCAAGTGTGGTTTAAGAATGCAACAGTCTCAATCAATACCAGTGAAGGTGGCAAATGGAGATGTGTTGCTGAGTGATGGGAAGTGTACTGAAGTGGAGGTGCAAATACAAGGTACAAACTTCAATCTAGACTTTTTTACTCTTTCTTTAGGAGGATGTGATATTGTTTTGGGGGTGCAATGGCTCCTGTCATTGGGACCAGTCATTCGGGACTTTGTTGAGATGAAGATAGAATTTACCTATAAAGGGGTAGTCACTTGTCTTAAGGATTTACCATTTAACAATACTTCTGTGATCGATGACAAAGAAGTATGTAAGCTTTCTACTATGGAGACAAAAGGGGTATTTTTACAAATGATTTTTGTTAATCCTGAGAAAGAACAGAAAGTGAGTTTTGAAATTTCTGAGTTGTTATCTCAATTTGGAAGAGTGTTTGAAGAACCTAAAGGGTTGCCATCTAGAAGAAGTCAGGATCATAGAATCCAATTAAAAGAAGAATCAGTACCTAGAAGTGTTAAACCATATAGGTACCCCTTTTATCAGAAAACTAAAATAGAGAAGATTGTTTCAGAGTTAATGCAGTCAGGAGTTATAAGGCCTAGCCAATCCCTATTTTCTTCACCTGTAATTTTGGTGAGGAAAGTTTATGGTACTTGGAGAATGTGTATGGATTACAGACTCCTTAACCAAGCTACAGTTAAAGACAAATATCCAATTCCGGTTGTAGATGAGCCGTTGGATGAACTCTCTGGTGCAGCAATTTTTTCTAAATTGGATTTGAGGAGTGGGTATCATCATATTCAAATGAGGGAAGAGGATATTGAGAAAACTGTTTTTAGAACTCATGAAAGTCATTATGAGTTACTTGTGATACCATTTGGACTCACTAATGCACCTTCCACCTTTCAAGGTTTTATGAATGATGTTTTTAGGCCTTTCTTGAGACACTTTGTTATTGTTTTTTTTTATGATATACTGGTATATAGCAAGGATCCTATTTCTCATTTGCAGCATCTTAAAATTGTGTTGCAAACATTGGAGAATCATCAACTATATGCAAAGAAAAGTAAATGCAAGTTTGCTTCTTCTGAGATAGAGTATTTAGGTCATGTAATTTCTGAAGAGGGAGTGAAAGCGGACCCTAAGAAATTAGAATCCATGATCAAATGGCCTGTTCCAAAAAATGTGAAATCCTTGAGGGGTTTTTTGGGGTTGACTGGGTACGACAGGAAGTTTATAAAGAATTATGGACAAATAGCATCTCCATTGACTAAACTATTGAAAAAAGACAATTTTAATTGGTCTAAGAAGGCTACTGAGGCATTTGCAGAGTTGAATTTGGCTGTTACAAGTCCTCCTGTATTGAGTCTACCGGATTTCACTCAACCATTTATAATAGAATGTGATGCATGTGGTAATGGAGTTAGGGCGGTGTTGATGCAAAAACAGAAAACTTTGGCTTTTTTAAGTCAGGCTTTGAAGGGTAGAAATCTTCTGCTATCTACTTATGAAAAAGAACTTTTAGCCTTAGTGATTGCAGTAAAAAAATGGAGACCTTATCTGCTTGGAGGCTCGTTTGTGGTTCGTACTGATCATCATAGTCTGAAGTTCTTGCTTGAGCAAAAGGTGGGCACTCCTGCACAGCAGAAATGGATATCAAAGCTAATGGGATATGATTTTAAAATTGAATACAAGAGGCGAGTGGAAAACAAGGTTGTTGATGCCTTGTCAAGAAAATGAAGTACTGAAGACACTTTATCATTATCTGTAATATCCTTTCCTAACCCTTCTTGGATGTAGGAATTAAAAAATGGTTATGACTATGATGAAGTGGTGCATCAAGTACTCAAGGGTTTGAAGGGGGGACATCCTCAACATTCTTCCTTTAGCCTTAAACATGACATCCTATTTAAGAAGAACAGAATCTATGTACCAGATGTTGCTGAAATAAAAATCAAGATTTTGCAATTTCTACATGCTAGCCCTAGTGCAGGCCATTCAGGGCTTCATAAGTCTTTACAGAGGGCCTGGTCTCAGTTTTATTGGCCAGGCATGAAAGGTGATATGAAGAAGTTCATAAGGGAGTGCAAAGTTTGTCAAAGGAACAAAATGGAGAACAGTAAGCCTGCTGGAATGCTACAGCCTCTTCCAATTCCACAAACAATTTGGACTGATATATCCATGGATTTTGTGGAGGGATTGCCTAATTCAAAGGGGTATTTTGTCATCATGGTAGTAGTTGATAGGCTTTCAAAGTATGCCCATTTTATAGCTGTGAAACATCCCTTCACTGCCTCTACAATTGCTTCCTTGCTTATGACTAATATTTTCAAACTCTATGGGATGCCCAAGAGTATAGTTTCTGATAGGGGCTCCACTTTTATTAGTTCCTTTTGGAAAGAGTTTTTTAAGTTGCAAGGAGTTGTGCTTTCCTATACTTCTGCATACCATCCACAAAGTGATGATCAAACAGAAGCTGTCAACAAGACATTAGAGCAGTATCTCAGGTGTTTTTCTAGTGATAAACCAAGAGGGTGGGCTGATTAGTTACCTTTAGTTGAGTGGTGGTATAATACCACAACTCATTCTTCAACAAAGACTGGCTGATAATCCAAGTGTGGATGAGAATTTGAAGACAAGACAGCAGATCTCAGTGTTGTTACATGCTAATTTGGTGGCTGCTCAAGATAGAATGAAACTGTTTTATGACAAGAATAGAACTGAAAGGGAATTTCAAGCGGGTGACTAGGTTTATTTGAGGTTACAACCTTACAAGCAGCATTCAGTAGCCCTGCGAAAGAACTTCAAACTGTCTCCACGATCCTATGGCCCCTTCTTAGTCACTCAAAGGATTGGGAAGTTGGCATATAGGCCTGAACCAGAAGAAATTATCCTTCGTTGTAGTAGACCAGTCAATAATAGAGCTCTTGTGGAAGTTTTGATTAAGTTTTGATTAAGTCAATAGTAGACCAGAAGAAATTATCCTGTATTTCATGTATCTTGCTTGAAGAAAAAAATAGGCCATAATGTTTCACCTCTCACAACTCTACCTCCAGTAGATGTTTATGGAGACTTAACGCCTGAACCAGAAGAAATTATCCTTCGTTGTAGTAGACCAGTCAATAATAGAGCTCTTGTGGAAGTTTTGATTAAGTGGCAAGGAATGACAGCAGATGAGGCAACTTGGGAACCATACTGGAAGCTAAGAGAAGCATTTCCTCACCTTGTGGGCAAGGTGTTATAGAGAGGGAGGGTATGTCACGGGTTGAATTCATAGAAACAACAAAGGAGTTGCAAGGAATGAAGGGAAGATGCTGGGATTGTTGTAGCAACACGAGTGAGGAAGGAAAGTGATAGTTAAAACTGTTACTTAATGAAGTGCTGCATTTTGAAGAGCATGTAGTGAACGTGAAGTGGTGTTGTTTAGTTTAATAGAGCGACGTCATTTTTTGTATTCACCATTGTAATAGTTTTTTCATTGATACGCAGTGTTTTATACTTCTGCTGTAATTGTACATAGGCCATTAGGGAAGGACGTGATGAATTTCTATAAAAGGAAGGAAAATAACAGAAGAAGATGTCAAGAAAGTTAATACAAATTCAGTTTCTCTTCTTCATTCTACTCTTCTCTTCTTCATCATTTTCTGGAGATTGACTATCTCGAATTAGTCACATTGGGTCCGTAACAGTTGTTGAATGTGGCACTCTTCGATTGCTAATGGAAATAAATAAAATGTAAGAGGAGGTTTGGATAGTGCATTGAGATGAGATTAGTTGAGATAAAAGTTAAATAAAATATTATTATTATTTTAGAATTTGAAAATTTTGAATTGTTTAGTGTATTTTGCGTAAAAATGTGAGATAGTTGATTAGATGATATGAGATGTGATGAAATAATTTTTATATCGAAACCTAGCCTAAATGGAGTCAGAATCCAATTAGAACTTGGGTTCAGCCATAGTCAAGTTAGGATAAGAGTTTCATTCCACTAGTACAATATTGTACCTGTCTTTGCCCAAGAACTTGATCTTCATTGGCACTTGGGAACAAAAGTTTCCACATATTGATAGGAAATTTAGAGAAAGAAGAAAAGAGAGGGGGGGGGGGGGGGGGGGGGGGGGGGGGGGGGGGATCTACTCATAGTCAATTGTTATGAAACTTGGCACAAGGGAAGGACACAATCTCCCACAGCAAAAACATCATCCTTACAAACCATAGAATTAGGTCATGAAACACTAGGTGTGCTGCACTCAACAATGACATTCTTAAAAGCGCATGTATCTAATGCTCATATGCTTAAATCTATAAATCCAAAGTTTTAATTGCATTCGACGACGTCCGGTCGTCTCGTCTATGGGATAGGAAAATACGAGCACGTGAACATTCCAACATAACATTTAGACAAACCAGAACTGTTTATCCATGTATGTTATAATCAATATCATATGTATCGGGATCAAACTAACTTCCATTTATAGACAAGTTTCAACTACCATGCGAGGATGAAAAATAAATAACAGCCAGAATAAATAAAACAAACACAAACAAGTGGAGTACACAAGGTATTTTGAGCAAGATAGAAAAAGGGCATTGTGTGTACCAATTTACAAGTTGGCACCAAATTTTCACCCACTCTAATCAGAACCAAATGGTTTTGATGTCTATGATGAAAAAAAAGGGAGGGGTGGGACTCTTGATCAGTGACTAAACTTACTGGTGATTGCACTGTAACAAAGAGAATGACAGAACATGAGAAAAAGAAACTCCACTATGCCATATGCATTTAAAGAACTACCATAGCCATGTTTGGAAAACAATGCAAACCCACCAATAATGCTAGACAGGAGGGGGCATTCTTCTTGGCCTGCTGCCGCAACCTTCTTCTGTACTCAGATGGTTCCTGCATGATAGGCCCACAGAAGTACCAATTCTCCATTAGCAAGACTTTAAATTTCAGAACTTCTAGAATTGGGATGGGAGGAATTTCAAAAACCTGGATGAAGACCTGGTAGCCATCAGTTTGTGCTGGATCGGCAGGGTTGGGTTGCCCAGCAAATTCTGAATGCCCACTAGAATTTGCTTTACAGTAATGGCAGGTCTTCACCCCCTGAAAACAACATTAAGAGGTCAAATAGCTGCAAGCCTTCCTCATCGATTATGTGAATAAAGGTCACAATCTGTGAATCCATATAATTACAATGTCGATTACTTATACTGTGCTCATTGAGAATTGACAAACAAACAGTTCCAGGACGGGTAGACATTTGGATGGAAGAAATTCTGTGGAAACTTGCAGTTTGGGGGGTTTACTAGGATAGTCCTCACTGAAAAGAATTGTATGTGGAAAATAGCCACCCTCCCAATCAGTCTGCAACATTTTCTTTTGGGTAAGTCAGTTTAATTGAAGAAAATCCCAAGTATGATGTCGCGAGGAAAACGCTGTATACTTATATAAAAATAGACACAAGAAATCCAGAGCGGGAGAAAGCCACCACCCATTACAACCAGAGTAGCACCATTGACACAACTAGCAACGGAATGAGCAACATAAGGCATAATACTCAGCTAGCAATGCAAGAGTGAATGCACTGAAAGTGCCAGTCTATAACATTAAGAAGATAGATGCATTGCCAATAATTGAGACATTGAACCAATGTAATTAAACCAAAAAAGTTATATCAGCTTATACTTCCAGAAAACTCATCTCCTAGATCCCTATAAGCTAAAAGAAAATTCCTTTGATTTGCTCTGGCTTAAAGCAATTCAGATTATTACCATTACATGTCTTCACATTCAAAGGAGAAAAGAATGTATCCTGGAAAATGTTTGTCTTGCATCCCAAGTATCTGTGGGAAAAGCCCTAAAACATCTTTTAGTTGTGTACTACATAATCTCTACAGTTCAATTATACTGTTGAGAACCACAATGATGTCTCCAGATTGTGTTTTGACACATCTTCTTAACACATTACGCCTTGACTTACTGAAAAACCCAACCACCTAACCTAAGGTTAATTCGGAAACTCCACCATCCAAAAATGCATGTAAATGAATCACAATATTATAATACAGTGCAGAAACTAGAAAGATTAATCTCCATTATAGTGGATCAACAAGCCTTCATTGAAATACTTGGCCCTGCCATGCAATTCCACTTCACAAATAAACTCTTTCCAAAGGCATTTATTTTCTCACAGTAGAGACCATCGTGTCATCCATCACTACCTTAATCCATGTCCTCTTCTTCTGCAAGCTAGATTAACTAAAGCATATAACTCCCTTGTCCTTGTTATGTGTACTTGGTAGTCTTTTCCCCAAAAAGTCAGCGCAGTAACCAACTCTTTTGTAATCATGCCGAATCATCCTAGAATGTAAATTCAAAACTAAGAATTAAAATTTAGTAAAAAATCAGAGAGTAAGTCAACAGTCAAAAAACAATGCATGAAAGGGGATATTATATCATTGTTAATATTATCATCCTGAGAAATGAGGGATTTCACAGCCCACTCTGTATAATTTGCTGTAAAGGGACTATTTGCCAGACTTGGAAATTTTCCAAACACAATGGTACAAGTAACATAGGCTCAATGGAGAACATATGAATGGTTCAAGTGGAGCAGTGTAACACACCTGATGGATAGTGTTTGGATAACTAGAAAATATGAGAGAAAATGTAAAGAAAATGGTCAGATTTGAGGTTGACTGGCCTCCAATAGAAGAGAGGTTGAGAGCAAAATAGGAAACAATTGTATTCAGATTCTCGATAGATCACTTCAGTAGCTACAGTGAGCATATATGCTAGAGCCTTGCAAAACATCTGAAAAAGGCCTCAGCCTAAATAAAACATGACCCAAGACTAATACCTAACGGACTGGATAAAAGAAATAACAAGCTATCAGCCCAGCTACCCTGTGGCCCACTTCAATACATAACATAAAGAAAAACAACAAGTAATAGGCCCAAACTGGCCCATGGCCCATGTATATTGTTCCTAGACTGTGACAGGCAGCCCGACTGCTAATAAGCTTTGACTCATACGGTAGTTCCAGAGGTTAATTACATCAAAACTTGCCAATAAAAAAGGGCATTCCCAATAGCTTTTTCTTAACAATAAATTGTTAAAACGATTGTGCATATTTTCAGATCCAGTTCTGTAAACCCATTTCCCCAATTATGTGACAGTAAAGAGCAATACAAAGAACATGTCATGGTTAAATATAAGCATGACATGAAGGGATCAGAGTGCAGTTAAGCAACTAAAACTTACTTTACTACAAGGAAATGAGCCCCAGAAAGGATCATCACCTGCGGTTGATTTAGATGTAGAAACACAAATTATTAGTATATTTTCCTGTAAGACAAAAGATTATGCCAGTTTTAACAAAGAAAAGCAATCCAATCAAAGCACTCATCTACCGGAAAACGGGCAAGGTAGGGCAAAAATTGCAGTTATTGTCATGTTGTCTTCAAACACTACACCAAGGGCAACAGCGAGCCATCAAAGAAAGCGTTGGTGTCAAAACTACCCAACAGCAGAAGAAACCAAGATATTACTGAAACAGCAAATTTAAAAACTTTTTGGCGGTTAGTTCAATCAAAAAGATATTCAGAGAGAAAGCCTACTCCCTTGGAGACATGGCTGAGAAACTGTGCGATTACAACATAAAATCGTCACTATATCCCCGAAGAAAGACTCGATACAATTCCAACTAAGATAAGTTTAGTTGGAAGATGAGAAGGAAACTGAAGACCAGACTGGGCCAGAAATAGAGAATGGGCCTCACGAAACGTTAGGCCTAACATCGAACCAGAAAGGGCCCAGCTTGCGGGAGTCAGTCATTCCGGATGAAAATGAATTGGAGGAAAGGTCGAACTCTAGGCTCAAGTTGTTAATACCGAGAGAAGCACGTAGATGGAAAAGGAAGGCCAGAGAGCAGCAAAGGCCAGTAGCTACTTCCATTTCTACTAGATCTCAAGGTGTCAAACGAGGCATAGAGGTAAGTCTCTCAAGCACTATCTCTCAAAAGAAAGCAAAGAAATATGGTGTGGTGGACCTGTTGATTTTGAATAATGATTGTTCGGAGAAGGTGGTGGCTGCGAGTCAGCCCCACCAGAAGCAATGAAAATCATAAGCTGGAACTGTCGGGGGCTTGGGAACCCCCGAACAGTTCAAATCCTTCGGTTACTAGTGAAGGAGAAGTTACCCGACGTGGTTTTTATTATGGAAACTAAACTAAACTATGGGAGATCATATAGGATTGCAAAGTCTTTGAATTTCGAAGGATATTGTGTCAGTGAGGCCGTTGGTAGAAGTGGAGGTCTCATCCTGATGTGGAAACAAAAAGAATTACTCGAGTTAGTTAATTTCTCAAGATATCATTTTAATGTGATGGTTAAAAATGGTTTCAGTAGTTTTAGTTGGCTGTTGACATGTTTTTATGGACATCCGAATGCTTCCTTAAGAAAATATACTTGGAGCCTTCTATCTTCTTTCAAACCTGGTGAGGAGGGGTGGGCGGTGATTGGTGACTTCAATGAGATTTTATACAACAATGAGAAGGTAGGGGGAAATTACAGAAGTGAATATCTCATGAGAAGTTTCAGAAAGGTTCTAGAGGAGGGAGATCTGTTTGATCTAGGGTGGAAAAGAAACAAGTTTACGTGGTGCAATCATCGTGAAGATGAGTCTTTCACCAAAGAAAGATTAGATCGAGTCCTTGCTAATTCGAGGTGGAAAGCTTTTTACTCAAAGGTTTCAGTGGAAACACTCCCAGCTATCTGTTCTGACTACAGCCCAATACTATTTGACTGTAGTATTGAGAGGTGTTCAGAAGCCAGATACTTCTTTTCTTTTAAGTATGAAGCCAATTGGAGTAAGGAGGAGGGGTGTAGTGAGATTGTTGGGTCAGCTTGGCATGGCAGTAGTGGAGGAGAGACTGGTTTGATCAGGATCATGGAAAAGCTGGACAGTACAAGAAGGGGGCTTCAGAGCTGGAGCAGAAATATGGTTAGAGATAGAAACAGAGCTCTTAAGGAAAAAACTCAGCTTTTGGGTGAACTGCAAAGCCGAGCAGATTCTAGTACTATGAATGAACAAAAAAGTATACAAAAAGAGCTGGATTTTTTGTTGGAGCAAGAAGACACAAGATGGAGGCAGAGGGCAAAGAGGCACTGGTTAATGGGGGGGACAGAAATACTAAATTCTATCATGCTTGTGTCAATCAGAGAAGAAAGAAGAATAACATCACAAAAATAAGAAATGGGGAAGGGACAGAGTTGAGGAAAATGGAAGATATAGCTGCAGGTTTTAAGGATCTCTACAAAGCAATCTATAAGTCAACAGCCCCTAGTTCAGCTTGCATTGAGCAATGTATTCAGGGAATTGAACCGAGAGTGACAGGTGATATGAAACAAGGGTTGGAAAGGGATTTTACAGAAAGGGAAGTGGAGGTAGCCCTAAAACAGATGTCTCCTTTCAAGTCTCCAGGTCCAGATGGGTTTAGCGCAGGGTTTTTTCAAGACCATTGGGAGATAGTGGGTCCTGAGATTTCAAGAGCTGTCCTAGATTACTTCAAATCAGGTCACTTACCAAGGGATTTAAACCACACACATCTGGTTCTAATCCCAAAGTCTAGCTCACCTGTCTCAGTTCATGATTTTAGGCCAATTTCTCTTTGCAATGTGGTTTACAAGCTTATCTCCAAGGTCTTAGCTAATAGAATGAAAGGTATGCTGGATAAGGTGATTTCGGGGAACCAAAGTGCATTCATTCCTAGAAGGCTGATTACAAATAATATTATGGTGGCTTATGAGGTTCTTCACTCAATGCAGACAAAACAGAAGGGTAGAGAAGGATCTATGGCAATAAAACTTGATATGTCAAAAGCGTATGATAGGGTGAAGTGGGATTTTCTGGAGGCTATGTTACTAAAGCTAGGTTTTGGACAGAGATGGACAGATTTACTGATGAATTGTGTAAAATCCGTCTCATTTTCAATAATCATAAATGGAACTCCGGGAGAGTCTTTTGTACCATCAAGAGGGCTAAGACAAGGTGATCCCTTATCACCTTATCTATTCTTGTTTTGTGTGGAAGGACTAAGTGCCTTGTTTCATCATGCTGAAAGTAGAGGTTAGATAAGGGGGGTGGCAGTAGCAAGGGGTGGTTCCAGGATTAATCATCTTCTATTTGCAGATGATTGTGTGATATTCTGCAGGGCAAGGATAGTAGAATGGTATGTAATCTATGATATGCTGGTCCAGTACGAAAAGGCTTCAGGTCAGACTCTAAACAAGGAAAAAACTAGTGTATTTTTCAGCTCCAACACAAGAGGGGAAACAAGGGACTTTATCTTACAACAAGTTAATGGTTTGAGGTGCAACAATTATAACAAGTACTTAGGCCTACCTACAGTGGTTGGAAGATCAAGATACAACTCTTTTAGAGGGCTGAAGGATAGGATATGGAAGAAAATAACTGGCTGGAAGACAAGTTTTCTATCAACAGCAGGGAAGGAAGTCTTGATTAAAAGTGTTCTTCAGGCAATACCAGCATATGCCATGAGTGTTTTTAAACTACCAGTTTTTTTGCTCAGGGAAATTGAAGCTTTATTAGCCAAGTTCTGGTGGAATAACAAACGAGAAGGGAGAGGCATACACTGGAAAACATGGAAGTTCTTGGGGACTTTTAAAAATCAGGGGGGCTTAGGTTTCAGGGACCTAAACTGTTTTAATAAAGCCCTTCTAGCAAAACAGCTATGGAGATTTTTGAAGGAATCGAATTTGTTAGTCTCTCAGATTTTCAAGCAAAAGTATTTCCAGCAAAGTGACCTAATGGAAGCTAAGCTAAGAGGCTCACCCTCTTATGTGTGGAGAAGTTTATGGGGCAGCTTGGGGTTGGTAAAGGTAGGGATGGTATGGAGGGTGGGGAATGGAAAGAGCATTTACATCTGGAAAGATAAGTGGATTCCGTGCCCACTAACTTATCAGGTTCAGACCCCTATGAACATGTTTGATGCAGAAACCAAAGTAGAAGTGCTGATTGATGAAGGTACAAAATCTTGGAAAGAAGAGGTTGTGGCTGCTGTTTTTAGAGAAGAGGAAGCACGGGTGATCATGTCAATTCCTTTGAGCAATAGAGGAGCAAGCGACAGAAGAATATGGAGTGCCTCAGCTAGAGGGGTTTTTTCAGTCAAAAGTGCATATGCACTGGAGTGTACTCTTCAGAAAAGGAACGAGGGTGGTACATCTTTCAATGGGGTTCCTAATAGACTGTGGAAAAGAATTTGGGATCTTAAGGTACCAGGCAAAGTAAAGATGATGGTATGGAAGTGTGCTAATAAGATTCTACCAACTAGAGATAACCTCTTCAGGAAAAATATTTTGAAGGACAATACCTGTCCTGTCTGCTTGAGTGAACCCGAAACTGTGGTGCATGTGTGCTGGGGGTGTTCTGCTGCAGCAGATGTGTGGGGTGGACTTTCTGTGTTCAGGAAATGGAGAAGAAACTTCTATGATTTTCAGGCCCTGTGGGAGGAGATGGGAACGAAACTAAAACAGGAGGAATTGGAGCTGGCTGCTACTGTCATGCATAGTATCTGGTTGAGGAGAAATGAAATGGTTTTCAATGGTAATTTTCAGTCTCCGAATGCAGTCATAGCTAAGGCACAAGCTGATTACGCTGTGTTTAGGGAGGTGCAGGAAGGTGTTCCAGGGGCAGCAGCTAGAATTCTTAGTAGTGACTCCAGGCAGGTTTGGAATCCCCCTGTATGGCCTTGGTACAAGGCAAATTTTGATGCAAGTTTTGATAAAGATAGGGGAAGAATGGGGATAGGGGTGGTTGTAAGGGATTCGGAGGGGGCTTTGATTGGGAGTCTGATTGCACCAAGGAGGAATGTCACCTCGACTTTCCAAGCAGAGTGTCATGCTCTACACAGAGCAATGGTCTTCTGCACTGAACTGGGTTTGATGCATGTTTGTTTTGAAGGGGATGCAAAAGCTGTAGTTGATGCTGTAAATTCAGAAACAGAAGACAACTCTTGGGATGGCCAGCTTATTGAAGACATTCGACAGCTTAAGGCAGCCTATCCTGTGTGGAAACTGGGTTTTGTCCGAAGATCTGCAAATGCTAGTGCTCATACAGCAGCTAAGTTAGCAGTATTTTTTTCTTGTGAAAGTGTATGGCTGGAGGATGGTCCAAGTGAGGTTAGAAGATCCATTATGGATGAGTTAGTGTGTAACGAACTAATTCAATCTTAGTAATGAATTTGTCTTTCCTTTCAAAAAAACTAAGATAAGTTTAACATATTATATACATATATAATTTAACCAAGGGAGAAATAAATTACACATAACATGACTGCATTACAAGTACCTTTGCAAAAACAGGTCCAATTCTTTACACTAAAGAAAACGAATGCCAACAAGAACCTAAAAAATAAAAAGAATCAGTAAGATCGTGCATAACAAATACAAGACACGTAAGACAAAGTATGGAGAAAAGATTCTAAAAAAAATCCCAACTTTCTATATCACAGACACTATAAATTTTCCCGGGAAAGCCCAACAAAAGAAAGCGAACTCACCCCAGCCTTGCCAGGGAAGATACACTGCCAGACCATCATATTCACGGACCCATCTGTGGACCGGTCTCACCGTAAAAAATAAATACATAAACGAACAAGCATTGAGCTAGAACATCAATGGATGACTAAGAAGAAAGAAGCAGAGAAAGAAAGAGTTGAGAACGGACATGGGAGTGATTCGTATGCCAGGATTTTCGCTCCTCGGCAAGACGACCGCTCTCGGCAAGAAAAGGGCTGCAAGTTCACTGGTTTGGGGTAGGGGTGTAAATTTTAACCGGTAAACCGGAAAACCGGACCGGTTGTGCCGGTTTTGAACCGGTCCGGTCCGGAACCGGTTTCATAAAATGAAAAACCGGCCGGAACCGGTCCAGTTTCGGTTCCGGCCATTTTTAGACCGGACCGGTACTATTTAATATGTGTATATTTTTTTTATTTATTTAATGTTATATGTTATATATTTTATATTATATATAATTTTTTATATATAATATATAATAATATAAATTATAATTATATATAAGATAGTGTTATTTTAATTTATAAAATAAAAGTTTAATCTCAAACATGAAAATTTAATTGATCATATGCTTTAAATATATAATATTATAAATATATATTATTTATTAATAACATTTTATCATAGATTCATAAGAAGTAAGAACCTAAAAAGAAAGAAAATCACTCAAATATTATTACTAAATTTTAATGGCCTAATACACTTAAAACTCTTTATATTTTTTTTTATAAGTACATAAGGCATTAGTAGATAAATATAAATTATATATATTAGCATATAATTTATATAAAGCCATACCAAAACTATACTAATAGCATAAATTTTTTACATAGCACTTTTTTTTTTTGCATAGCAGTCTTTTTATATAGTAGTTTTTTTTTAAGTAGAATTTTTTGACATAGCAGTTTTTTTTTTTTCTTAAAAACAGATTTTTTTATAATAAATATATATTTTATTAAAACCGGAAAACCGGACCGGAAACCGGTAAAACCGGAATACCGGTTTAGGAGGGTAATCGATGCGTAATCAGTTTTGAAAAATGTAAAACCGGTGCCTACCGGTTCGGTCCTAGATTTTGTCTAAAACCGGACCGAACCGGACCGGTTACACCCCTAGTTTGGGGTGTTTATTTGGGTTTAAAAAGCAAGGAGATGTCCCATAATTAGAGGCTGTTTTGATGGACACACGTACAGATTTTTCTGCCATGTGTTCGGATTTGATGTTTGGATTTTTGAATATGTGGAATTGGAGATGTAATGGCGCATGGATGTTTTGGGTTCTGCTTCTCTTCCTCTTTATTTTCCTGATTAATTTGTGTAAAATTTTTGTTGTGTTTTTAGGACTGAGCAGAAATTTAAAAATCCGACTCCAATCTTGACTCCATTTCGGTTCCGTTCTGACTCAGAGTCGGAGTTTTTTTTCCGTGAAAAGTCGGAGTCGGAGTCCAGACGAATCCGACTCCAACTCTACATCCGACTCTGCTATACTAGTGTACATATTTTATAAAAAATATATGTATTTTTCTATATAGTAATCATATAAATATAAATATAGTAACATCATTAGTTAAATCCAATAATATACTAATAATTAGCACTAGTTATTAGTTATAAACTTATAGTAAATAAGTTAATAAATATTACTAATTTACTATATACTAATAGACTAATAGTATTAGACTATTAGTATATAGTAAATTACTAATATATATAATAGTATACTATTAGTTGTATATATTAAATTAATATCTTTAAGTTATTATCTATTAGTAATTTAGTACTAGTGTAGTGTTATCACACATTATTAATTACTAGTTATTACATCTAGACTATCTAGTTATAAGTTGTTAGATTATAGTAAATAAGTTAATAAATATTACTATATATTAATAGACTAATAATATTAGTATTAGTGTATTAATAATATAATATATATATATAATAGTATACTATTAGTTAATATATATTAAATTAATATCTTCTAAGTTATTATCTATTAGTACTAGTGTAACTAGTGTTATTACATATAATTAGTTACTAGTTATTACATCTAGTTATTTAATATTTGCTATAGACTATAGTAAATAAGTTAATAAATATTACTAATTTACTATATATTAATAGACCAATAGTATTAGTATTAGTGTATTACTAATATATAATATATTTAATAGCATACTATTAGTTATATATATATATATATATATATATATTAAATTCGTATCTTTAAGTTATTATCTATTAGTACTAGTGTAACTAGTGTTATTAGATATTATTAATTACTAGTTATTACATCTAGACTATCTAGTTATTAGACCATAGTAAATAAGTTAATAAATATTACTAATTTACTATATATTAATAGACTAATAATATTAGTATTAGTGTATTACTAATATAATATATATATATATATATATATATAATAGTATATATTTTTACTAACTTAAATATATTTTTACTAACTTATTAATTTATTTTGACTAACTTATTAATTTGTATTTGTAACTTTTTTTATCCCCAATTTTTAACCCCAAACGGCGCCGTTTCAGCCTAACCCATTAGGGTTTTCAACTTTTCACTTCCCCCCCCCCCCCCCCCCCCGGGATCCCCTCCCCTCCCCTCCCCCTTCACTGAATAATTTTCTTCCTCAGTGCCTCACCTCTCATTTCTACCTTCACCGACAGAACCCTCACCTCTCATCTGAACCCGTGAACCCGTGTCGTGCCATCGCTCCTCCGTCGCCCCTCCGACCTCTGTCACCCCTCTGAAAGCCCATTCTTTGCAAAACCGAGGTGCCTCTCTCTCTCTTTCTCTCTCTATAATTTGTATATCTTAACTATTTTTGCATTATTTTTGTTCATTTTCTTAATAGTTGTGGATATTAAGTTTGTTTGTGTGCTGGAATCGCTGGATAGTTGTGGATTTTAGGATTGTTGTGTGCTATTTGTGTATGGGTCCCTTTAGTTTGTTGGTTGTTGCTTTCTCTTCAAAACCCTAAATTCGTGATCTGGAACATTGGCTCGAGCAAAGTGTCGAGCGAGGGTCGAGCGGCACACTCTGCCTGAGTTCGCTCGAACTCAGGAGGGTCGAGCGGCACACTATGCCTGAGTTCGCTCGAGGTCAGTGTCGAGCGAGGGTCAAGCGGTGCAATCTGCCTGAGTTCGCTCAGCCCCCTGTTGAGCGAGGGTCGAGCGAATACATCTGTTTTGACCAATAACGAGCACACTTCAAGTTTTTTCACAACAACACTTGTTGTAACACTATTTTATACAGATTTTTATAAGAATATGCCAATACACTCATTTTTCCCTCAACACATTTTACTAAATAAAGTATATTTTCGTTGGTGGCATATTTTGGTTGATTAGGACATTTTTTCTCATTACTACTATATATGTATATCATATAAGTTACTTGAATAATCTTTACATTGGTTCATGAATTTATTTTGTTTATGTTTATCTTGTTTGTTGTGTTCTACAGTTCTAGTTATTAAATCGTGTATATAGAAGGCACAAACACTCCTACATCCACAGGTGCATCTTGTCCTGGCATTCCAGCCCCAGAACAACAGATTGATATTTCTTGTCCAATAGTTGATGAGTCTAGCAGACCAATAGGCTCTTCGATAGGTACTCCTAGTGCCTTTGATTGAGCCCTTCGCCCTCCACCTAGTAGTAGATATCCTAAGAATAGGTCTGAAGTATGGTCCCACTTCACAATAGTGCCCGATTGTGATCCCGAAGAGCTTATAGCTACTTGTAATCATTGTCATAGGCAATGAAAATGTCATCCCAAAAGGTAAGACACTTCGGCCATGAAAACACAAATCCAACTTTGCCCCAAAAATCGTAAGAGTAAATTGGACAAGAGTCAAACATTCTTAATCCCGGAAGCAAGAAGTGAAGGAGGGGAAGGGGAAGGGGAAAAGACCTTAGGGATGGCCAAATATAATGAGAAAAAAATTCGAGCTGCCCTTGTTAGGAGGGTGATAGTGGATGAGCTACCATTTAGATGTGTTGAGGGAGAAGGGTTTCGAGAATTTGTTAAAACTCTTAATCCAAGGTTTTCTATTCCTTCTCGATTTACAGTAATGCGTGACTGCATGAGGGTATTCTTGAGAGAGAATGATAGTTTGAAGAAAATATTTTTGACCACCAAACAAAGAGTATGCTTGACCACCGACACTTGGACTTCTATCCAAAATATTAATTACATGTGTGTGGCCGCTCACTTTATTGATAATAATTGGAAGTTGCATAAGCGGATCATTTCATTTGTTCGGATTAGTGACCATAAGGGGGCAACGATTGGGAGGGAGTTGGAGGAGTGTATGCTTGATTGGGGCATTGATAAGATCCTCACAATTATAGTGGATAATGCTACCTTTAACGACTCCGCTATTGATTGGTTGAGAACAAGGGAAATAGGAAGTGCGGATTGTGTTGCAAGTCACGAGTTTATTCATATGAGGTGTACGACACACATCTTAAACTTTATTGTGAGTGAAGGTTTGGAAGATGTTGATGACTCAATTGTAAGGGTTCGAAATTTGATTAAGTATGTGAAGTCTTCTCCCCAAAGACTTTGCACTTTCAAGTCTTGTGTTGATAGATCAAAAGTTTCATACTCTAGTTTTTTGACTCTTGACGCGCCTACTAGATGGAATTCGACTTTTCTTATGTTGGACGTGGCTGACAAGTATCAAAAAGCCTTCCAACTTTTGCTTGATGAAAATCCCTACTCACGAGTTTATTTGTCTGAGGATGGACATGGGAAAAAGGGTCAAGGAGCTCATGGGCCAGATGATTGGGAGACCATAAGAAACTTTTCGAAGTTTCTTCAAATATTTTATGGTGTTACATTGAGTATTTCTGGTACACTATATGTCACATCAAATAATTATGTCTAAGAGCTTATTGTCATTCATAAACACTTGAATAATTTTTATGACAATAGTAATCGACGTTTGAGTTCAATGGCTTTCAGAATGAAGACAAAGTATAATAAATACTGGGGTGATCTTGAAAAAATAAATTGGTTGTTGTTTATTGTTGCTATTCTTGATCCGCGGTTCAAATTGGTCATTCAAGCATATTGGTTCAAGAGAACATTGGGTGAGGAGAAGGGTGAGAAATTTGTTGCACTCCTCAAGAGGGATATGGAATATTTGTATGAGGCATATGTAGAGTTTGGTGGTGGGTGCGTAACTGGTACTAATAAAACTCAGAGCGGTGAAGCTAGTGCATCAATAGAGAGTAGTAGTACTGTTACAGATTATGATCCCTTGGATTTTTTGATAGAGTTCCATAAAGAGCATACAGCATCTTTGATGGATTGTATGTCGGAGTTAGAACAGTATTTGTTGGAGAACATTGAGATTCCTACGGGGAGTTTCGACATTTTAATTTGGTGGAAAGTCAACTCCACCAAGTATCTGGTTCTTGCTCTAATGGTAAAATATATCTTGGTCATTTCTATCACCACCGTTGCATCTGAGTCAATATTTAGCACAGGAGGCTGTGTCCTGGATCCGTTTAGGAGTTCTTTGGCTCCTAGAACTGTAGAAGCTCTTATGTGCTCGCAAAATTGGTTGAAGTCTACTCCTATATGCTTGAGTCAAAATTATTCGGAAGCCATTGATGATGCAAAGAGCTATAAGCTAGACTTAGGTAATGTATTTAGAGATTTTTTTAAGTTGTTGTATGAGTTGATTTTAACATTTTGTAATACTAATTTCTTATATTTTAACATATTAATGCAGAATTAGTCAATTCTATGGCCAGCATACTTCGTGAGGATGATTGACAATCTTTTTTCTAGTATCTTATTTCAATTTTACTTTCTTTATTTTTATAAATTTATATGGTATCTTATTTCCTTACTAATTTTGTTCTTTTTTTTTTTTCAGGCACAAGTTGAAAAATGACATTTTTTGTAATTTGTATTGATTCTATTATTGCAAGTTGTAAATTGTAACTTATTGATGTTGGAATTAGAACTTGTTGATGGATGATGAGACATGAGTTGATTGGATAATTTGGGAGGATAGATGATGGAATCTGGATGGGTTGGATGATTGGTGTTTTTGGCTCTATGTTATTTTGTTTTTTGTTGTTGTTGTTGTTAAAATGACAATAGCATGGGGAATCGGGGATCCTAGATTTGGTTATGTTTTTTTAACTTGTAATTTTGAATAAATGATTTTAGGTTGTAATTTTGGTTATGTATTTTTAATTTTAGGTTGTAATTTTGGTTATATAATTTTAATGCGGGTATTCAGTTTTAATTTAGTTTTTAATTTTGGTTGCACATTTGAATTTAGTTTTATTTTTTATAGTGATGGATTTTGAATTTAGTTTATTTTCTAATATGATAATTTTGGTTACATAAATTAGAAATCTCAAATTATATTTTTTTTTAAAAATTGATATAGAAGCCCAAATTCGATTAGAGTTACAAATTGTAAAATTGAAATGTTAATTGGGTCAAAGAAAAAAGTCCAATAAAAAATCTCAACAGAAAGCCCAACTCCGACTTCGCTCCGACAAGTCGGAGTCAGAGTCGGACCGGAGTGGGGTGCAAGCGGAGTCGGAGGTCGAATTCGGCCTCCGACAAAGTCGGAGTCGGAGTCGGAGGAGGCCAAATCTGAGTCCGGTTGGGTTGGTGCTCAGCCCTAGTGTTTCTATTTTGTGAGTTCTAATAAGTTAGTGACAAATCATTTTCATGGTCGAGTTGCTGCAGATTTTCCTTCATTTTTTTCCTTTTTGGACAGATCTTAAAAAAGCATTTTAACTGCTTTATAGGCTTATAAAAGTATTAATAGTGACTCAATAAATTTTAGTTAAAATTTAGTTAAAAAATTTACTTTTATAAATTTTAACTAATCACTTTTTACAATACTAAATAATAAGTTTAATAAATCTTTTACTATTATATTAAAATATTAATTTTTTTTATTTTTTATTATTTTAATTTTAATTATAATTTAAATATGATTATATTAAATATTATAGTTACATTCTGGTTTGTGTTCTGCTTGTTTGTAATAACTCTCAGTAAACATATAAGTTAAAAATTTGAATGTAAAGTAAGTTGAGATGTAGCGAGTGATACGCCGCTAAAAAAACGAAAAATAATATGAGCCCTGCTTTAATATGAGCCCAGTAAAGTGGTTTAAAGTTTAACTATCTGCAACGAGAACTTAAGGCTCATTGTGTGTACGTGATTTTCGTAGTTGTTAGCATTATGATGAGTTGTTCAGTTTTCAACACCATACAGGCTCTTGTCAGGGAGAACAACTTATAAGTAAAACAACATCTAACCCCACCTTAAACAAAGAGGTAGTAGGAAGTGAATCTTTTAATTTAAAAATAACATTTAGTCAGTCATTTCTACTTAATAAATTTAGTTGGTTAAATTTACTGTTTATTTATTAAATATATTATTATATTTTATTTTATATTTTATATTTTAATTATTTTTTAAGTAAAATTTAACTTTATTAAGCCCCTAATGCTATAAGTTGCTTGTGCCACCTGAGGTGGTTTAGATGTGTGATAAGTTGTTGAAGGTGGTTTGAGGGAGAGTTGAGGTGGAACAGAAAGGACTGCTGCGCAGATACTATTCATTGATCCGACATATCTCTTTGGATATTCAGAGCATTCACATTGACTTGGTCAAATAAAATATTTGGTCAAATTTTACATAATTTAGCTCAAAAATCCTTCACATTAAATTGGACAAATCTAAAATAATTTAGACTTTTGCTATAGTAGTTAGCTAAAGATAGAAGACTACTATTCATTCATCAAACATTAAAATATTAATTTCTCATTCCAAACAAATAAATTAAATTAATTAGAATATAATTAACATTTAACATTTAGAATATAATTATTATTAACATTTAATAATATTTTTTAATATTAATTTAATTAGAATATAATTACTGTTAGCATTTAATAATACTTTTTTGTAATATTAATATAATATAATATAATTATTATTATTATTAACATTTAATAATAATTTTTTTAATATTAATTTAATTAGAATATAATTACTATTAACATTTAATAATACTTTTTTAATATTAATTTAATTAGAATATAATTAATATTAACATTTAATATTAATTTAATATAATATAATTATTATTAACATTTAATAATACTTTTTCTAATATTAATTTAATTAGAATATAATAATATTAATGTAATATAATATAATTATTATTATTAACATTTAATAATACTTTTTTTTAATATTAATCTAATTAGAATATAATTATTATTAACATTTAATTGGTAGAATTACCAAATGTGAGAAAATAAATTAAATAAAAAATTTATTAATTTAATAATATTTTATTATTATATAGAGAATGAATGGCTAATCCAATGTGAGGATTGAATTTTAATGGAGTAGGCAAATGTAAAAAAGTGTTGTTATTGGCCAAATTTGAAGATGAATTTGACCAAACCAATACCAATGCTCTCACTTGGGTTTACAAGTTGAGGACGTGACTCATAATTACAAACTGATTCCGCATGCACACATGCATATTTTTATTAACATTCGTGTGTGTTTAGATTTTTAAATTTGTGCAATTAGACATATAATGATCCATGAATTCATTGGATTTTATAGTTGGGCTATTAATTTCAATATGGTAGTTAGGTCTAGTTTTGGTATTACATTGTTGTGGCCATTTAGAATTTTAGAATTGGAGAAATAATGTTATTTATAATTACTTTTACATATATGATTGGTTATATTAATTTTTTAATATACAACCAATCACATCAATAGAATACACAAAAGAATACATAAAAATAATTGCACATAAAATTTTTGAAGAGAAAAATACATTCACCAAACTAGAGATCCTAGACAAACTTCTCCATCTCTGTAAAGACTGCCTTGTTCTCTTATAACTCTCCAATAGTGGTGTTTGATATTTAGCAGTTACATTGATGTTGTTAGAGCTAGGGTGCTACCCGTGCAGGGGCGAGGGCACCCCTTCCCCACACCCCACCCCGCATATGTGGAGGATGGAAATTCCATCCCGCATCCTGCCCTTGGAGGCGGGGGTGGGGCGAACACCCCATCTGCCCCACCCCTCGCCCACTTCAAGAACATTATGTTCCATTGGGTTTAAAAAAAATTTTGGGTTTAAATTGTTTTTTTAGACCCCAATTATTATATAATTAAATTGTAAATTCAAATTTATATATTAGCTTGCTTCTCTTCTCCTCGGCTACCTGCACATGTTATTCGCGAAGAAAAGGCAGCGAGCGGTTCTCTAATAACATAAAAATTATGTTATTAATTTTTAAATTTGTTATACTTATTCACAAGAGTCACAAGAGAGTAAGACTTGTTCATAGGATTGCAAATGGCATCGGCACGTTAAGTCATCTTATATAGAACTCCAAGACTATACAAGAGTCTTACTTGAGCAATGTGGGACTTGCTGAGTCTAACAAATTGTAATATATATTTATATATATACAATTTATAAAATATAAATATATATTTATAAATATAAAATAAAATGCGGGGCCGAGTTGAGCCTTGCCCGCCCCCCGCCCCTGCTTAGTGTATTTCATAGTCCCCCGCCCCGGCATGTGTGGTACCCCGTCCACCCATGCGAAGGCGGGGCGGACGGGGGCGGGGTAGCGAGGGGCGGGCCCCCACTGCCCACCCCTAATTAGAGCATTCACATCACATTTTTAATAAAATTTCCTATAATTTAGTTAAAAATTACATTTCCTAAAATATTTTATTCATCTTTCAAAAACCTCCTACATCTTATTCCCTATCCTTTCTCTATTCTATTAAAATAATATTTCTCTATTATTTCTTTATTACTTTTTTCTCTCAATTCCATTTACAAACTTAACTACTCAATATTTTTTTTTTTTATGTTTTGAACTATTATTCTAGTGAATATTTTAAACAAAAATTTAAATTATTATTTTTTTGGATATAATAATATTTTTAAAACTTTTTTTATATTTTCATAATTAATTAAATTATTTTTAAAATTATTATTTAAAATTATAATAAATATGAATATGAGAAAAATTGTAGATAATTGAAAAAATATTTATTTTATATATTAGAAAAACATATTGATAAAAAATGATTTTAGGGATAAACAGTGAGTCTCCAACTCACAATTTATCTCCTAAACTTTTTTTATAAAATAGGAATCCAGATATGAGATATATTTTGATTAAAACTCTATAATAAATCTTAAATTATGAAAAATCTAATATTTTGAGGTATTGAATGCTCTTAATAGTGGCAAGAAGAACAATTGTTTTGATATTCAGCAATGTCAGCCGCAGTACACCAAAAGAGTCTGTTACATTAAAATGTCAAGTCACCCTAAGACACTTAGCTCTAAAAAGCCAAAAGTAACATTAAAAAAAAAAAAAAAAAAAAAAAAAAAAAAAAAAAAAAAAGGCCTTTACCTTCATTGATGCCCCCCATCACAACTATACTCTGATCTTTGCGTGTTAAGACAGCTGTTCCACCTTCCATCAAACAAATCATATTAGACTTATACATCAAACATTTATTTTTCTTCTTTAATTAATTTGTTTCCAATTCTTCCGAAACTAATATGATTTGATGGTTGATGGCCATGTAGCTCAATCTAACAAATCATATTAAACTTATACATCAAGCATTTATTTTTCTTAGTTTGGTGGCATTTTCTCCTTGTGCTTCTCATCAAGGTTAATTCCTGTTATACGATACTGTTGAAGATTTTTTAATTTTAAAAAGATTGTTCCATAGGTTTTCCTTGCGCCACTGTGATATCCATGTGTCTTTGATTGATTTTGTGTTTGTATCTTCTCTAATCATCATGAGTTTTTTTTTTTTCGACTTATTTATACATTCCGAACTCGAGGTCAAAATCTATCATTATATTAATGACTTGATTCATTTGGATGGATGTCTTTCATATCTATAACTATATTTTTATGATACTAAACATGAATAGGAGAATCATGTTCATAATACTAGAAGGTTGGATTTATCGATTATTGCTCAGCTCATAGCCATTCTTCATGTCAATCCGTACTCAATTTTCTTTATGAGCCTTGGGGATTTGTCCAACTTGGAAAACCACCAGATTCATATTAGGTCAAATTTTAGTTTAGATTAGCATGTTTTTAATGCTCCCTCGGCCTCCTAAATATAGCAGCCATTTGGATTGATGATGATGATTCAGAACGCATAAGATGATGAAATATTGTGGTCTTCAATCATGCAGATGGGAGTCATATAGTCCAATACTATTTTGACTGTTATGATCCACTGCAATATTTATTATTATTTCCTTTTGGTGATACTGGTTAGCATCAAGGGGTTTTAAGAGTAAAGAAAGAGAAAAACCACCACAACGAGTAAAAAGAACATCGTCGTATACCTTATCATAATAGTTTAAACTTAACGCAATTTGAATTAGTAATTTCAAATTGGAATGAGCTATATTATCCTTGTTTACCTTATCATTAAGTTTTCTTCTTGTATACTCAATATTTATATTTTAGAACAATTGTTTTTATAGTAATACAAGGCAAATGTATCTCACAAGTAGCCCCACTGTTATCTTATCTTATTTCATCTTGTATAATAATTATAACTTTTTTAAATTCTCATATAAAATATAATAAATAATTCAGTTTTTTCAAAATCATAAAACAAAACTAATATTAAAAATTTAAATTATAACAATATTTTATTCCAATTTTCAACAAAACATCTATTCGCATTTCATCTGAACTGCATAACAAAATAAAGCATCACTCATTTTGACATTTTGGAAATTATATTATTTTTTAATAGATTAATACATGATATTTTTTAATTTAAACTTAAAATCTAAAACACGTGTCATTTTGATAGAAGATTTTGTCAATCAAGATGAATGGATGGCGAAAATATTTATTTTTCAAAAATAATATTTATAACTCAATATTATTAAAAATAAAAGGTAATGTTTTCTGTGATTATTCATATCATTAAGTTAAAAATGAACTAAGCAGCACACCCAACAATAAGAGCTGAGTGGCACAATAGCCCGACTCAAAATAGTATTAATTAGTGCTTTGACATTTTTTTTATAATTGTAATGAATTTCACTATAAATGATGCATCTATGCAACGGCCGAGTTGTGTATATATAGATACATTTGAGGCATATATCCTTTTGATCGACCTTGATGCACATGTTCTGTCTCCACTCTCCTTAGCTTTTTAGCATAGAGCTCGGAATAATGGAGTGTACATAGTACACAGATAGCAGAGCTTTAAGGGTTTCAAAGGGTGGGCATTGCATTAAGCTGTTATCCAAGACAGGATATGGTGGGAGACAACTAAAAAAAGAATCATTTCCCAATATTTGAGTGGACAAGATCATGAGGACCTGCATTCATAATTATGCCATCGATCAGAATCATATCTCTCCTCTATATATCAAACCATAATATAAATATATATATATATATATATATATATAGATGTGTGTGTGTGTGTTTGTGTGTTTAATCAACCTAGCTACAACCTGCATGCCCTATAATTTGGAAAACAAGATTGATAGTCCTAAGTTTTAGTCATGATTAATATGGTATTAATTAAGAAAAATACTTTAATCATAAAGAGATTTCATAAAAGTAAACTCACAAATTGACGTGATACGTCACATTGTAAAGTTATTTGTATGGTAAAATAGATCTAACGTATCGAATTAAACTATGTCAATTTATGAATTTATTTTTATAAAATTTCTTTATAATCGTATCATGACTATCATTTATTAATATTCATGGTAACTAAAGAGGATCTGCTCCATAATGATGATCAAAGGGGACATGAGAAAGATTGAGATCGACTATTAATGTTAATAGTTATGATCATGTAAAGCTCAACATCACCACATGGTTATAATTACCAAAAAGAAACCCCTGCAACAGAAGCAGCAGCCTCTCCCAAAAAAGGAGCACTCATGCTAATGATTTTTTTTTTCATGTTCTTTTTCTCTTTTCTGATCAATATCTGTGTTTTAGTACTCATGCTAATGATCCAACAAGAGTACTTTTGTCATGCACCTTCAATTGTTTCTTCATTTATTGTCCTTTATATATTAATTAATGCACCTTCAAACAAAGGAAAAAAAGAAGAAGCGGAAATCTCCATCTTCTTATAAAGAGTTAACTGTATCATATCATATCACATATTTTTCATTTATCTTAACGGTCAAGACTAGATGGATTGTACGATGAAAATTTTCGCATTTGGTTATATAGATAAAATAAAATGGGATAAAAGTTGAATAAAATATTATTTTTATTTTAGAATTTGAAAATTTTGAATTATTTTTTGTATTTTGTTTGAAAATTTTAAAAAATTGTAATGATTATATGATATGAGATGAAATTGCTTATGAAAATAAACTAGGCCTATTGCAATCATACAATGTATCAAAAATAATAACTTCGACACCATGCATATTTAGAAAATTAGCGATCGATATATAGTTTAGGGTGGAGAGCTTATTTCCCAACCATTTGACATGTCAAGTTTACCTTTTAATTAACAAGATTGTATGTGTAACCATAATAATGGTTCCTAACAAACTTGTTCAAGCAAGATCAAGCATTTCTAGTTCTAGTTGATCATCTATCAAAAACGATATCGTTGTCATTCTCGATCCTAATATCGTTTTTGTTATCATAATAATGGTTCCTAAATAATGATTATCGATCGTCATTATTTACCGAAATAACAAACTAAACATCATTCTTAGCCCTTTAATGATAGGGGTTGGTAATTAAGATAAGGTTTAACCACAAAAATCCAAGAAAATTAACAACTAGCTATGATTAATAAAACAACAACATATATAGCTAGCCAGGTGAGATTTGTATGGAACATTAACATAGGCGGGGCCTATGTATATATGGCCGTTGCTTGGTCTCCATCCAACAAGTAGTTAACGGTCGGATCTAACGTACATATATATGTAGGGAAACCCAGATGAAGGGCCAGGATACGTTAGGTTGTGGAAAGGGAACTTCAGGGTTGGTAACTTTTTTTCCAAATGGAGCACGTACTTGGAAATTAACTGCAGAAAGAATTGTCATGTCGGGATGTTTGTTTGGCTTGCAGTCTACAACAAGGAAAATAAAAGGGAACCCTGAATATATATATATATATATAACACGAATGGTTTGTTAGTTTTCATAGAAATTGGGGGGAAAAAACCATCTTCGATCACTTTCCTAATGGAAATCTCGTCTTAAAATGAGTTCAAGTTAACATAGGAACATGTTAGTTATATGCCATGCGTTATAGACCAGGTTCAATTCATACCACGACACTGGAGCGTAGGTAATCGAGATAATCGAGATCATCATGTAAATATATATAAATATTTATATGTGTGTATAATACTATATACCACACTATTAAATATTTCATTTTTGTAAATATTATACTTTCTATCACTTTTGTATAATAGCTTATTATATATCTCATTTTAATTCTTTTTTTTTATATATATATTTGAATTAACTATTATTTTCTCCCGCATTCATTTTTAAAGAAAATATATTTGGTAAGAGAGATGAATTTCAGGACCAAAGAAATTAAGACAAAGAAGATAATAGTTACTAATTAAATTAACTCAACCTCAACCAGCTTTAAGAAGAGTAATGTTACATACAGTAGTAGAATGCGCAAGTGCCACATAATCATTTTGAAAAAAAAAATTGGGTCTACTATTAAAAATTATTATTATTTATCTGAATTCCGTATTTATTCAATTTTTTAAAAAGAAATGTGCGGTACTTACATACTCTACGACTACAAATATCATTTATGTTAAAAAAATAGACAAACAAATTCAACAGAAGAAATTAACGATTGAACAACCAATCAAAGAATTTCTTTTTTTACATAAAATTTAATTATTAACGCTTATGCATTCTATTATTTTTTTAAATTAATATACATTATATATCTTAGTTCCTCGCCTTTAAATCCTAACATTGCAAATTATCATAGCACAAGAACATGACATGCAGTAATCAGATTTGTGCATGGTATGCATGCATGCATAGATATCGTCGACCCTAGCTAGTATATATACATTTAACTAATGTACGTAAGACTTAGTACATGATACAGACATACGTACAGTTCTCTTCAATTTCTTCAACGATATATTTATTTCTCTTAAAAATTAGATAATTCAAATCGATTAGATATCAAGAGATTGATTAATCATTACAAGAAAATTACTTATTTCTAATCAATTATTTCCTGTAAAAATAATTATTTCCTGTCAAAATGAATATATTTTATCGCAAATATTCAATATTGTAATTACAAATAATCTGTTACAACTATCAAAAACAATTTAATTTGTATTATCAGCATACAATATGCTATCACACCACTTTGTGTACATATCATGGATCCCATGAATCCCATATGTGTATGTATAGGGATCAACATGATTATATATAAACTTGGATTTGAACCGTCACGTTTAAATTTTGAGC
The DNA here is from genome assembly GCF_018687715.1 of Carya illinoinensis. Lineage (NCBI taxonomy): Eukaryota > Viridiplantae > Streptophyta > Magnoliopsida > Fagales > Juglandaceae > Carya > Carya illinoinensis. Next base: position 6,454,777 of record NC_056767.1, on the reverse strand, counting down.
GGTGCTACATCCACCGAAGGATGTAGCCCAAATTCGTACCGAATGCACCAATTTTTTTTTTATTTTTTATATTTTTAAATATTTAAAAAAAAAACTCACAACATCATTTAAAAAATTTACTTAATCAGTAAGTAAAAAAAAAGCATTCGGTAGATTTTTTGACTCCCGAATTCGAGAGCTTTAGCATTTTTGTTAAAATTTTAACATAAGACTTAAAATGATTAATTGTAATTAATTCTTTACGACGTAAATGATTAGCTCGATCCATTCATAATAAGGTGTCATGCATTAATTAGGATAGTTAGCATATAATAAAAACGAAGAAGTGATTGATAGTGGCTGTTTATCTACTTGGATGCATGGATTGCTTGGGGTTTGAATCTTGATTGATCTAATTTATATTATATTAATGATATCCAACAACTCTTCCACCAGCAACACCTTTGCCCATAAAGTTTTATATATTTAGATCGTGTCACGTACGTACGTGTTCCAAGTTTATTTCTGTGGATGCAATATCTTTTTTACCATTTTTGTAAAGAAACTCTTTAATACATAATAATAATAAAATAGTAACGCTAGATATAATTTTAAGATATATAAGATTTTTTCGCTTTTTTTGAAAAAAAAAAAGATTTATTTATTAAAAAAATGATTTGATCTCAGATTTACTCATTTTTTTCAAAATGAGTACGCAAGGTCTGTGTACTCCAAAACTATAAATATTATTTCTTATAGTAACATTCATTGCAATGGTTCCCTATGACTTTGTATATTATATTTTGAAAACTAAGGGCTCGTTTCGATACTACGAATATTTTACAATATCTATAAATAGTAGTGAAATAATTTGTGAATAGTAATAAATAATTTATGAATAATAGTGAAATAATTTGATAATATATGAGAATAATCGTGTTCCTAAACAGGCATTAATAAAGTTTTGCACAATCGTTTAATCACCAAGGCTATATATACAAAAGTGTGATGGTGGAGTTTAAACTTAATGTAGGTTTCTATAAATTAAAAGTTCAAATTTATAGAGAAACAAAAAATGAAAAAATTAATATCGTCAGGCTCACAAGTGAAATATAATAAATAGTTTTAATTATCTAATGTCACATCATGAAATAATGAAAATTAGAATGATGAGCAACATTACTCTATAAGTTAAATAATATTTTTTCGATAGAGTAATTTGAAAATTATGCAAATATAACATATATTTTACTCGGTTCAACCTATGATTCATGCAAAGCACCCATATTACATAGATAAATCATAAGTTTTTAATCAATGAAATTAATAGATTTTACTTTGTTTTTGTGTAAGAAAACATTTTCTTACTTGTAAAAATCTGAAAAAGATTCTCACAATTGAGTTTGCGTTTTATGGGTGCTATTATTTAGAGAAACAAAATCATTATAATTGATCTACAATTTTTTGTGGGTGCAAAAATAAAAAAATACTTTGTGTATAAAATATGTTAAATTTTATAATTTATATTACAAAAATATAATAATTAGGAAATAAATAATTGGATAATACTTATCTCACATAAAAAAGCCACATATGGTGGCTACTAATTGATTTATATATATAATTTTTTATTTAATACTTAAGAAAATATTTTTTTGAATAATACTATACACCACCACACTATCCTCACTTGTATTTTACTATATATGATATAGCGTATTTATCATTATTTAATGATAAATGAGTATATAATAAATTATTATTTACTAGTAATAAATGTACCACATCTTATTTAATAAAATTATAGTATAGTGTATAGAATTTTTTAAAGATTAAATATTGGTGTTATATACTGGTGGACACTTTCGATGGAGAGTTTGTGTGACAATAGCATTGTCCTAAATAAATAATTATATGTAAAAAAGAAATTAAGAAACCAAATAGAAAATGACAAGTCGAGACAAAAAAAAAATAAAAAACAAAAGAAAATGATACCGTAAAAGGTCTAAAGATTCGTATAAATTTAGTCAATGAAATTTGTGGATTGGATTAAAACCAATTATATTGTTGGGTCCAGATATGATGATAAGTGTTTGTGATTAACTTTTTGTAACACCGTGCTTCAAAAGCTGAAAAAAAACAAAGAAGGAAATATATATATATTTATATATTATATATATATATATATATATATATATATATAAGAGAAATTAAAGTTATAATGTGAGTGTATAAGTACTATGTAATCATAGATACAGGATCTAGATAAAAAGATTTAATTTTTTAATAGTAAATTTTATTTTATTTTTAAATTTACATAATATTTATATATTTTTTACAATTGTATATAATATTATTATTATTATTATATATATATATATATATATATATATATATATATATATATATGAAAGCTGTATATTTGTAAAACGTGGGCCAGCCTAGTTTCTGACTGAGTGATTGTGGGGGTCCATTGGGTTATAGGCCACTAAAAGGCCATGTGATGAGAGGAAACCACCAGCTGGCTATGTCCACTGTGTTGGTCTCACTTTTTCCATTTCCTCGTATCTTTCCTTCTCTATTTTTTTTTTAAATTATATTTTATTATCAAATCATGATACAGTATATGTTAATTATATCATTTAAAATTTAAATTAATATAAAATCTTATACATTAGAGAGTAATTGGAGAGTTTTAACATATAAAATATTTGATAAATAATATTTACAATCTTATAATGTTGTATATGTTTTTTAAAAGTAGATAAATCTAAAATTTTCATAAAAATATTATTTTTTAATAATAAATTTTATTTTAAAAAAATATGTAAAATTCACTTATTTTAAAATTATATTTAATATTACTCATGATTAGGTAGGAAACATCCAAGAATAAATATGATATGGTTATGTAATTGTATGTGATGAATCTACGTCATATGTCACGCTCATCGATAATACAATGTTTTTTAGAAAATAAAGAATAATTAAGGAATAGTATCAAGAGGAAAGAGAATAAATTATAAAGAATTAGCGGCCGAGGGGCAAGATGGTAAAATAAGTAGGGAGCTTAAAGCACGGGTGAGAGCCGTTGGGGAGGGGAAAGAGGGAGGGGTAATTTGGGAAAGAGTGGCATGAAAGTTACGACAAACGGGAGCCGTCTAAGCAGGTGGGGAGTGTGAAGTGCAGTGAAGCTTAAGGAAACATGACAGTGACAGTGGTGGTTGTCGTTGCAGTTACCTCTACCACTTGAAAGTCCGCGACTGCCCCTCCCCTTCTGTTCTCTCCCTCAACTATTTCTACAATTTTCTCTCTCTAAACTTGTTGTCTGAAGAAACACTCACGCACGCGTACACACACACACACTCTCTCTCTCTCTCTCTCTCTCTCTCTCTGTTTGTCTGTCTGTCTGTTTGTTTGTTTTTCTCTGTTAGTTGCTGAATCGCTTTCCGGTCATTGGGAAAATGGGAATTGTCAGACAATGACAACGGTTTTCCTTGGATATTGAGGAATCTTTTCTGGGTTCTCTCTTGATTTCATTTCTCGTTTTGTGATCGATCCTTCTCTTTCTCTGGCTAGCTGGCTGGCTACCTAGCTAGCAATGGAAGCAGCTGGGGAAGATTGTTGTGTTAAAGTGGCGGTTCACGTCCGACCGCTCATCGCCGATGAGCGGCTCCAAGGCTGTAAAGACTGTGTCACAGTCGTGCCCGGGAAGCCCCAGGTAGACGACTCTCTCTCTCTCTCATGCACACATTCGACAAGTCAATGCTCTAATTCTGTGTGCGTGTGTGTTTTTCAATTTCAAGTGAAATGCTCAACCAATTCTCTCCCTGTTGTCTTGTCCATGAATTTAGTCATTGTACAGCGCTGTAAATACTTTGTTGTTTTCCTGCCGTTTTAGTAGAAAATTCTTGACTTCTGTATCATGGGAGATCTGGATCCATATTTGGTTGGTTACCGGCCATTGATGGCTTAATTGGTCTCTTTCTGTGACGGAAAAGTGAAGGGGGTCTTTTCCATCCAGTTGACTCCCATAGTTGTGAAGCTTTATTTTCTGATTTTGGATCGGTGTTAAGTTATTGCCTGGAATGGTCGCTATGGAGTCATTAGTTATAGATGGGAGGTATTGGATTGTCTAATTATTAGACGTGGGGATTACATAGAAAAGTTGCAGTTCGATTAAATTATCGGATTATACCCCACCCACCTACTATGTCAGTTGCGTCTGTTATGTTTTGCATTTATAATTTCCTGGCTTGGGTTAAGAACTCAACGATGTGTCAACGATTTTAAAATAAAAAAACAATATGATTTCCAATTACTTGTATATTGTATGGTGCAAAACCTATACATGACTATCTCAGGAATACGCAGCTAATGTAGACACTTTCTGTTTCTTGAGCATGCATTGACACACATATGGTAACCATGTGTTTTAAGTTCCTATACACACCTCCGAGTATTGTAGTAAATTCATATTAAGTGGTTAAATGTGGTGGTTGTAACTGTGATGCAGGTACAGATTGGCGCGCATTCCTTTACCTTTGATCGTGTCTATGGGAGCACTGCTTCTCCCTCATCTGAAATGTTTGAAGAATGTATTGCTCCACTTGTTGATGGCTTGTTCCAAGGATACAATGCTACAGTTCTCGCTTATGGTCAGGTAAAGCTTTGTTGCTCGAGCAATGCTCACTTTTCTGTTTCCTTCCCCTTGTGGTTGACGTTTCTGATCTGTTACAGACGGGTTCTGGTAAAACATATACCATGGGCACTGGCTTCAAAGATGGTTGCCCAACAGGAATAATCCCTCAAGTTATGGATGTTCTGTTCAGCAAGATTGAAACTCTAAAGCATCAAACCGAATTCCAATTGCATGTTTCCTTTATTGAGGTCTGTGGATAACTTGTTTCCATGTATGTTCTCGTTAATTTGAATGCATCAGTTTTTCCCTGTGGTACGTCCTATAGTTCTTGTAGCCGATGGATATTTATATCAAAAGATATCATGTTCCATACAAATATGAGTCATGCTGTATGTATCTGGCTTCTAGAAATAAATTATTTCATCAAGGGATTTATGCATCAGTCACATCACACATAGCAGCTAATTAGATGATTCTCCACGATGGCGGCAGATGTAGTTGTCAACATTTATGTATGTGCTTTCTAATATTCAAATTATTATAGTTATTGAGATTAGTTTTATATAACCCCCTTGCCCCTTTTTTTAATTAGTTAGGCTTGGAGGTTTCTTTCGTACTTTTTATTCACTTGTAACCAAAGTGCAACATGCTTGTACCAAGTTGCAAGATCACCATATTAGTTAAGGAAAATTATATTTGCAAGCTGGTGTGAAGTACAAACCCTCCACACTGCTAACATGGAAAATTTTGATTTGCAAGAGATGTTAATTCTAAACGCTTCTTGTAATTCTGCTATTTCATTGGAGTGGAAGGTGTGTTCTTCACACCGAATTACAAGTAAGAATGTTACTAATTGCTATGGAATAGCCTATCCTATTTCTAAGCGTATCTTCTAATCTCTGTTGATTTGGACTCTTCTGTGGATGTGTAATGTCATGGTCATAGATTGTGAAGTTTCTTCATACTAGCTAGTGTATGTGCTATGCATCTAAAGCTATTCTGCCTTCTCAAAGCAAGTGTCTGACTGAAAGATTTCAATGTGAAAAGATTCTAAAAGAAGAAGTACAAGACTTGCTGGATCCCACTGCATTGAGCAAACCAGAAACTGCAAATGGCCATGCAGGGAAAGTTCCCATTCCTGTGAAATCACCCATACAAATCCGGGAAACATCAAATGGTGTGATTACATTGGCTGGTTCTACTGAAGTCAGTGTAAGCACGCTAAAGGAAATGGCTGCATGCCTGGAACAAGGATCACTAAGCAGGGCAACTGGGAGTACAAATATGAACAACCAGTCAAGGTTAGTTATGCATTTCCTTTTCATTCTAAATTATAATGTATACAAGTATTTATGTGTTTTTCTGTGTTTTCAGTTTTCTTAACTGAAGAATATATTCTATTTGATATATTATTCTGGCATATAGAGAATGAAACTCTCTTTTCCCTTTTTTTTTAAAAATCAAATTGGATACTTGGATTGTGCATATGGTATTCTTATGATTGTGCTTCTTAATGAGGTGTATTCACATGTATACTTCCGGTGTACCCGGCTTACGCCTTCTTTATATCAATAAAATTTAATATTACTTATCAAAAAAAAATTTCTTATGATTGGTGCCACAGATGGAAAAGTTTGGATAGATCTGCGAAAGAAGCAAATTTTTGGCAAGGCTTAATCCAGGCATTTACCAGTGATGGAAAAAGCCCAGCATGAACATATTTGCCAATTGAACCTGTTACTTGGCAAATTTTGCGACATGCTAAAATGCTAAAATATGAATGACACTGCAATATATAGCTCAAGATACAAATGCTTGCTTCACTCATTAAAGAATTCGAGTTTATAATACAAATTTTGGAAGGATATCCAGATCCTTTCATCTTATGTTAGCCCTTTTGACCAGCTATCTGATGTTTTAATTCTGACTATGAGGCTGGCTTTTACTAGCATTGATTTAAAATGGGTGCTGTGTTCAATATGCAGTCTACACTATCGGATTTAGTGACATTTTTCTTTTTTTGCTTGTTATAGTCGTTCTCATGCCATCTTCACCATTACATTGGAGCAAATGCGCAAGTTCAATCCAGCTATTTCTAGTGATAGCAATCTTAGTGAAACTGAGAATGAAGAATATCTATGTGCCAAGTTGCATTTAGTGGATCTTGCTGGATCAGAGCGAGCTAAAAGAACAGGTTCTGATGGTCTGCGTTTTAAGGAAGGTAGGTGGCAAAATACATAAACTGTTGCATCTAGATGAGCTTTCTGGTCATAGAGAAATCACATGGACATTTTCATCTGCAATCAGGTGTTCACATTAACAAGGGCCTTCTTGCACTGGGTAATGTCATCAGCGCACTTGGTGATGAGAAAAAGCGCAAAGAAGGTGTTCATGTTCCTTACAGGGATAGTAAACTTACTCGGCTTTTGCAGGTTCGATATATTTCTTTGAAATCTGCGAATCTCTTCTTGTAAATTCTTGATAGTCCTGTATTATTTTGAAAGAGGGTAACAATGTGAAGAACTGTATTCAAAGGGGAAATTTCTTTCCTAAACAGATCTTATAGCAATTCCTTAGTCTGCTTTCCGTTCGATTATTATGATGATGGTGGACATGAGATTCATTTAGCATTAATGTGGAGCCATTAACTTATTCCAATTTATAACAGATTATATTTTGTAGAAAAGGTACAAAGTGAGTACCTGAGTATGAAGTGTTTTTTTATCTCAAAGGTAAGTTTAGTCTTAATATTAGCAATTATTGGCTAATATTTACACACTGTCTAGTCTTCTGGAACTTACTTGGCAGGATTTGACATTTTTATTGCGTTTATCCATGCTTATTTGCTACAAAGAACATGAGGAGGGAGTCTTATACATGTGTATACATGGCTAGTAGGCTTTCCTTTTGAAGGGTTTTACTATGTTTTTTAAGTTTAAGGTTAACTAAACTTTCGCCCCTTTAATATTAGGTGATTTATACTTTGCACCCCAAAGTATCAAAACCAACACATTATACCCCAACTTGCTCCAGCTGTCAAATAGTACCCTCTGTAAAGGTTTGATGGTCAAGATTGTGCCATGGCTCCTATTTTTTTCCATCTTAACGGTCAGATTTTGATGGCTCCTATTTGATAGTTCCTAGTAGTTTGAGGATGCAAATTGCTAGTTTTGGTACTTTGGAGTACAAAGTGTAAAACACGTGGTAGTTTGGGGGTGAAAAATGTATTTCTTAAGTTTATTCATAACTTTGCTATTTCTCTGTTTTATTTGTTTGAGCCTGAAATATATTCATTTGACATGAAACCTGATATATTTTCCTTTTAATTTCTCAATATTTTGTAATAAACTAATGCATTTGCACAGGATTCACTTGGCGGTAACAGCAGAACTGTAATGATAGGTTAGTTACTTTTGTATCATTAATTTGTTTGCTCATGAGTAGTATGTTAGATTACTTTGGCAATGGGGCTTCCAAAGCTTTATTCTTATCATAACAGTGACTCAAATGTAATTTTTTTTTTATATGTGCAACAGAAGCCATAAGAAAAATATATGTTTTCAGGAACTAATATCTTGTAAACATGATAAGAAACCTCCTTTTTTGTTTTTTTGTTTGTTGTAAAAGGGTTGAGATCTGACCATTGAGATCGTGCTACATGTCCTATTCATCATTTTTAACTGTCAAATCTTAACAGTGTACAAATTGCCAAAACTTTGGTAATGCATGGTGCCAATGATCAAATTTGGCCGTTTAGTATGCAAATAAAAAAAAAATTATAATTCAAAGGTGCAAAATGTAATTCGCCAAAAAATTTGCATATTGGTATACATATCTACACATTACACCTACTTCACTCATCTTGTTCCCAAAAGGTGTGATCTCCAAAGTCTCACAAGCATGTCCTGTTGCAAAGAAGCTAGAATGAAGACATGTGTTTCACATGTTCTCGCATTGCTCTTTTTTTTACCCGTTATTATATATATACATATATATATTGGTAACTCTATGGTCCTTTTATTAAAATTCCTCACTTATAGTGGATGAATACCGTGGTTACATTTTAAGATCCTTATTGGTATACGAAACGGATTATTCCTGAAAATATACAAAACACACAAATAATGAGCATTCTTCTGCACAGTCCACAGCTGGTAATCCTCTGACCTCCCTTGGAAGCATCTGAGAGCTTCTTGTAGTTTCCCAAGATTTTCCTTGAGCTCCATTCTTTGCAAGTTAGTCAGCAACCCGGTTTTCCTCTCTGAAAATGTTGGATATAGTTATATGGCATGACGCCAGAAGTAAAGAGATGCCAATCCAAATATCCCGCACTGTCCATGGTATCTCCTCTCCCACCAGCAGCCAGTTAACAAACAGCTGCACTCTGCTGATCCCAAGTTTCCTGCACAACTCTAGGCCATTTAAAACTGCTGAACGTTCAGCCAAGGAATTTGTTTCCTCACCATAACTGGCAGCAAAGCATGCTATGAAACACCCGACTGAGTCTCTAATGACCCCACCTCCCCCACAACTTCCCAGGTTACTCATGGCATGCAGGCAATTACACTTAAGCTCAATAATCTAGATAGCACATTCTGGCTTTTCTTTTTGGTCCAAAACATGCTTTTTCAACAAATGTTAACTGGTTTTTGGTTTTCTTAAACTTGAATAAGATACCAGAATAATAACTATTTTCTGTATGTTTTATTTTATGTGTTGCATGGTCTTATTATATCTCTCAATTTCCCTTATCTTTCTTCCCCAAGATTTTCTTTGAGTTTCTTTCTCTTAAATATGGTTGAAACTTTATCATGTTTTCCTGCCCATCCTTGTCCAGCCTGCATTAGTCCTGCTGATATCAATGCCGAAGAAACCCTTAACACTTTGAAGTATGCAAATCGTGCCCGCAACATCCAAAATAAGCCTATTGTAAGTCTTTTGGATTGACTCTTCTTTCTTTCTATCTATCTACCTCTCTTTCTTTCTTTCTTTCTTTCTTTCTTTCTTCCTCAAGTTCCTTTTCATATTTAAATGCAGACAAAATTCTTTCGACTGTGAATGTGCCATAGATATAACTTCTTTGTTTTGTCATTAAAAAGGTCAATAGAGATCCCATGTCGAATGAGATGCTAAAAATGCGACAACAACTAGAGTATTTGCAAGCTGAGCTTTGTGCCCGAATGGGAGGATCTTCTTCTGAGGAAGTACAGGTATTTCGCAACTTATATATCTCTTTGTTGGTCATTATTACAACAAATTGAGCATGTTTTACAAATACATTCTTGAAGATACTTGAGTCATTAACGGAAGTTACTTGATAAAACTAATCGTGCAGGTTGTTAAGAAAAAGAGTAATAATGCTAGATACAAGCCAAGGGCTTACAAGCTCCGTGCAAACCATTTAAGAAAAGTTAGACCCACCAAAAAAAAGTGGGTTTTTCAGATGGGTCGCACTTTTTTCAAAAGTGCTTGCACGGGCCTTTTGTCTAGCATTGCTCATTCTTTTCAATATTGTTTTGGAAATAAAGTATATTTTATTACTCAAATAAGTTATCTAATCGAACAGATTGTGTAGGTTCTAAAGGAAAGGATTGCTTGGCTTGAAGCTGCCAATGAAAATCTTTGTCGGGAACTTCATGAATACCGTAGGGGATGCCCAGTTGCAGAACAATATGAAACGGATGGTCAAGTATGTTCTAGATTCTCCTACTGATTTTGTTTGGTGACTTTAGTCTTCTACTATCACTTACCTCAAGGCTGGGTTAATATATCATCTGGATACACATGTGAACCTAAAACTGTCCACCAGGATGGTAGTACCTGCCCAGTAAAAAGTGATGGACTTAAAAGGGGCTTGCGCAGCATGGAGTCATCTGATTATCAAATGGGTGAAACAATGACAGGTATGACTCCTCTGTACTTTGAGACTTTTTCACGTTTCGTAATCAATGATATCAGCTCAAATTAAGCTTGAACTTCATCCATGGTTTGTTGTATATGGTTTGCTACCTATTTATCATCACTTCTTCTCTCACCATTCTTTTCTTTCTGTTTTCTTTTGTAACATAATTTGAGTTTGTTCAGTTAGAACCATTTTATCTAAGCTGTATTTGAAATTTTTAGTAGGGGACTCAAGGGAAATTGATGAAGAAGTGGCAAAGGAATGGGAGCACACACTTCTGCAAAATACCATGGACAAAGAGTTAAACGAGTTAAATAAACGTTTAGAACAGAAAGAGGTATGCATGGACAGCATTCAACAGCATTTGATATTCTTACTGCATGAACCTGAAAGCCAGGAAAGAATGATTCTGGTATTTAGTATAAAACTTTGCTGGAATATTATTCTAAAATGAATATAAGAAGAAAAATAGCATTCTCTGATAATGACCAGTAGTGGAAAAGTCTGAATCTGGAATGATTAGCTATGTATTGACTCGCATTCTCTTTTACAAGAGCAGATAAGGTTTATACACATAAGTATCATCTGTTTAAGATTATGTGTCCATGATGCTCAATTTAAACGTGGACATGGAATTCACATGACATGTTCTTATGGTTCACCCATGGGGTGTATGTCAATGCAGTCAGAGATGAAACTTTTTGGCGAGTCTGACACTGCAACACTCAAACAGCACTTTGGAAAGAAAATCATGGAACTAGAGGATGAGAAAAAATCAGTGCAGGTTCAATATGAATTTAAAAATTTGCATGCTTTTATTGAGGAAACAGATAATTAATCACATGTTCATCTGTTCTATTAATGCAGCAAGAGAGGGATCATTTGTTGGCTGAAGTTGAAAATCTTGCTGCTGGTTCTGATGGACAAACACAGAGGTTGCAAGATATTCATGCCCAGAAACTCAAGGCACTAGAGGCTCAGGTGAAGATCTTTTCTTTTTTCTATTTTTCTTTCTCAGATAATATTTCTTGTAGAAGGTACTTCTCACAACTAATAAATACCTTCTACAACTCATGCACACCAGATTTTGGATCTTAAGAAGAAACAGGAGAGTCAGGTTCAGCTTTTAAAGCAAAAGCAAAAAAGTGACGAAGCAGCAAAGCGATTGCAAGACGAAATTCAATTTATAAAGGCACAAAAGGTTAAATATCATTTTAGTCTTCATTATCTCTATACACTAGTCGCAGACCCGAGCAATGTGTGGGAATATATATAATTAAAAAATAATATATCTTTTAAAATAATTTTGATTTTAAATAGTTTAAATATATTTAAATATCTTAAAATATAAAAATATATATATTTTAGACTCACTTTATACCACGTACCACAAAAAATCAATGAGAAAGTTGAGGAACCCATCTTTGCTAACTCTTTTATTTTTCTTTTGCACTATTATCAAATGATGCAGTTAGTCATATCTCTATACTCTTTCTCAGGTTTATTTTTCTCTTTAAAAGAAACATGTTTTGAAAACTAAAAGACTGCCAATTTTTAATAAAATTTAGTTACTTGGTTAAATATGTTATTTTATACTTATAGTTTTATTTTTAAATTAAAATTATTGATTTAGTTAGACGTATTATCATCCATTTAATAATTTTAACTTGATTGTATGTATTATTTATTTTTCATTTAACAAGAACATAAGTGGAGGGATGATGTGGCTTTATAGGAATAGTTTTCATTTAATACCAATAAAAATGCGATAGTGGATGATGTGATTTCATGAGAGCAAGTATTTTTCTTTGCAAATTATATAGCATATAAATTCTCTAACCTATTTTCCGCTGTATGTGCTACTTTATTAACTTCTAGGTTCAATTGCAACAAAGAATAAAACAAGAGGCAGAACAATTTCGGCAGTGGAAGGCCTCTCGAGAGAAGGAGCTGCTGCAGGTACTCAACACTCTCCCTACCTTTTTCTTTTTCAAAAATGAAGGTTCTTGATATTATTGAAGAGACAAATTAGTCCACCCTCTTGGGCTCTTACCAGCAAATTCTGTTGGCTAGAGGTGTGGTCTATGTTTCTTGGTTGTTGCTTTTAAGGAAGTGAAATTGAGCTCAAATGTGATAGAATTTGCATTTTATTTGCTTTTTTATGGTAAATTTATTAAAATGCAGTAGTCTTGATTACTTGATTTAGCACACGTGGCAGATCAAAAGTGTTGTCCTCATACAACTAAGGGTTACTGGCTACTTATGGGCATAAGCTATTGACCTAAATTCAACTATTAGAACATTCATGCTCATGCAGACTTTGGTAGCCTACAATTAACTACATTCATGATGACTTATTGTTGATTATTTCAGTTAAAAGCTGTCAAAATTATGTTATAAGAGGTACACCTCATCCTTGGTGAGTAAGGTTTTGGTTCTAAGATTGGTGGCACTTGATATCAACATCAAACTTGAAACACACAATACAAACCTCCTGCTGGGGGGGACCGTGGTTCATGTGTGGGTTTGCTGATTATGGCTTTTCATCAAAGACAGTTATGACATGATGGTTATTACTGTACGCTATATATTTTCCTTACTAGACTGCAAGAACCCTTAACTCATGAGGCAACAGTAACTTCTAGGGTTCACTGTATTATTCACCACTAACTACTAGATGTTTTTGCAGCTTACACCCCAAACTACCAAGAACTGACAAAAAGTACTCCCCCTTTAATTTTTTTGACTGTTAAGATGGCAAAAAGTAAATGATGTGGCCCAATCTTGACCATTGGATTTTAACAGAGTATTTGATGGTCTATAGGAATTGAAGAGTGCAATGTGTAAAATACTTGGTAATTTAGGGGTGAAAAGGATGTTTAACTCCAAAACTTGAGGGTCATTCTATGATACGATTAAGAAAATAAGTCTGGGATAATATTGTTCAATGGGACTTTTGTTTAGTATATCTTGTCTGTAGAAACAGCTGATGAAAATCTTTTCATAGAACAATAGCCTTTGGGCCAAATGACACCATCACCCCATAAGGATTTGATTGACTATGTTATTTGTGTTATCCTTATTTCTTATGCATGTTTGCAAAATCAGTTACGGAAGGAGGGGAGGAGAAATGAGTATGAAAGGCATAAGCTTCAAGCTTTAAACCAGCGCCAGAAAATGGTGAGAATCTATCTATTACTAGCCTAAATACTTATTTAGTCATAACTCTCTGACACGTAGTACCATTTAATATCTGATATGCTACTACCATAAAATGGGCTTTTGTGGAATATGGATGTCAAGTAGTTGCAGTAGCTCCCTACTATCGGGAATCATTGCCCATATTTCCATACCTCGAAACACTTCAGATGCTGCCATCGAACAACAGATGCTTATCTCTAAAGAGTTGAGAGAGAGAGAAAGAGAGAGGGAGAGAGAGAGAAATAAAGTATTAGAAACTACAGGTATTGAAAGTTTGGGCTGCATCAATCATTGGTTAAAAGGCATGCTTTTTGATGTGTTATCTTATGACATCAGAGTCCTTTTTCTTCAAGAATTATGAGTAATGAATGCGATAAGATTGCCAAATAACAATGAAGGACAATGGAAGTTACTATTCCCAACTCCCAAGGCTTCTAACCATAACATACTTATATGTGATAAGTAAATTGCTTCTATTTATTGTTTCTAGTTTTGGCAAGTGTAGCTATTTTGTGAATGTTTCAGTTTTTCCATTCAGGTTCTTCAAAGAAAGACAGAAGAGGCTGCAGTGGCCACCAAGAGGCTAAAAGAATTACTAGAAGCTCGGAAGTCTTCTTCCCGTGACAGCACAGGTATGTCGTGTTAACTATGACTAATTATATGTTTTGTATGGAAGCCCTTTGTTTCCTCCTATTGTGTGACTCCTCTATGAAACATTAATTTGTCAAAGTTCTCTATAAATATGAAAAAGTTGAATTCACCCATCGTCAGTGTGCACTCAGTTAGAGTAGTGCGTTGTAGAAAAATGTAGGGATGTTTACATGATAGGACCTTTCCTTTCACTCTCCAAGTTTCTAATTGTCTTTCTTATTCCAGTTATTACCAATGGAAATGGGACAAACGGCCAGGTAATGATGTTTGTTTCATCTTCTTGGGATACATATTGATGGTATTCTATGATTTAAATCCATCCTAACATAAGTCTCATCTATAGAGCAACGAGAAAGCCTTGCAACGTTGGCTTGATCATGAGCTGGAAGTCATGGTGAATGTGCAGGAAGTTCGTAATGAATATGAGAAGCAAAGTCAAGTGTATGTGCTATATATTTTCATCTTATAATATTGCTGATGTGTAGTAATAGTCTACTTATTAGTTTTGCTGCAATCTCCAGGCGAGCAGCACTGGCAGAAGAGTTAGCCATCCTGAAGCAAGTGGATGAATTTGCTTCAAAAGGCCTTAGTCCTCCAAGAGGAAAGAATGGAATTGCTAGGTAAATTTTGATCATAATCCTGAATTTTCTTTTCTGCAGCCTATGATTTATCAAATAAGATTACATGAATCCGGTAGAACAGAGAATGCTTCATCCCCCTTCCCCCCCTCTCTAGGGTTTTTTACTCCTTTACCTTTCTTGTTCAGAGCATCCTCCATGTCACCAAATGCAAGAATGGCCAGAATATCTTCACTAGAGAGCATGCTCAGTATTGCCTCCAATTCACTTGTAGCTATGGCCTCACAACTTTCAGAGGCAGAAGAGCGGGAGCGTGCCTTCACTAACCGTGGGCGTTGGAACCAGTTGCGCTCCATGGGAGATGCAAAGAATTTGCTTCAGTATATGTTCAATTCTCTTGCAGATGCCAGGTGCTTCCTTTGAGCTGACAACCATCTAATAACTTCACTTTTAACACTGTAAAGTTGGCCAACTTGATTGATCCAATTAATCCAATTAGCTTATCATTAATATATTTATTGTAATTTCATAATGAATGAATCAGCAACATGGGTAATTCTTTTTTTTTTTTTTTTGGTAAGAAGATATTTTATTGATATAAAGATAGGCATAACATGGGTAATTCTTTTTTAATAATGGGGGTTATGGTAATTTGTTTTCCTTATCAAAATTTCAAGATTTAGTTCCCATGTTTTTTACAGGTGTCAACAATGGGAGAAGGATGTGGAAATCAAGGAAATGAAAGAGCAACTTAAAGAACTAGTGGGACTATTGCGACAAAGTGAGATACGTAGAAAGGATGTTGAAAAGGAATTAAAATCAAGAGAGCAAGCAGTTGCAACTGCATTGGCTACACCTGCTTCGGTAAGATTATATATTGCATTTGAAATTCCTCCGTGCACAAGCTCTACTAGTTTATAGCCTAATTATGGCTTAAAACTCAAGTTATGCGGCTGACTTTAGATTACTACCATAACTAGAGTATTGAATTTGAATATTGATCCCTGTAAAAAAATCATTAAAAGAAGAATCCTGTCAAAATACATTATAAATTGAACAAGTATTCTTGAAGGAGTTTGCTCAAGTGACTTTATGCAATCTTTGGAGTTAAAAAGTAACTCACTAGTAAAGTATTAGAGTAATAAATAATTAGAAAAGAGTAATGCTAGATACAGTCGTGAATTGTGCAAGCACCATGCACTCCTTTTAAAAATGAGTGGGGTCCACCATTAAAAAATTAATTTTTTCATGTGAATCATAGATTTACTCACTTTTTTCTAAATGAGTGTGTGGCGCTTGCGTGCTCTGACTGCAAATATCATTTCTCATTAGAAAAACACATAGGATATTGGTGCCCTTTCTACAGGTTTATAAAGCTGTTGTTGGTGCTGTCATGGTTTCCTTAATATATTATTCAAGATTTGAAATTTAGTTTTTTTAGTGTTATTCCTATTATTATTTTTTAAAATTCTTCAGGATAATCTTGAACAGGTGAATGCACAGAATTCATTGAAACACTTTGCAGATGAAATGGGTGGTCCCTTGTCTCCAATGTCTGTGCCGGCACAAAAACAGCTCAAATATACACCAGGCATTGCTAATGGCTTGGTCAGAGAATCAGCAGCATTTATAGATCAGTCAAGAAAGGTTAATGCTCTGATCCTTTAATTGAGGAATTGCTATCTTGTTTCCTGTTTGGCTAAGAAAGATGGATTGGTTTTAATGCAGATGGTACCAATTGGGCAGTTATCAATGAAAAAATTGGCAGTCATGGGACAGGCTGGGAAGCTCTGGAGGTGGAAGAGAAGCCATCACCAATGGCTTGTACAATTTAAGTGGAAGTGGCAGAAGCCATGGAGACTTTCAGAATGGATCAGGCACAGCGATGAAACAATTATGAGGGCAAGACCACGACCACGTCCACAGTCTCTGCCACGTATGACGTAATCCTCTAAGGTCACCAGCTTATGGTTGCCAATATTCATCTTTGACCTATAACTATGACCCAATACATACCACGGGGAGCGAATAAAAATATGTGCAGGTAATCTTTTTCTGACAAGCTCATATTTGAGAACTACTTACAAGTCTATATTTGTATTATTTCCCTTTCCTTTTAATTTTCTGTTCCTTGGATGGCTGGAAAAAGGGAGGGTTTGATTTGTATGAAATACACCACTTGATTGGCAGTAGTTATGCAGAAAACCCTCCACTTATATTGGAAATTGCCAATAACATTTTCCTTCCGAGTCTATAAAAAGTAGTCCTAGCTGTCAAGTACTTGCAACAAAACAGTCAGCCGAAACTCCAATATGCTGCTGAGATATTATATGTGGGTTTCCAAATTAACTCCTTGACATCCAACCGTCAATATTTTTGTGCCTAGGTCAAATAACAAAACAGGTTGAAAGATCTTGCTACGCATCAGTGAAGATTTACCTCATTATTTTCTGTGTGCAGTGTGCAGTAAGTGGTTGTGGGAGGATATCTGCTTGTAGCAGTCTTGGATGAGATGATTTTGAAGAAGCTTGTTTGTAATCTTGAATTCTTTTAGCGGTGGTTGCTGCATTTGGAGCATCTTGTAAAGCAGTGTTCGATGCTGCCAATGATTCTGAGATAAACAAAAAGGAGACTGAAAGCTGTGATGGTGCAAATGGTGATGCGTTCATAAAAGAGTATGTCTGGAAGTGGAGCCAATGTTTTGGTATATCTTCTCTCCATTATGATACTTAGGGGAAGAAATTCTTTAGTCTAGTCATATAATTGTGTATAAAGGGTTTTTTTGTACCTTTTCTTTCTCTTCTAATTGTGATCTGACTAGCTAATATGTATTAGTGCTTTAACTGTTTACTGTGTGTAATAAGAACGATATGATATGGTGAAATGAATTGAACATGTAGTCACTCTGCTATGCTATGTCACAACAAAAGAAATTCTTTAAAATGTATATTTTCCCTGTTCTTGGTTTGTGTAGAGGCTACAGTCAAAGCAAAAGGGAAACTGTCCGGAACGAAATTTATTATGCTTCTTTTATGTTTCTAAGTATGCTTTTGTAGGCAAGAGCTGATGGTATATAGCCCGGTTTTTCAAATGAAAAATCTGGGTTTGAACCCCTCACCACCGGGGCCCCCAAAAAAAAATAAAAAATAAAAAGGTATGCTTTTGTGATTTATTTAATTCAAAGCTTGAAAAATTTTGATGGGTATCACTTCTTTTAAGGTTTAAGGTTCAACACTTCATGGGTGCAAACAATCTTTTGGGGCCACACTCCTTGAAAAGTAAGCGATTTAATCAGTTTCATGTAGAGAAATTTCTGAGGATACGGTACACAGGACCAAGATTTACTCTGCAGGAGTAGGTCCAAAGGATTCCATTCAGCCGATTCAATTTGAATTCATCATATACCCATCTGATTTCAACTAAATTTAAACCAATTCATGTCATTTTTTTTTTAAAATGCTTTAATTGCATTCTATGAGTTTTTATTTATTTTATTTTATTAACACAAAAATACTTTATTAAACTTTTTTATTTGCTTCCTCTTTATTTTCTCAACCAATTCTTTAACTTCCAAAGCCAACAGGAAGATAGGAAAAGAACAGAAGAAGTAGAAATTAAGCAAAAGTAACATTGCACTTGTCATCTCTATATATATTTTCTATTTTCTATGCATCACAATGGAATAGCTAGTACAAATCATATTAACCAGAGGACATCTCCTAATGTGGGTCCAATTCATTATCCTCCATTAATACTGTCTCTTTAATCTCCTGTAGCATCTTGAATACCTGCCACATAGTGGGCCTCTGCTCAGGGGAGCTGAGTGTACAATTTATGGCCACCCCAAGAAGCATTTCCATCTTATTATCTACCCCACCGTCATCCTCTTCCCTCATGGATCTTACCCAATTTACCATTTCATTGGGCACTAAATACGGGAGCTGTGATGGTGCGTTGCCAGTTAGGAGCTCTAGCAACAGGATACCATACGAGTACACGTCGGATTTGGAGTTTGCTTGGCGGCCTGAGTTGCGCGTTTCTGGTGCTTTGTACACGGCAGTAGAGTCGGGATCGGGATCGGAGGACGGTTTGGCAAGGATAGAGAGACAGTAGTCGGCCACACATGCCTCGAAGTCGGGGCCGAGGAGGACGTTGGAGGACTTGAGATTGCCATGGACTAGCCTCCATGCTTGATGGATGTAAGAGAGCCCTCGTGCTACGTCCTCGGCTATTTTTAAGCAAGATGTCCAATGCAGTGGCTTTGCCCTCCTTGATTTTGAACCTGCATAGGCAAATTTTTATTTTTTATTTTTTAAACACTTTTAGATGGAAACCACAATTCTAAGGGCTTTTTGCACACACAAAATTCATTAAAATTTTTAATTTTTTTTATAATTTTATTCCCAAACATCAATCAAAGATAAAATACTTATCAATATCAAATATTTAACTTTTTTATCTCATTATTACCTAATCATTATTCAAATATAAAAATTAAGAGTAATGCTACATACAGTCGTAGAGTGTGCCATGCAATTACTTTGAAAAAGAGTGAGATCTAAAATTAAAAAGTTAGTTTTTTTTAATATGGGTTCTGTATTAATTCACTTTTTTCAAAGAAACTATGCGATGTTTGTACAACCATGATCTCAAATATCATTTTTCAAAAATCAATATAATTTTTATAAATTTCAAAATAAAAATAGTATTAAAATAATTTTGCAACTTTATAATATATTTATTCAATTTTTTCGCACCTATTGACTTATAAAAACATATAATTATTTTTATATATTTTTTGTATACTTTATTAATATGATTAATTAAAATAATTATTTTATATTAAAAAAATAATACAGTTAATTACGTTAATAAAATGTATAAAGAATACAAAAAAAAAAAAAAATGAAGGTGGATATAATTTTTGTATCAACTTATATGCTATTGCATCTTATAAAAAAAGAGGTGAATATCCGGCCCCCAAGCAAACAAGTCAATTCTAAGATTCGCTTTGACAAATCAAATTGTCGATATTAACGTTAAGTCTAAGTCCCAACGTGGACAGCTGCAAGATTCTCGGTGTTTAATTGATAAACTAAAGTCATAGCCATATCAATCAGATATCAATGATCATCTTCTACAAATCCTGTTTTTCAACGATTGATTCTGCATAAAATTTTCGGACGAGGATTTTCAGTTTTTAAGATTAAATATTAAAATATTATTTTTAAATATTATTATTTTAAAATTTTAAAAATTAAAAAAAAAAAAGGTTAAATTATTTATTATATTTTATATAAAAATTTGAAAATATTATAATAATAAGATGAAAATTTTATCTTTAAGGTGAAAATTTTGTAGGGCGAGACAGTACCTAAAAATCTTAGAGTTATGAACTAAAGATTTTCGATCGATGTTTTCTACGTTGTTGGAAGTTATGGATGATGCAAGTAATTGTGAAAATGAAGCTGAGAAATTTAATGAAGGAGCTCGATCGCTTTCTACTTACCGTGAATGAGGGAGAAGAGACTGCCATTCTTTTGGAAATCATAAACCAGAAGCCTTTCTTCCTTGTTCTGGAAATACGCTCTCAGAGGAACCAGATTCGGGTGCCTCAGTCCTCCCACCGATTCCATGTGCCTCTCGAACATCTCCTTGCTCGTGCTCTCTAGTTTTCCTGCATCCAGCCTCTTCACGCTCACTGTCATCCGATTATCTAGCACTGCCTTGTACGTTGTACCAATGGTTCCCCTACCCAGTAGCTCCGCCGAGCCCCTCATCAGCTGTTCCATCGTATACAGCTGCGCCTCCCCCGCGCAGAACACCAAGCTCCCACTCTTTACCACTTGCATTCCCTGCACTCTCTTCACCTTCTCCTCCAGCTCCTTTTCTTGCTCTGTCTGCATCACCGCCGCGGCCTCGGCCGTGGCTGCCGTGTCCTCAGAACTGATCATTACGGGCGTCGTTGAGGAATCTTTGTTGTTCCTGCCGCCTTTCTTTACGGCTGTAGCGAAGCAGATGAGCGAGCAGATGAGGACCAGAACACCTGCCGAGAACCCCATGATCACGGCGTTTCTCTTGTGCTTCTTCTTTTGAAACGTACTGTGATCAGTCAACTCCAACCCGTGTACTTGCGCACTTTGACCCAGCACCGACGAGGGAGGCGGAGCCGCAAACGGCGCTGACAGACCGAAAAAGGGTGGGCCGGGATGGCACACTGTTTTTATGATCTCGCCGCAGAGATTGGGGTTCCATGAGAATGAGGAAGGACTGAAGCGTATCAGAGTTGGTGTAACTGGAATGGGACCCGAGAGGTTGTTTCCTGAGACGTTGAAGATTTGGAGGGTCGACTGCCTAAGCGCAGGAACCGTTCCATTCAACCTGTTCCAGTCGAGACGGAGGTAGTAGAGCCGGTCAAGGGCAGCCAACCTGGACGGCAACATTCCGGTAAGGTTGTTGTAAGAAATATCTATAGTACGTAGCCGACGGAGGAACAAGATCGAAGTCGGGAAAGAACCCGTGAACAAGTTATGGTCGAGGAACAGAGTTTTGAGGTTAAAGAGTCCGGACAGGTCAGGAATGGTTCCGGTTAGAGAGTTGTTCTGCAAACTCAGAACTCGGAGCTGGTCAAGTCGTGACAAAGTGTCAGGAGCCAGAACTCCACACAGATCTAGATCTTCGAGGACGAGGCGAACAACTTTATGTTTGGCGCATTTGACTCCTTGCCATTGACAGAAATGAGAGGTCGCATTGGAAGAGAAGAAAAGTTTGTTCTTGGAATCGGCATTGGATTTGAATGCCAGAAGATTGAGTGCATCATCACGCGGGGGTCCTTCAAAGTTGAGATCAGAAGATGGAGACCGAGGATGGGTAAGCTGAAAGGGCCTAGAAGAAGAAGCAACAAAGCTGCAAAGTGACAGCAAAAAAGAGGCGCCATTCAACACAAACAACAAGAAGATCAATGGACGGGGTTGCATTCTCTTCCTCAGCATTATTGGAGATCAAACAGAGGAATGATGGACGGAAGAAGAAGAAGAAGAAGGAACCCAGCTTGCAGATATATTTTCATAATCCCCCAACAGTTGCAGACACAGAAGAGGATGGAGGCAACCATTACGTGACAAAAGCATGAAGAGAACCTAGGAGCCGCTGTCGGACTGCAAGCTCAGAAATCACGTGAAGCGTAAAAAGAAATTATAAAAACTTAGAATTTTCAGTAAAAATGACAAGCGCACAATTTTTAAGGTAAAATAACTTATAAAATATCATTTTTATTTTATACATACTTTTACTTTTAAATATAATTATATAAAAAATTATTAAAAGAAATATCGTTGGTTGCATTGTTTTAAAGAAATATCATTTATATAATGTTACTTTTTTTTTTCTTCTTAACAAATATATATGTGGTTATAGACCATGAGTATAAGAATTTTTTTAAAAATTTAAAAAGAATAAAATTAAAAAAATTAAATATGATCTGTCGTGTAAAGATAATATGTAGAAAAACTCTTAAATAGTATCTCATTTTCATTTTCTTAGGTAAAATATACTTTTTTGATGTTTTGGACATTTTTATTTGTTTTAAAGAAAAATTTAAAGAATTGAAGACAATAAAAGTTGGTTGCGGTGAAATAAAGGTGAAATAAAATTGTAGAATGTAGACTTTTCCTCCCATAATATATACAGAAATGTTACAGACAGGAAAGTTGGCACAGAAATTGTGCACACTTCCCATTGTCTCATTGTTTATATTTTTTTTCGTGTGTAATTTATGTGCTAAAACACCTGTATTAATTATTTTTTTAATAAATATACATGCCCCTTGTTTATTCAAATTTAAATTATTTTATCTTATTATTATAATTTTTTTAAATTTTTATACAAAATATAATAAATAATTTAACTTTTTGAAATTTCAAAATAAAATTAATATTAAAAAATTATATTATGACAATATTTTATTTAACTTTCAACAAAACATCTTATCTCATCTCATATGAACTGTATAACCATACGAGCAACTCTTTTTAGAGTAAAAGAGATATAAATATAAAATTATGTATCCTAAGAGCACTCCTAATAGGTTTTGTAAAACCTATTTTTATGTAAAATTTGAAAAAAAAAAATAGTTCAAAACTACCTCGACGGATTATGTATCTTTAAATTTATTTTACATTTTGCTACAGTGTTAAGTTAGATTTAGTGTGAATTGTACACAAATGTAAAAATATTTTATTTGTTTTTCTCTATTTATGTACTTGCCTCTCACAATAATTTCTCTCGCCTTATACTTTTTTTCCAACAAACTATTAAATAATATAACATTTAAATTATGTAAAGACCAATTTAAAAAATTGATGTATGATATATTATAAAAATTAATAAGTAAAATTTTAAAAAAAAAAAAGTAAATTTTGATGATATGTTTTAAAAAATAGGATACATAAATTATTAGGAATGCTATAAAGAATTCAAGATAAAATATTGTAAAATCTATTTCACGTGTCTTTCTTTATCTCAACCTTTTAAACTAAAAATTCAAATCTTATTTATTTAATAAAATAAATTTAAAAAATACAAGTTTTTAGAGTAATTATATTTCAATAACTTTATATTATATATTATTTACGTGACATAATTTAATTTTAAAATTTAAATTTTTTAAATTAAATTATAGTATATAAATATTGTGGAGCATGAAAGACTTCAAGTTCAAATGACATTTTTTATTTTTTTATCTTTAAGAAAATATAAGGGTCACTTGACTAATATTGTTATTTTGAAAAATGAGTATCCAATTTAAAGATTACACAGATGAAATTATAATTGTGAGTGTCTAAATATCACATAATTATTTTTAATAAATAATAAATACATAATTTATATAAAAATAATAATTTTTTAATAATAAATTTGATTTTATTTTAAATAACTACACATTTCATTACCAAAACCTTTTTTTTTTTTTTTTAAATGGGGGTTAATCTGATAGGGGTTAAAATGATTCGTCACTTGCTGTCCAGACCAGTAGCCTTTCGGCCCCATCTCTCTCTCTCTCTCTCTCTCTCTCTCACAAGAAAGACTGACCTTTCCTCCGTGGTAGCCACTAGCCAGACCTTTTTTTTACTTTTTGAGCTTGGGCGGTGTTCTGTGACTCAACAGTACTTCTTTATAATCTCGTACTAATAAACAAATTTCTCCTATCTATATATTTTTTTACCAATATTACGTGCATTTAGGTACTGTTTAGCTACATAAAATTTTTATCTTATTATTATAATTTTTTTTATTTTTTATATAAAATATAATAAATAATTCAATTTTTTATTAACTTTTTCAAATTTTAATACAATAATAATATTAAAATATAATATTTTAATATTTAATCTTAAAACTTAAAATTCTCTTCTGAAAAATCTCAATGGCCAAACAGAACCTTATAATTTTATATATAATACTCATTTTTTTAGTTCAAATTTAATAATTTTCAATGTATACATTGAGAAAATTAAGTTTTTTATAAATATTTTTAATTGCAGTTAGCATTTTTCTATATTATTTTATAAAACATGTCTAGATAATAAGATGAAATGATAATTCTATAAAGAATAATATTTTATATTGTATTCTCGTTCCATTATATAAGATATGAATCAACATGTGTGAATTTATTTAATTAGAAATAAGTGTATTTTAATTGTCTTTAATTTGACTTTGGAAGAGTTTCACGTGGAAAGAATTAATAAATTCAAGTAGGTAGGTGTGGTTAGGAGAGAAATGTGAGCATTCAGAATGGGTAGTGATAGGTACCCATTTACTACCTATAAGGATTTAAATTTGTTATTTTTTTATTATTTTATTTTATGTATTTTTTTTAACCTCCTTAATTATTAAGAAAAAATTAAAAAAATATATAATTTTAATAATAATTACTTCTTTAATCATTAAGTAAAACAAAAAATTAAAAAAAAATACAAAAAGAATAGTAAATAGGTAGTAAAATAGTTGTAACATTATCATTTTTCCATTCAGAATAAGGTTTGAGATCTCGAGCATGCAAAATAAGTCTTGGGTGAGCAATGAAACTTGCTTCGAGCGTACGTCTGGCCTGCACAATTTTGGACGAGCAACGAAGCTTGCCTCAAGCGCACTGACAAACAATATTGGCAAAGTTGGCTGTGTTTGGATGTTGAGAATACATCAACACTTCTCGATATACTATATTACTATTAATTACTTTATTATTACTTTTCTTATACTTTTTACTACTATTCATTATTTTTTACTATTATTCAATATTTTATTATTAATTTTTATTTACTTCTTCACTACTATTTATAACATACTTCGACACTTTTCAACACTTAAATCCAACTGAATGCACTCGATCAATGTAACTTAGGGGCAAGCAATATTGGCAACAACTATCTACCTACAAGTAGGATTGTTCATCCGAGCCGGATTTTTTTCCGGCCCGGTCTGGAACCCGAATATCCAGATTCCAGTTCAGGGTTTCGGCCCGGATTTAATCCGGGTCGAAACCCCCATCATTAAAACTGGATGTGTCCGGTCTGGATCCGGGTATGAAATCCGAGTTTCATATTCATAACCCGATTAACTGAGTTTGTATATAAGCTCACTACTTCATAGTTCATATCTCGTCTTCTCTCTCTCTCGCTCTCTCTCTCTTACAAGCGAAAGAAACCCTAGCCGTGCCTTCGATTCCTTCGTCTGCCGCCATATCCTGTCTTCTCTTATAGGCGAAAGAAACCCTAGCCGTCATATCCCATCTTCTCTCGCTCTCTCTCTTCACTCCTCACCAGTGAAAATGAGTGCTGATTCACTTTCTTTCATCTGCTCTCTCTCTCTCTCTCTCTCTCTCTCTCTCTCTCTCTCTCTCTCTCTCTCTCTCAAACAGCCTACAAAACCCTAGCCGCCGCCGTGATGATCTCAACCCCCCCTCTCTTCACCCACCAACACACTCATACCCCATCAAGCTCTCAAACCCATCTCTCATCGACATCCATCCGAGCCTTCTAGACTCGGTAAGCCTCTCCATTTCTCTCTTCATTTTGGCATTTTTTTGGCTACTCACTGGTCATTCAAGTAAGGCCCCGATCCTTTTCTATTTTTTTTCTCATTCTTCAACCTTAGATGTGAAGGTTTAGTATTAACAAGAAAGGTTTCTGGTTTTTGTTTGGATTCATTTTCTGTTTTTTGTTACTTTTACCTTGTTTTTTCTCTGTTAATCGGAATAGAAAGACATGTAAAGAGGGAGATTTATCGTTGAGAGTAAAAAAAAAGTTGGGTTTTTGGTAAAAAAAGGTTGACATATAGATTGATTTCTTTCATGTTGTGAGCTTGTTTTGTTCATCAGAGCAGTACTAGCCACAGATTCGTTTATTTCATGTTAGAGATTTCTATGAATCAATGTGCTAGTATTGAAATGGTTCGAACATCTTTGGTTTTGTGATCGGTGGAGGCTAGAGTTCTGGTTGGGATTTCCTTTGTTTTGTGCTATGTGATTCCGGAACCATTGATTCACAATATTTAAAAAAAAAAAAAAAAAAACCCGGGTACATTCCGGAACCCGGATTCCAGATTTTAAAAAATCCGGATTCACCCGGGTTTCGGCCCAAGTCGTAACCCGTGTAAACTTGGCTGAAAACCGGCCCAGATTTGAAACCCGGGTTCCGGGCCGGGTATATCCGGATACCCGGTCTGAAACCCGGATGAACAGCCCTACCTACAAGGTTCAAATAGACAAAATTCACACATATCTTTTATAAAAAGTAGGTCCTACTTAAAAAATCTAATTTTTTCTTTTTCAACACTTTTTAAAGTGGAATCTGTCTTTTTACAAAGAGATTGTATTGAAGAGGCCGGCCTGTTTGAATTTTTATAGCGTTTAATCTAATCTTATTTCATTTTATTTTTATAATATTTTTAAATTTTTATATAAAATATAATAAATAATTTAATTTTTTCAAATCTCAATTCAATTTTTTCAAATATTAAAATTAATAATAATATTTTAATAATATTTTATTCAATTTTTATCTTTCATCCAAAATTATCTCATCTTATTTCTGAATCCAAACCAACCAGTACTATATTTTAAACTTGTAAAAATTATTTCTTATATCCAAATTACTAGTTATCGTATTTTATTTCTGAATCCAAACCAACCGGTATATTTTAAACTTTTACAAATTATTTCTTATATCCAAATTACTAGTTATTTTCGAAACAAGAACAGAAGTATGGTAAATAACGTGAGGCTCCAGTTAAAATGGGAGAACCATGAATAGAAAAAAGAGAAGGTAGAGAAAGATCACAAAGATGGACTTTTTTTTATTTTTCAAAACACATGATAGCTATATATATACCAAGCAAACCCACACGAAGTTATTAAATTTCATTACAAAGTAGCTAGGATCGATGAATTCCCATTTCCAAAAATCAAACAATAAAAAGAAGGAAGATCAAGAGGAGCATGCAGATCGAGAACATGCATGAGCTGATCTCCTGCATCAACATTCACGAAAAAAAAAATGGTAATTACATGCAAAAGCTGATCAACTCAGACGACAACTTTATTCTACCTTAGGTTTTACGAACTGGCTCAGTGCTACTACATACTACGCATGCGTACGTACCATCCGATTATTATCATAAATGGTGAGGCTTCGCGAGTGCGGCGTAGGTTTTCGGTGATGGAGGGGTCATGTCATCAATGGAAGAAATGACTACACCTTCTTCATCTTCATCTTCTTCTTCCAAGGACGCCGCCGCAGTATTACTTATCCCAGTACAGGGAACGATGTTGAAAGTATTCTCTCTTGGACAGCTTCGAGTTATCCTCGAGAAGAAACGCGAGCACTCAACGGCTGACTTTTGCTGCTGAAGCCCAGCAATGCAGTTCCTCCTCACGTCAAGCCTTCTCTGCTTAATCCGCTTCCGGCACGCCGGGCCGACTTGGCTGAAATAGTTGTAAGAAAGCGAGAAATTGTACGCGTTTGGAAGCCTGCACAAGGACTCGGGAATGGCCCCATAGAACTGGTTATGAGCAAGGTTGAGCAGCTCCAGCTTTGTCATGCACCCGAATGACTGCGGTATCGGACCTGTCAAGAGGTTACCTCCAACGTCGAACACGGTCGTCTTGTTCAAGTAGCCGATTTCGAAGGGGAGACAACCGGTTAATCTGTTGTTCAAGAACAGCACCTCGAGCAGGGTGTTCCAAGCTCGGCCAATGCTGCGAGGGATGGGGCCGGTGAATTTGTTGTTGGCGAGGGTGAGGAAGAGTGCCGGCGTGTTCCCCAATGTGGTAGGAATCGTCTTGTTGAATCCGTTGTTGTTGATAAACAACACATCTGTATCCATATTGAATAACCGAAGCGGGACCGATCCTGCATAAGTATTAAACCTGAGGTCCACGAAGGTCAGATTCGTGGCACCAAGGACACTCGCCGGGAATCCTCCCAAGAACTTGTTGTTACTCAGATCGAGCTCATACAAGTAGCGTAACTGGTTGAGGTTCCGATTGATTACGCCGCTAAAGTTGTTGGAGTTTGCATGGAAGATAGCTATGTCCGGTAAATTACGGATAAAGCGATAAAAGTTCAAGAAACGACCTCCAAATCTTGCCCCATTGAAGACAATGCCGGCGAGGCCGGTGATATTCAGGTCAGGTACGGTATCACAATAGAAACCTTTGAAGACGCAGTAATTTTTCCCAACCCAGGTACGAGTATAGTTATTTGGGTCGTAGGTGATATTCCTTTTGAGCTCCTGAGTGATGAACAGAATTCTAGCTCGGTTGGACAAGGGTCCGGGATTTCTCCGAGGTTGGCGCGGCATAAGATTGAGCGTAGGTGGGTACAAAGGCGGTCGGGGACGGGGGAAATGGATTAAAGGTTTGGGAGGAGGTGGTGGTGATATTAGAGGACATCTTGGTGCTGGGGGACATTGAGCAGGCTGTGCATAGCCATGCGAGAAAAAGGAAGAAAGGACGAACAAAGCTGAAAGAACCCAGGGAATTAGCATCTTGGTGCAGCAGAAAGAAAGCAGAGAGATCGGGGGATGGAAGCTGCTAGGGTTGTGCAGACAGCAGAAGTACTTGGCCTCTACTTATAAATCTTAATTTCTTATCTTTCTTGATACACTTTGTTAGAAAGCAGAGGGGAAGGTTGTGGAAACAGCAGATCAGTGCCAAGTACTACTTGATCTTCTTGGCTTTCTTTATACACTTGTTTTTTTCTTTTTTCCTTTTAAGCTAAGCTTGCAACTTTGCTTTCTTAATTTACATGAGAAGATAGAAATTTCTAATTGAGTGGTCCAAAATCAAAATAAAGATAGAATCTCATTAATATCATGTGTGTATATATATATGATCAGCGTGTTTGCGATAATTTATATTAATCAGGAATAAATGATAAGTGATATATGAGATTCTAAATTATTTAAAGAAAAAAAGTATGTTTTTTTTTATAATGGTTTTAATACGACTCTACTTGTATATTTAAGAGTAGAATCATTTTGGAGTATATAATATATATATCGAAATTAAATGGGAAATATTCCAATCGTGTGGATCAATTAATCAGCCAATTCATTTCATTAGATCATATAAAAACTATGCCACGTGATTTTGGTTGTTTCTCTTTTTGTAACAAAAAAAAAGGGGGAAGAAGAAGGAGAAGCTGTGCGCCCAAAAGGACTGATCCAATTATCCAAAACTCCCACTTTTATATGTAAAAGGGGGATGGTGTACCCTGAACATTTTCTATATTCTGTTCTTTTCTAGACAGAGAGGAGATAAAAGCGGCTCAACAATGGAGTCCGGAGGAAGAAAGGGAAAGCTAAAGCAAGCATGGAATAAAATATCTAGCAGAGGAAAATGATTGGCAGAATAAAGGTGTTTACTCTTTCTCAAAATCACTTGCATCTTCATGATCCTATGCAGTAGCCAGCAAGCAAGTACGTACCCAGCAAGCAGGAAAATATACATATATGTGCGGACGACCACCGACACATATATAGTTCGATCGGTACAAACTTTTTTTTTTCAAATATATATATATATATATATATATTATAAGTCGTTGTAATTATATAAGAGTTTTGTTACATACAAGTACAGTCGTACACTAATCTGTGTACTAATACTAATTTATTCATATTTAAAATTTAAACTAACACTGTTTTTAATAAAATCTACTTTTTGACCAATCACATCACATTGGTGCACAGATTAGTACATAATTATGCTTGCAACTATATTTTTTCATTATATAATGAGTAATAATATATACAGTCGGATCTATATATGAGTTGAGGGAGGCCATGAACCTACCAATTTTTATTTATTTTTTAATTCAAAATAACCTCTAAATTTTATTCATAATATCATGTATATAGAAATTGGCCTCCAAAAAATTTTATAATTTCCTTATTCTCACGCTTTCTAAAATTTTGTAAAATTTTCATATACATTGAAATGTCTCATTCTAATTTTTTTTTCTATAATTCTTAGGTTTTGTATAATTTTTATATATCATCTATTTTCAAGGATGTGCCACACTAAAATTAAATTAAAACTATGATTAGGAGAAATAATAAATTATTAACATTGACTCGGAGTTTTTTTATTATACAACATTAAGTTTTTTAATATAGAATCTAAAGTGAAAATATCATAAAAACTATTTAAGATAGATGATTTATATAAAAAATAGCAGAGATGATTTATTCTCTAAATTACATTGAGCAAGAAAAAGTTTATTTAAGGTCTCAGTTGTAGTATTCTATACTTAATGTGATACCAAAATATATAAATTTTACATAAAATTTGATAAATTAGCTTAAATATTATAATGAAAAATGGCATTCCAAAAGATCACTTGATATATAGCTAGTTTATACGAAGAAAATAATTTTTAAATATTTCATATTTACAAAAATAATAATAGATAAATATTATTCTATAAAATTATCGTCAAAAATCTAAAATTGACATTAAGTTGTGCTTTAAAACTTTTATTTCTACATTATTTGTCAAATTATCAAGATTTAATTTTATATATGTTTTATAATTTTGTAATATTTTCATTTTACATAAACATATGGTGTAATAGAAAAGTTGGCGCCGCCAAGAAAAATTGATGGCTCTGCCATTGCATACAATCGTGTAATATGCAAGCTCCATGCAATCTATTTGAAAAAGAGTGGAGTACTCTATTATTAAAAAATTAATTTTTTAATGTGTATCTTATATTTACTTATTTTTTTCAAATAAATTGTACGGCACTTGCGCACTCCACATCTATAAATAATATTTCTTTTCTAATAAATCTATATAGTGATCTACGCCTAATCTTTTTTACACTATTTTTAAAATCGTGTTTTTAAATGAGGGTATTTATATAAAATTAATGATGTTATTTTTGTAAGTAATTTTATAAAAATTTCTATCATTAAAAATATAATTTATAAATGATTATAAAAAATGGGCGTATGTGTATCATTTTTCTTTTAAATATTGTTGTTATTTTTTTTTTATTCCATCTTTTGTACCTCAGGGCACGAATTATTTCCTTTGTATATATCCATGTAAGTATGTTATATTTGTTAATTATATAATGTATTCCTAAACTAACCCTAAACAGTTTGGAAAAATACTAAAAAATGGGAATTTAGAACAAGCTTAATATTTTTTAAATAAGAGAATAAGTTTTTTTTTTTTTTTTTATAGAAAATAACTATTAAAAGTAAGGAAATAAAGGATCATCTTAGGATGTACTCAATATCAATATAAGGTCCCATAAATTCAAATATAAAATATAATAAACAATTCAACTTTTTCAAATTTTAAAATAATATAATAATATTAAAAATAATAATCTAAAGATATTTTATTCAATTTTCGATTTTCATTCTTAACTCATCTTATCTCAACTCACTACCCAAACAGCACTTAAGTGTAGTAGATAGGCCACCCTTTCCATGTGGAACCAATGTTCTCTGACTTAGCAGTACTCAAGATTCACTAGAGAGTGTAGACTGTAGAGGACCTCAATCCACCCTTGAGACTTTAAATCGGTTTGGATTGAGAGGAACTCTCAATCTATCTCATTTCATCATTACAACTTGTATAAATTATAATACAAAATATAATAAATAATTCAAATTTTACAAATATCAAAATAATAATAATATTAAAAAATAATATTCTAATAATATTTTATTCAATTTTCAATTTTTATCTCAACTCACTATCCGAACCTAATAGCTTAATCTTCCCATTAAATGTAGCTTAAGAGAAACGTTTTAACCATTAAAAGATTTTACAAAAATAAATTTATAAATTGATCTAATTTGATATGATACGTTAGATTATAAAATTACTTTTATTGTAAAGTAAATCTAACATATTATATGCAACTATGTCAGTTAATGAGTTTGCTTTTATGAAATCTCTTTATGACTACACTACAAGAAATTCAGCATTTGACCAAGGGGATGATTCATGGCAAAAAGCCAACTTTTTGTGGGAAAAATCCTATTCCCACAAATTGTTGTTGTGGGCAGCTCGTGGTGTAAAACTCGCCGCAAAAAGTATTATCACCCACGAAAGGTTTAATTCGTGGCCAATACCTCTATTTTCCTACGATACATTTCGTGGCAAGAGCCAATAAAGCTCATCACAAAAGCACGTCCATTTTCGTTTATGCTTGTGGGAGTAGCAATTACCATGACAGGTATTGGTGGGTATTAGTATTACCCACCACAATATTTGTGGGAAAAAACTTCTCCCGACCAAAAAAAAAGTATTTGCTGTGAGTCGTCTTTGCGGCAAATGCTAAAAGAATTTAGAAAAAAATAATAATAACTGTAAAAGCAAAAAAAGATGAGGCTAAGCCAAAAATGGGCATAAAAAATTGTCTAATAGATGCTAAAAAATTATATACAAACCTCCAAGATTCAAATTGACACTAATAACACTTCCTAAAAAAAAAACTAGTTAATTCTACTAACATGTTTACAAGAAAAACCTTACTGTCCATGTAATCCAATCCAACACAAATGTAGATATTTTATCCATCTAACACTTGAGTTCAACATAATAAATAACACTTGGCATGTGATTGACCATCATGATATTCAAGAAATATATCTCAACATGTTTTGGGAAAACCATTTACATCATTATTCCCAGCTAGAGCAGCAGAGAAATCAGATTCTAATTAAACTTCCAACTGCTGCAGCCTCCAACAACTCACAAAAGCCCATCCAAGATAATGAAGTCCTCATTTATCCTTCCTTGTAAATTAATACACACTCAGTGCATTAGCATTGGATAATGAACAAACACTATAATCACTATAATAAACACTATAATCTCAACAAGGAAACAAGCAAATCAGGCCAAGGATTTCCATATTATTTATAAGGTTATGGTAGTTTAGGGTTTCCCCCTCATGATTTATAAGGTCTGTTTCGTCTGTTTCTAACTACTTATCTATGGTAATGAAAGCTACCACTTTTGAGATAGAACTTAAGAGGAATCAGTAGAAAGAAAAGAGAGGAGCTGTGTGTTTCTGTTACTCTCAGTTCCAGCTACTTAGAGATGGTTTTGGTCTAAGATTTTAAGGTCATTTGGTATTCCTAATGTCACATATTGAGGTTGAGTTAAAGAGATGAGATAAAGGCAAACTAAGGGGCTAGAACTTAAGAGGAATCAGAGCTAAAGTCATGTCAAATTTTCTGCACTAGCCTGATAAGCCAAAAAGTTAGTTGTATACCTGTTTCAAAACTCCCCCTCCTTCAACTATAATCCCAACTACACAAGCAATGAACTATCGTTTAGAAAAATTAAGTTTTAAGCATGATTTATTGGTAGACAGCATAAACATAGGAAGAGATACTTCTTGATAACCAAAAAATTCTAATGAAATCCTTAGTTGTTTACTTAGTTATTAGCTTGAGTAGAAGGTAAAAAAATACACATTGATCGCTTCTAGTTTAACACATAAAAATGGTAAGCATAATTGAAAAGTGATTCAAATAGAAGAAGAAATATTGTTAAAACTATAGCAGAACCTTTTTGTAGAAACTGTCAGCATGGAACATAACAAGGCAGAAAATCATCTCACCTCTTCAAGCAGTAGATAGCATGAATTCTGCATGTTGTGTCCTGAGACTTGCTCAATTTTGCTAAGCCAACCCATAGTTTGCATGGGATTCCAATGATTATCTAGTGGGTTCATGCCTCAAGATATTGGATTATACCCTGAGTTTTCTCAAACTACATGAGATTCTATGCAGGAAGTTAATGCACAGGATGTTTCTACACAATGCTATTAACCAATTAATCTATAAAGAAGACAAACCATTTGAAGAATTTTAACATATATTCATCCAGAAGCAACACAAGTTCCTCCTTTCCAATGTGGGATGTACTTCCAAGCACATTATTAAGGTAATTAATAGCTAGTAGAAACATAAAGGTTGATACATGGTATTTGCGCATGAAATTCCTTAATTGGTATATGGGACTCACGCAAAGGAAATAGATGTGTCCAATATAATTTTGTATAGCTATTGCTCAGAAACAGGAAAAAAGAAAAGAAGAGCTAACTAACAATATGTCCTGGAGCATAACTAACAATAAGGCTAAAATCAATCATGACCCAATAATAGAATAACATAACACAATTTACCTCATCATGAAGCATGTCAACTGCTCATTACTCCTATCTGTTACAACTGCAGAGTCCTCATTAATCTGAAAATAAATGTTAATAAAGTCCTCATTATCACCATGGCTACACATTAGCTACATAATAGTATCTCCAAAAATAATGCAACTGGAAGAGATCTCCACTAATGTAATTCAAAATAGTTTAAGAACCTCATCTGCAGCTAATAAATACATAATACTTTTTTTTTTTTATAAGTATAAGTAACTTTATTGAAGAGAATGAAATAGGCGTTACCCAAGAACACAAGCAAAATACAAAAACTTATACTATCGTTTTATAAGATAAAGTTTTATTGAATGAAAAAGCATGTTTACTCTAGTACACATGGAATATACAAGAGAAACACTTAACTAGCAAGAGGACAAAGATCTAGAAAATCCTGAAAGGTTGAAATAGATGAAGGGCTGTGTTGAGAAAGAATGACTTAAAGTCTACCACTAACTTTTCACAATCTTCAAAACTATGCTATTATCCACTCTCCACAATGATAAGCACCAAGGAATTCCAAACTGCCATTTCCAACATGACAGGAGATCTACCAATCAAGAAGGCCTGACTCAATACATAAACTTATATCTATGAAGCAAACAACTCCTTAAAAGAAGTCATAGAACATAATAGTTGGCACAACTACTAGGTTAAATGAGGTATCCATTGAAGTTGACTTGTTATGAGGTTATGACTTGTAGAAAAAAGATATCTATGAGTTTACCATCAGCGCTTCCAGTTATAAAAAAATCTGCTAAAGAGACAGTAACATGCGTTACCACATCACGGTGCATATAACTCTTCTCATACCTGGAAAACCAGGGCTCATGCTTGAGACATTCTCTATAGTATCCACAATTTTTTTTCCCATTTCTAAGCAATCTTGCCTCACAAAAGCACTTGTAATGAACAAAAGGTTTTTGAACTATAAAGAAAAACAGCAGAGTACAAATTTTAATGGCCAATTCATGGCAATGGCCCAGAAGAAACACAGATAAAAAGCAGAACCATTAATGCTCAGAAACGTATAGTGACCAAATCAAAATAAGTAATCCGGAAATAAAACCTCACTCCAATTACATAGAATAAATCCTAAATCCTAAACCCTAAGCTTATATTCCAAATCAACAAACCCAAAAACCCTACATGTTAGACGAGGGGAGTGAAAAAATTTCATTTTTTACTTTAGAAACTCACCTATCTGGTAAACAAAAGCAGAGGGTTACGCTGTTCTGGGTTGGCTTACGAAATTGAAGGGGAGGCGGTGGAGCATGGAGGTGGTGTTGCGGCCATGTGGAAGGCTGACTTGGGGTGGTGCTTCACCGTGGAGGAAGGCAGCGAAGGGCTTGTACGAGGTGCTTGAGCGAGATCCATGCGGGGGAGAGCAGATCGATGGTGAGAGAGAGAGGGAGAGCTCGTGGAGGGGCTGGGGACCTTTGGGGGCTAGTTACGCCGGTAGCTGGAGGTGGTGCGGAGGCTGAGGACGCGGCGGCACTGGGAACCCGAGAGAGAAAGGTTTTCGAGGGTGAAGAGAGAGGGAGATCTGCGGGAGAGAGAGAAGCCGCGAGAGAGGGGCTTGGTTGGGTTGGTCGGCGACAGTGGAGGTGGATGTGACGGTGGGTGTGTGGCGGCGTGCAATGTCAGCTGCGTGGAGGCATGAAGAGTAGAGGTCGATGGAGAGAGGCAGAACGGCACGGGGGGAAGAGAGAGGGGAGGGAAAAAGAAAAGGGAGGGGGAGATCGGACGAGGGGAAATATGGGAGGGAATTACAGATCTAAGTGATCCAAGGGTGGAGATTTAAAATCTCAAAAAATATTTATTTATGGCAATTTAATTACCTAGTAAAATGTTAATTTTTTTCACTTGTCCAATGTGATTTCGTGATAAAATGTTA
Organism: Carya illinoinensis; assembly: GCF_018687715.1. NCBI lineage: Eukaryota > Viridiplantae > Streptophyta > Magnoliopsida > Fagales > Juglandaceae > Carya > Carya illinoinensis. The sequence goes on along the minus strand of NC_056767.1, from coordinate 6,418,176 downwards.
TTTTCTTTTTCCACGGATGCTGTTTGTGATATTAGGTAAGTATTTTTCACCAAATCTTGCTCGTGGACATGATCTCGTGGAAAAAATCATATTTCTTTCTCCACGAACAGTTTTCATGTTATAAGCTAAGTATTTGCCATGGGTGTAGAGCTTGGGAAAAAAAATTCATGGTAAAAACCCATATTTCTTGTAGTGCTATAACACTTCTCTAACCTTAATCAGCTCATCAAACATAATCTCATTCACTAAGATTAAGATTAAGATAAAAAGAAAAAGGCAAGAAAAAAATGCCATATATATCCAGTATGTGTGATTCGCGTGGCTGGATATTAGTCGCAAGGCCGGTTGAAGGTCTCCAGCAAAAGTTGATTAATATATAAATAAGTTACCATCGTAACACATCTTTTTTCTTTCTTTCTTAGAGAGAGGTGTGAACAAATCAAAACAGGGGACATTGTTAATTGAAGAGAAATATTCCTATTAAAGTATGTGTGTGGATTCAGGGGTAGGCAGCATGCCTTCACGTACAACCTGGTCTCTCCGCCTGGGCAAAGCCTGGTGGGTTCCTCACTCAGAGAAATGTACACAAGCGGGGGATGGGTTGATACCCCACCAGTCTGAAATTTCACCTACATGCCTTATACTTCACCAAAAAAACCTTATAACTATAAATTGACTAATTTTGCTCTCCTCTCAATTCTCTCCGATCCTCTCGCCATCCTTGACTTCTCCTCTCTCCCATCCTCTCCTCTCTCCCAAGTTCTTTCCTCTCCTCTTTTCTTTTCCTTTTTCCTTTCACGCCTTAGTGACCTCACGGTTCACCATCATCATCTCTTATTTTTTCTTTCTCTCTCCTCTTCCTCTTAAACCGCCTTCTATGTCGATTGTTGTGGGATATGGCCAAGTCGCAATCTATGACAGTAACGACTTGGCCATAATTGATCTCTTCAATCCAAGACCACAATTGCCACTGTAGATTTGTAACTTAAAGGCCCAGTACTACAAAGACCATAGGTCTACAAGTTTTATGGCCCTGCATCGCCGCAGTTGTGGGTGAGTTTTATGACCCATGGCTGTGGGCCTAGGTCAATGAGGTTTAGAGCATAGATATGTATTTTTATGCATTGATATCATGAAGATTTGTTGGATTTGTTGAGACTTCTTGCTGGATTTGTGTGATTTTCTGTTATGTATATGTGATTTTATTGGATTTTTTTTTTATTTATTAAAAATGTGTTTTTGGCTAATGGTGATGTTAATTTGCCTGGCAAGCAGATGCCGATAGTCAGAAATACGGATGGGGACTGGATGTGGGGTCACCCACCCAAGCGGGGATGGGTGACTACCCGGTCATACATGGAGGGTAGAACTCCTACGTTGATTACTTCAGTGCACAAGATATAGGCACAACGTATAAAATGTAATACCAATAGAAGAGTGACAAATAAATAAGATAGAAGGAACTGCTCTAGTGAATGAGAAAGGTGATGAACTGCCATACAACATGCTGAAAGTGACGAAACAAAAAAAAAAAAGGTTGCAATTAAACATTTGGGATAATATATAAAGCAAGGAACATAATTTCGAGGAAAAGAAATGAGATAGATAAAAGGGAAGAAACTTCTTCAGTGCAGGCTGATCTCTCTCCAAATTCTGTCAACTACAGAATCGTTCTCAAAGTTAACCTCTCCTCACCTCCACTTTCACCATTTTGTGTTTTTTTTTTTTTTGGGTAAAGTGAGTCATGAGACTATAAGGGATTGTTTGGATTGAGAGGTCTAAAGTACTTTCTCAACTCATATCATACTTCATGTAATCATTAAAACACCCCTGCATACGACTTTTGACTTAACTTTTGCTACAGTCGAATCTCAAATTTTGGGAGCTAGGGCAGTGATTGAATTGAATCAAGTCGAGCCAATTTTTGGCTTACCTAACTTGGCTTGAATTTGAACTCAAGATTATTATTTAATTTTTGTTTAAAATTAATTTGTTAAGTTAAACTCTTAACTTGAAAAACGAGATCGAGTAGTTTATTTATTTTTAATAAGATTTAACATAATTAATAAATTAGATAAATAAAATATATATATAATATTAAATTTATATAACTAACCAGTAGAATTTATATTGAATTATAAGATTTTAAAATTTTAAAAATAATTAATATATGAGCAATTAATATTTATCTATAATTATAACAATATATTATATGTCTACATAAATTATTAATAAATACACATAATATGATAGCATCTATCTATTTCATATATAGTTCTCATATACTAGTATATAAAATTATTAAATTTTATTGACTAATTATTGTACAAATTATAAATATGTATGAAGTATATTCAATATATATGCATAAGTAATTAGAGTACATATTATATATTTGATTATAAAAGTGTTATGCTTATATTAGCTAATACATATATATATATATATATATATATATGCATAGGTGTTTGTATAATTTATCAATATATGAATGATCTTTATTCAAGTTGAGCTAACGAGTTGATTTGGATATAAACAAGTTGGTCTTAACAAGCTTTAATTGAATCGAGTCGAATTTAGTAAAGTATGTGTTACTTACTAATTTAGCTGGTATCCACTTTAACGGCCAATTTTTTTATTTCACGAATTAAGTTCGATTCAAGTTTAATAGGACGAACATTGAGCGACATATCAAAGAGATTGGTTCATTTATAGTCCTATTGAGCGCCTACTCATGTAGCAAAGCTAAACACTTTTTTTTTTTTTTTTAATTCCAATCCAGGAAAATGATGCATGCTAGCTAGCTTGTGCAAACCAGCTCCTCGATGTGAATACATGCATGATATGTTAAACCTAGCCGCTATTCATGTGAAGGGTGAATATAGAAGCAAATCTGTACTGTTCGATGGATGCATGCTGTCCAAAGAGCTGCAAAATTTAGAGCAGGAGAAGAAATGACAACTACCCTTTATTGAATACCAGCTTACCACAAACATGAAGCATGTGCAATATTTTTTTCGTAAAAGGAGACTCATACACATATGGTGTGATAATTTCAGAAACACTTAAAACTGTATAGACAGTTTTCTTAATCAAGAAAAGTTTGAAAAAGCCTTCCATGAACAATAGGGGATGTCCAATTTTAGTATCATTATCTTTCGATTGTGACTTTCAGATAGTGAGGTGAATTCAAATATTTTGTATATAATAGTAAAATGATAATAATAAAATATTACATAATAATAATAAAATAATAAATAATAATTGAACATTTTCATAAGAGTTTTGCTACATACAAGTACAGTCGCGCACTAATCTGTGTACCAATATTGATTTATTCATACTTAAAATTTAATTAACACTGTTTTCAATAAAATCTATTTTTTGACCAATCACATCACATTGGTACACAGATTAGTGCACAATTATACTTACAACTATATTTTTCCTTTTCATAATACTTTACTGTCCAAACTAAACATTAGAGTTATTAAAATGAAATGAGAGATGCTTGTTATTATGGCTTCAAGGTGTTCTAATAAAGGGTTAGTTTGAACTTGTCAAAAGCTAGGGGTGTAAATTTTAATTGGAAAAGCGGTCCGGATCGGATCCGTTGTGTCAGTTTTGGACCCGTTGTGTCAGTTTTGGACCCGTTTCATAAAATTGAAAATCAGTTGGAACCGGTTCGGTTTCAGTTCTGTCATTTTTATACTAGATCGGACCGGTACTATTTAATATATTTTTATTTATTTATTTATTTAATGTTATATATTATATATTTTATATAATTTGTATATATAATATATAATAATATAAATTATAATTATATATAAGATAATGTTATTATAATTTATAAAATAAAATTTTAATCTTAAACATGAAAATTTAATTGATCATATACTTTAAATATATAATATTATAAATATATATTATTTATTAATAACATTTTTAAAATAGATTCATAAGAAGTAAGAACCAAAAAAGAAAGAAAATTATTCAAATATTATTACTAAATTTTGATGGCCTAATACATTTAAAACTCTTTATATTTTTTTATAAGTATATAAGATATTAGTAGATAAATATAAATTATATATATTAACATATAATTTATATAAAGCTATACTAATAGTATAATTTTTTTACATAACAGTTTTTTAATATAATATTTTTTTTTATATCAAAACTTTTGACATAACAGTTTTTTTTTTTAAACAAATTTTTAACAATAAATATGTGTTATAAAACTATCGAAAGGAGAGAGAGAGAGAGAGAGATAGAACTCAGAGAAGTTATGAAACTTATTAATTTCTTAAAAAATTCAACGATATATATAGACGTACAAAGGGAACTATGCCAGTTACTATGCAGTAGTACTATGCTGGTACTGTGCATATGTACTATGCCAGTTACTATGCAGTACTATGCTGGCACTATGCACTGTGCGATGTCGGCCATTTACTATGCCAGTTACTATGCAATACTATGCTGGCACTATGCGCACTGTGCAATGTCGGCCATTTACTATGCCAGTTACTATGCAGTACTATGCTAGTACTATGCACTGTGCATTTGACGGCTAGCTCAAGGTGGTCATACAATTTTACAATGTTATTTTACAACACTCCCCCTTTGGATGACCACATATAATGAATATGCCTCGTTAAAACCTTGCCAAGGAAAAACCCTGTGGGAAAAAAACCAATGGCGAAGGAAAAAGAGTACAATATTCATATGTACCGTAAAATGTTTTAAGATTGCCTCATTAAAACCTTGCGAAGGAAAACCCAGTGGGATAAAACCTTAGCGAAGGAAAAAGAGTACAATCAGCATAGGTCTTCAAGACGTTACTCCCCCTGAAAAGTGCATGATAAAAGGTCTTCAAGTCTCCGCATTCCAATGTTCTGTACAATCTTCTTAAATGTTGCAGTTGGTAATGCTTTTGTGAATAAATCTGCCAGATTATCACTTGACCGTACCTTCTTGATATCAATTTCAACTTTCTTCTCATGAATTGCAATGATCTTCTTGTGTGTATCTGAAAGATAACTCGCATCTGTACATCCAACTAACTGTGGACTTGATCCATGTTGATAAAATAATCACAACTGGATCTTTCTGCTCATCACTACTCTTCTGGAGTTGTACTCTTCTGGAGTTCTTGTAAATAACACAGTTAGTGGAGAATTCATCAACATTAAACCGCTAACCTCATTTTTTAATAAAAACGGTGGCCAGCATTTTAAGATCAGACAAGCACCGTGGATTTTCAACTCCTCTATAGGTGTCAGGCGTGCTGTTAGGCATCGCAGCTGTCAGACGTGCTGTCAAGCGCCGCTGAGCTATGAAGCTATATTTCGTCTCTTTTCTCTTGCTTCACGAGAGATGTTGTATCATAATTTTCTCTATAAAAGAGATATTCAGCTCATTTTCATTCACATCTCATATTCTTCACTTTTCTGTAATCATACTGCATTTTTACTCTGCAATCTCTTTCTGCATTTTTACTCTGCAATGGCTCAGCGATCTTCTCATAGCCAATATATGAGGTACTCTGCACCTCGTTCATCAGCTGTTCCTGCTTCTACCACAGGTGCTATCATGCAATATAATGATCTGACTCGTAGGGCAGATAATGAAGCTATCTATGAGCTTGTGAGTCTTGGTACCCGATACTCATCATCCATTGTCGCATTTTCTCAGCGACTGCAATCCAGAACTTGTGGAGTTGACGATCTCCATGAGAATATTGCTATACTTCAGCGACTTCTTCTGGAGTCCAACATGAAGAAAGAATCAATAAAGCAAGAGAATAGGAATTTAAAATCCTTGCTTAAGTTTTCTTTTCGATTGCCCACCGCTTTAGATAGGGATGCCATGCAGATTCTTGAAGAACAAGAGCATTTGAAGAATGAGGCAAAGTGCCTTAAATTTCTGTAATTCTTGTTTCAAGATAATAAAATAATATTTCACAAATATTCATATTTGTGTTTCTATCTTTTGGTAAATGTTCTGTGTGCTTTATTTCTTCTTTAATAATGCACATTTCATATCAAACCCATAATATGAATCTGAAATACTAATTGTATTAAAAGATGGTATTTCATGACTAATAACATCATCCATCTTCCCCTTGAAGCCGCAAGGGTTTCAGATTTATATTTCAAATATGTGCAGTTTTTATGAGCTCTTCTGGAGCCTCAATGACATTTAAATCATATATATAAACTGCAATAATAGCTTGTTTTCATTTGTGTTTGGATTGCTTTAGATTATATAAGGATCTTTGAAACTTGATAGAATACATATTTCCAGATGTATTCATATTAGAAGCTTCAGACATTTCCTATCCTTCAGGGATTTTCATATATATATCATGATCCAATGATCCATATAAATATGCAGTTAATCATGCATATCCAAACTCTCGATAACTTTCAAGCTAATAAAAATCTTAATATGATTTAACCACTTTAAAATCATATCAATATTGTTTCATTTGTGTTTGGACTTCAAGTTCATATTTATCACATTTTACTTAGTGATATCAATTCTGCAGGAATTGAGAAACTAACTCGTGATTTATATATCACATTTTTATTTCCTTTCCATAAATACCCACTGACATTCAACAAGCATCACCTCTTTAGGTGTTTGGACTATAAGTCCCGATGCATCATATTTTACTAGTGAATCAATTCTGCAGGAATTGTTTCTTTCAAATATTGGCCAATATTTTACGTCGGTCTTCTTCGACGGTTCTTGATTCACTTTCTCCATTATTTCTGGTAATGTCAATTGCCATCTCATATGGAAATACGTTGTCGACAACGATTTTATTTCTATCCATAATTTCTCCATTATTCGAGATCTCGTTATTTTCAGATACCTGTCCCTCTTCAAGGGAAGACATTTTCATGAAAAACCTCTTCAGGAGGCACTCTTCAAGAGTTTATATAGGAGAATTTTATACAAAGAATTTGGATGGACTTTATTGCTTGTTTTGTGGGTATGGCCTCTTCAGGAGCACCAAATTATTTGTGCCTTTCTCTTTTGAGATACTCTATCTTTTGTATCGATAAGTCTCACATGCCTTTATACATGTTTTTAGACTGCTGAATTTCTTAATTGTCCTACAGGGACTTCAATCCTCGCTGGGATTTTAGCAGTTAGAATATGAGACATTTTTATCTTATTGCATCCAAAATTTAATTATCATCTGAACTTCTGGTTCACATATGATAATCAAGATAACGTTGAATAATTTCATCTTATTTGCTTCAAGCAAATTTTTCTTTTCACATCTGGTGGTAAGACTTTATAGTAAAAAAATCTTCTGGTTCTTTTATGGACGTCCATATGAAAATCATTCGACTTATCATAGTTGATTTTGGATGATCAAGATAACCATGAAAAGATACAAATATTTTGAATCATATCACCTTTTGATGCATCATAATATTTGATTCAATAATTTGTATAATATCATCTCAAAGAGAAAGCTTACAGCTTTTCCAATACGAGCTTCTGACCCAAAAAGATATTCATTATCACGTCCAATCTCTTAGTTTCTTTGAATGAAACACATCATTCTTTTTACTTCAGGAAATAAAATGATATAAATTCATTATCATTCACTTCAGAGAATGATATAGATCTAGTAAGACGTGACTAATGATTCTTATCAAAAACTCATTATTTTGCTCAGTCTCTGAAATACCTGACACAAATTTAGAATATATTGTGAACGTTTGCATTTCATATTACTACTTCAGGAGCATACTCGATATTGCTATTTCAGGAGCACATTCGAGACGTTCATTCAAATATATATTCTTTCCACAATTTCAATTATGCAACTTCAGGTGCATAAATCATAATGAGTTTTTGGTACAAGTATCACTCATATGAGATACTCAATAAAATTATTGATTTAGGGCGATCCTTCAGGGATGCTCCATTTCCATTCTCAGATAAATCATATCATCAATAATTTATAACAAGTATAAAAGAATAAATAAAACTTTCATTACTACAAAACATTGCAGAATATAAAAATATTTTATAATAAGATAAAGGAAATACATTAATTAAAAAGGAACACTTTCATGATCAACTCTACCACTAGAATCCTCAAAGAAATCAGAAATATCAAGACTTGTAATATCTTCTCCATTTATAGAATTTAAAGCATATGATGGTTCAGCAAAATTTGTTTCAAATTTCTTTGTTTTTTCTTTTATAGAAGATTGGTATAAGTCAACCAAATGCTTGGCTGTACGACAGGTACGAGCCCAATGTCCATTCATACCACATCTATGACATCCATCTTCATCTTTCTTTAAAAATTTGTTTTGAGGACCTTTGTCATTCTCTGAGTTGAACCACTTCTGGTGGTACGGTGTATATCTATTATTATCCCTTTTAGTGTGGTCACTTCTAGGACCTCCACTTCTATAGTTTTTCTTACCACGTCCACGTCCTCTTTTTCTTTGAAAAGATGCACCATTCGCTTCTGGGAATGATGTAAATCTAATACCATTCACTTCAGGAAATGATATAGAACCAGTAGGACGTGACTGGTGATTTCTTAATAAAAGTTCATTATTTTGCTCAGCTAATAGAAGACAAGATATAAGTTCAGAATATTTCTTGAACTTTCGCTCTCGATACTGCTGCTGCAGGAGCTCATTCGAGGCATGAAAAGTAGTATATGTCTTCTCTAAAAAGTCATCATCAGTGACTTTTTCACCACATAATTTCAATAGCGAGCTAATTTTAAAGAGTGCAGAGTTATACTCACTAACACTCTTGAAGTCTTGCAACCTCAGGTGCATCCAATCATGACGAGCTTTTGGGAGGATTACAGCTTTCTGGTGTTCATATCTCTCCCTTAAATCATTCCACAAAATAAGTGGATCTTTCACCGTTAAATACTCAGTTTTTAATTCTTCATGAAGATGGTGCCGAAGGAAAATCATTGCCTTAGCACGGTCCTGCAGGGACCCTTGATTTCCTTCTTTAATTGTATCTCCCAGGTTCATCGCATCCAGATGGATCTCAGCATCAAGGATCCAAGATAAATAATTTTAAGAGCAACAACGAATTCTAATTTTGTAAGATTTGACATTTTTTACATATATAAATCAAGAATATAAAAATATATTGAAAAACTTACTTGAAGTAGAGGACTATTAGCTTCAAGATTGTCAGAACTTTCGTGCTGATAACGTGTTATAAAACTATCGAAAGGAGAGAGAGAGATAGAACTCAGAGAAGTTATGAAACTTATGAATTTCTTAAAGAATTCAACGATATATATAGACGTACAAAGGGAACTATGTCAGTTACTATGCAGTACTATGCTGTCACTATGCACTGTGCGATGTCGGCCATTTACTATGCCAGTTACTATGCAATACTATGTTGGCACTATGCACACTGTGCGATGTCGGCCATTTACTATGCCAGTTACTATGCAGTACTATGTTGGCACTATACGTACTGTGCGATGTCGGCCATTTACTATGCTAGTTACTATGCAATACTATGCTAGTATTATGCACTGTACATTTAACGGCTAGCTCAAAATGGTCATACAATTTTATAATATTATTTTATATCAATATGTATTTTATTAAGACTGAAAAAACCAAACCGAATCAGGTCGAAACCGATATAACCGTAATATTAATTTAAAAGGATAACCAGTACTTTAAAAAAATATAAAATTAGTATCAACCAATCGAACCGATTACACGGTCAAAGCATTCAATCAACCAAAAAGTAAGATTGAGTCATATCTCATGATGGACAGCTTATCACCTTTAATTAGTTTGGTCAGCACTGATTGCTCATTCATTTTGGCCTTAGGCAACGCTTTTCCAAATCAACGAGGGCCATTCAATTAAGTAGTTCAATATTGAACATCTTTATCTTCTTTCTGCTCATGTTTTCTTTTAAATTATGTTCTTTGTATGATCGTGTCTTTCAAGTGAGATTTTTATTTAAATAAGAGTACTATTATATCAATAAAATAATCATATAAAATTAACTTTATAAATTGATATAATTTTATCTTACCTGTTAAATTTATTTTATAATAAAAATAATTTTATAATCTGACAAATCATATTAAAGTACGTTAATTTGTAGGATTACTTTTATATAATCTTTTTATGATCATATCATTTTTCTTTAAATAATCGACATATGATCAGACTGTTTAAGATTTATCATATTAGTTAGTATATATGATTGCAGATAATAAGATTAAGAGAAGATTTGCATTATCTTTTTTTTTTTTTTACTTCAATGTTTTGGGGGACTTTTTACAAGGTGAGTGATTTTTTGTAAAGAATAAATATGATTGTAATAATCTGTAGAGTGATATTTAAAAACAAAATTTTCAAAAATTTTAGAAGCTTTGGAAATTTTGAGAAATTCTATGGGTACATAAAATATTTTTTAATTTTAAATTTTAATTTTTTTCATTTAATCGTTATCTAATTATTATTTAAATACAAAATTTAATACAATTTTTTTAAAAATTTTAAACAAAACACAACAAATAATATAAGCTTTTTAAATTTCAAGATTAAAATATAATTTTTTAATTATATAATATTTTATTTAATTTTCTTCTCTATTTTTAAAATTTAATAAAATAAGTTAATGAAAATTATTTTATTATTATTTATAAATTATTTCAAACAATACTTAAATATAAACTTACTTTTCAAATTAGACTTATGTTAGATTTAAATAGTGAAATGAAATGAGATAATTTGTGATAAAAATAAGTAAGTACATAATTTATTATTATTATTATTATTTAAAAAATTTTAAAAAATATAACAGTTAAAATAATATTAGTTGAATTGAAATAATTAAATCAATTCAGAAAAGAATTGCCGTTCATCTGCGGTGGAACTGAGGCTTTGTAATGAAATTATTTAAATATTGATTCTTTATTAAAAACAAAACAGAAGGAAAGGACAGAAAATATATAAATAAAAATAACGACTTGACTTCCTGGTCTGCGTGTTAGCTGGCTTTATGTAACCAGGGTTAGTCTATTGCTCCGGTCTCCTCAACCTTCGCGACGACCCCAAGTCTCCTCTTTACTGTCCTCCTACCTCCTACTTTGCTTCTCCATTTTTCAGTCCCAACAACACAGATTCACAAACTAGACCGACACGCTCTGATCTAGCTTCTGCTTCTCCATCTTTGTGGCTTGGCGTAATTTCTTCGATAGAGGTTCCGAGGCGCAGAGGCATAGTAAATGGGCGAGCTTGCATTGTTTCCGTTGTGTTACTAAGGGAGACTTTTGGTCAAGAAGCCATAGTAGAAGCCAAAGATCAGAAGGAAAAAAAGTGACAAAAAATGTGGAGATCAATGGTGGAGGTCATTCCGCAGAGACTCAAGAAGACATGGGAGAAGCAGAATATCAGGGGAGTTATTCTCTTAAGCCTTTTACTGCAAACCATTTTGATTTTGGGTGCTCCGTTTAGAAAACGAACAGGAAAAAAGTTGGTCATCCTGCTCATCTGGGTATCTTACTTGTTTGCCGACTGGGCTGCCAGCTTTGCTGTCGGACTCATATCCAACAGTCAAAACTCCAGCGAGAACGGTGCCCAAAATGCAAACGGTGCCCACAATGTAACCCAAAGTGCAAACAGTGCCCTTCTTGCATTTTGGTCACCGTTCTTGCTGTTACATCTTGGTGGCCCGGACACCATAACTGCTTTTGCCCTTGAGGATAATGAGCTCTGGCTTAGGCACTTCCTTAGCCTAGTATTTCAGGTTGTAGCCACAGTTTATGTCTTCCTGCAAACAATTCCCAACGACCTATGGCTCGCGACTCTCCTCATGTTCTTCGCAGGTATCGTCAAGTATGCTGAACGGACCCGTTCTCTGTATCTTGCAAGCTTGGGTAGCTTCCGAGAATCCATGCTTAAGGAACCAGATCCGGGGCCCAACTACGCGAAGCTCATGGAGGAATACTCTTCAAAGAAAGACGCCGGACTTCCTGCAGATATAGATTTGACAGCAGAGCCTGATAAAGAATCAAAGGTTGCCTTTTTTACTGTGAAAGAGGACAGGCTAAATGATTTTGAAGTTGTGGAATATGCTTACCATTTCTTCAAAATCTTTAAGGGACTCATTGTTGATCTCATCTTTAGCTTCCGTGAGCGCAATGAGAGCCGAGCATTTTTCCAGGTGAGAACTCCAGAAGATGCGCTTAGAGTGATAGAAGTTGAACTCAACTTCATCTATGAAGTTCTTTATACTAAGGTGGTTGTGGTGCATGATGTAAAAGGATACTTCTTCCGTGCTCTTTCCTTTACTTCAATTTGGGTGGCCCTAGCGCTCTTTATTTCTTTACACAAGCCTCACTTAAGTAAGTCTGATATTGGAATTACCTACACACTGTTGATCGGTGCCTTGAGCTTGGAGTTAATAGCTCTATTCATGCTTATTTTCTCGGATTGGACTATAGCTTCTCTCAAGAAGACAAAGAATTTTCCCATTGTTGGGAGCATCTTCAAAATATACCTCAAAATTAAGAGTTCAAGGTGGGCTGAATGCAAGGAAGGTTCTGATACTATGTTTTCAAAGCTGGCCACACCAATTATACTTCGCAGGTGGTCTGAATCAGTGTCAGGATTCAACTTGATAACATATTGCCTCAAGGAACGTCCAAAAAAGTTCCATGAAGTCAAAGTTGAGTCCGGGTTTGGCATTACCAAGTGGATTGGTTATTTGAAAATTATATGGGAATATTGCTGGAAAAGAGTCGTTGATTATTTAGGTGTTAAGGATTTACTCGATGAGCTGAAGTATGTTGCTAGCCAGCCCTTCAAAAAAAAACTATGGCAATTTATCTTTTCGGAGCTGCTGCAGAAGTCTAAAGATGCAGATGATGCAGAAACTACCAAGAGAATATGTTCAGCTAGAGGTGCTTATGTTCTCGAAGAATATGGAAAGGTGGAGAATCTGGAAATAGATAAAAAATTAATAGCAGACTACGTTGTAAACGTTAATTTTGATGAGAGCCTTCTGCTTTGGCATATTGCTACTGAACTTTGCTATGAAAAAGAAGTAAACAAAAGTGCTGATCCAGCAAAACAAGGAGGCATAGTGAGTAGATGGATCCATTGGCTTTGGCACAATGCTAAAGAAATCTGTATCATAGTTGATGTTGCAGCAAAAGGAAGCAAAACTGATGGTTCAGTGAAAACGGAAGTCAATGCTAATGATTCAGCGAGAATAGCAATCCCTACTGCTGATGATTCAACAAATGATCATCGTGAATTCAGCAAGCTCCTTTCAGATTATATGCTATATCTTCTTGTGATGCAACCCACTATGATGTCTGCTGTGGCAGGTATTGGGCAGATAAGATTTCGTGATACATGTGCTGAGGCAGAAAAATTCTTTAGCAGAAAGGGACTAAGACCAACCCAGGAACATACTGCTTGTGAAAGCCTCCTCGGTGTGAATACACATGTTAAACCTATTCATGTGAAGGGTGATAGAAGCAAATCTGTACTGTTTGATGCATGTATGCTGTCCAAAGAGCTGGAAAAATTGGGGGAAAAGGAGAAATGGGAGATAATGAGTAAAGTGTGGGTTGAAATGTTGTCATATGCATCAAGCCATTGCAGACCATTCACGCATGCTCAACAAGTTAGTAAAGGTGGACAGCTTATCACCCTAGTTTGGTTACTGATGGCTCATTTTGGACTTGGAGAACAGTTCCTAATCAATGAGGGTCATGCCAGGGCAAAATTGATTGTGGGTAAGTAGTTCAATCCATGTTGAATCGATCTTGTCTTTACTTCGTTGTGCTTTTTCATTTTTATATTTTGAAGTGTGTTACAGGGGATGATGGGGTGTGTTTTAAGGGAGAGAAGTGTTATATCTATGAGGAGTTAACACAAACGTGATCTTATAAATTGACGTGATTGACGTGATTTGAAGCGAAATATTAGATACTTCAAAGCGAAAAGAGATTTACAACATGATGTGTCATATTACGTCATGTCGGTTTATAAGATTACTTTTATAATATTTCTGTTTAGACTAAGCATTTCTCTTTGAGTAGTAACTAATGATGATAAAATTGGAGGATGGTCTAGGGAGTCATTATTCAGGAGAAAAATAAAAATGATTGCAATATTTATGTGAAAATTACTGTTTCTGTTATCTCTTGTCTTCTTGCGGATTTGAAAACTGGTTTATATGCTTTTAAGGCGACATCACAGTGGTCTACACCAACTTTTGATTTGTGAACACGAAGTTCTCGCCTTTATAGATGTTTTCACCATGCTTTAATTTTGCCGCTACAATAGGTCTCTAGTAAGGCGACATTTTCATTTCTAGCGGCGATACGAGTACATGTTCACTTTGCCTTTGGAATTTCATTCCAAACTTGCTCTTAAACCCATTTTTAGGGTTTCGCTTGAATTAATTTGCAATCCTCCCAAACCATCAATTACGACAATTACTCCTCAAATAATCAAAAGATTATAATGTATCCCTTAATAAAAATATGTCATAAATGCACTTGATAAAAATTAAAAATATTAAAATTGGGAAATTTTTTGTTTTAAACTAAAAAAACATAAAAATATATATTTTATTTTTTTAGTGGTAAAAAGAAATGTCTTTTTGAGGGGAAAGTGGGGTATATTGCAATTTTTTAATAGTTTGAGGGGATGATTGTCATAATTGATAATTTGAAGAGTATATACTTAAATAGAATGGTACTTTGAGGGGAGTTTGTGTATTTTCTTCAAGAGTTCTTCAACTTGCAAGTTGGTGTGTATGACACAACCTTCCAAATTGTTTATACAGCAATATTCGATCTCCTAGATTTAAATTTTATATGTTTTTTTGTAAATAAATTATGTCATGTCAATGACGTGGAAAGTAACCAGTAGATTTATTGCTAGGTATGTATCGATGTCTATCTGTTGTTATTGCTAACGCAACATTTATAATGGTATGCATGACACGACAGCACGTGTTTCATTTATCCGCGAGTCGGATAAACGAAATTACAATATAAGAATTAAAATGATCCAAGTTGGCAGAACCAATCAATTCAAATATAAAACCACATGGAACAAATTTATGAAATTTATTGGACAAGATGAGTTATTTTGTACATACAATATGATAAATATTGATCCAATGAGCATGAAATGGCTGAATCAATCAAACCTTAAACACGTTGGAGAGTAGAAAATTTGGATGCAAGATAGGCAACAACCATCCCAAGAAAGACTGCTAATGCCAACGTCTTCATGTCCATTTTCATATTCCAAAGGAAACCCTCTCGGCCAAGCTGTTCCAATGCCTGCCTCCACAAAGGAACTTTCTTAGGCATTGTCAAGGAAAGAACACCACGAGAAAACTTTGCCTTTATCTTGTCTGGCCGATAATCCTTGGAAATATCAACTTCTATAGAAAATCTTCTCCCTGTGTTCTCATCCACTTCGGTTTCTCCCGTGAGTTTCAAGGTTTTCCCATGAATGGAAGCCTTCAGTTGTTTCTTTTCGAATCCTACAAAGCAACCCATGTGAGAGAAAAATCTTTATTAATTTTGGAAATCAGAGATTAAACACCTTACAAAAGTAATACTTGAAATCATGCAATAGTTGTGTCTATATCATTCTTTACAAATTATACCATGGAGATGGACCTCAAGAATGTCTCCTAACCCTTGTTTGGTCTTCTCGTCTCTTCGCCACTTGCAATAAGGTTGAAAATCAATGTAACGACGGTTTAGGGTGATAAATTCGTCGTTGTTTGCCATGGGATGGTGCATTCGCTTTTCTTCACCACTAGAGTGTGTGTATATATGATCTCTCTTTTGAGAAGAGCATCCAAAAGATTTGGTCTAGGAGGTCTCGTTTGCTTTTTCTAAGATAAGAGAATCGATCTTTTTCTTGGCTCATTTCCATGGGTTATTTGTTGTGCTTATTCTTTGATGCTGTTAAACATATTCATGTGAAGGGTGATAGAAGCAAATATGTACTGTTTGATGCATGTAATCTGTCCAAAGAGCTGCAAAAATTGGGGGAAAAGGAGAAATGGGAGATAATGAGTAAGGTATGGGTGGAAATGTTGTCATATGCATCAAGTCGTTGCCAGACCATTCACGCATGCTCAGCAAGTTAGTAAAGGTGACTCATTTTGGCCTTGGAGGACAAAGGGAGATGAGAGAAGTGTTATATCTGCAAAGATAAGATAAAAGTGAACTTATAAATTGGCGTAGTTAGATGTAAAATATTATATCTATTTTAAAATGAAAAGAGCTTAACAATATAGTGTTTTATATCAAGTCATGTCAATTCGTAAAATCATTTTTATAAAATCTCTGTATAAATTAAGCATTTCTCTTTTAGTAGTAACGTCTAATGATGACAAAATTGAGCGTTTTGTATGGAGACTTATTATTCGCAAGAAAAATAAAAATAATTGTAATATTTATGTAAAAATTACTGTTTCTGTTTTCTTCTTGAGGATTTGAAAACTGGTGTATATGCTATTAAGGCGACATTACAATGGTCTACGCCTCTACACCAACTTTTGATAAGTAAACATGAAGTTCTTGCCTTTACAGATATTTTCATAGTGCTTTAATTTTGCGGTTACAATAGATCTCTAGTAAGGCGATATTTTCATTTCTAGCGGCGATACAAATACATGTTTATTTACCCTTAGGAATTTCATTCCCAACTTGCTCTTAAACCCATTTTTAGATTTCGCTTCGATTAAGAAAATTTTGGGGTAAAATAGACAAACTACCACTTAATTCGCAATCCTCCCAAACCATAAATTACGACAATTACTCCTAAAAAAATCAAAAAGATTATAATGTATCTATCCCTCCATAAAAATATGTCATAAATGCCCTTGATAAAAATTAAAAATATTAAAATTGAGAAACTTTTTGTTTTAAAATTAAAAAACATAAAAATATATATTATATTTTCTTAAGGTTAAAAAAAAATGTCCTTTTGAGGGGAAAGGGGGGTTATATTACCATTTTTTAATAGTTTGAGGGTATGATTCTCATAATTGATAGTTTGAAGAGTATACATAAATAGAATAGTAGTTTGAGAGGAGTTTGTGTATTTATCTCCCGAGTTCTTTTACTTGCAAGCTGGTGTATATGACACAACCTTCTAAATTGTTTATATCGCAATATTTCATCTCCAAAATTCAAAATTTTAAACTTTTCTTACAAACTACCTGTAGATTTGCGGGTTTGTCGCCTGCCCTTTGAGCAAATACATAGGCTTGAGTTGGTCATCCTCGAACTCCTATGTTGGTGGATTGGCCATGTCTTATAGATCTCTTTTTTTTTTTTTTTTTTTTTTTTTTTGGGGTGTATTTTTTAGTTTTAAATTACTTTTTTGTTTATTTTTTCCCTATTTTTGCAAGTTTATTTCCTATTTAATAGGGATGTGTCTACATTTATAATGGTATGCATGACACGTGTTTCATGAACGGGGTAAACGTAATTACGACGGAAGAATTAAAATGATCAAAGTTGAAGATAAATTATATTGAAGGAAATAATTTAAAATTAGAGTACAATTCAAATATAAAACCACATGGAATAAATTTAGCAAATTTATTAAACAAGATGAATTAGTATTATTATTATTATTATTATTATTGCATTCAATGTGATATTTCTTGAGCATGCTCAATCAACCAAACCTTAAAGCTTAAACATCTTCACAATAAAAAAGGTTGGATGCAAGATACCCAACAGCCATCCCAAGAAAGGCTGCTGCTGTGATTTTCACCAACTTCTCCATGTCCATTTCCGTCGTGCAAAGGAAACCCTCTGAGCCAAGCTGTTTCCATGCCTGCCTCCACAAGGGAACTTTCTTAAGCATTGTGAAGGAAAGAACACCACGAATAAACGTAACTTTTATGTTGTCTGTCTGATAATCCTTGGAAATATCGACTTCTTTAGAAAATCTTTTGATCAATTTATTCTCATCCGGCTCCATTTCTCCTTTGACTTTCAAGGTTTTCCCGGCCATGGAAACCTTCAGTTGTTCCTTTTTGAATCCTACAAAGTATCACATGAGGAAGAAAAATCTTTATAAATTTAGGAAATCAGAAATTAAACACCACATCCATCCACATGAATGCATGCAATAGATATAGTTTGTTTTGACTTGCAACATTACTCTATGATCACTACCTTGTAGTAGTCATTGAGACTTCAATTATTTACTAAGGAAAATACTATCTATAATTATAATTTTACTTATGCAACCATACGTGCCGGTGTGCTAATTTAATTACTATAAATAGTGAAAATTTTAAAATTCAAATTTAAAAATAAATACAAATAAATTGAGACTATTATTCAATACGTATAATATTGTGCGTGCGTGTATAATTCAATATGTTATTAGATAGCTATATAAAGATCTTGCAATAATAGACTATAGTTGTGTTTGTATTATTCTTTTACAAATATACCATAGAGATGGACCTCAAGAATGTCTCCTAACTCTCGTTTGATTTTCCTGTCTCTTGGGTCTTCTCGTTTGATCTTCTCGTCTCTTCGCCACCTACAATAAGGTTCAAAATCAACGTAATTGATGTCTAGGTTGCCACATCCATCGTTGTTTGCCATGGGATGCTGCCTTTGCTTTTCTTTGAGACTTTTAGTGCATAAATTTATGGAAGTCTTTAGACAATGACTAGTATGTGTGTATACATATGGAAGAGCATTTAAAAGGTTTGGTATAGGACGTCTTGTTTGCCTTTTGTTAAGGTAAAAGAATAGATCTTTTTCTTGGCTCATTTCCTTGAGCTTTTTGCTGTACTTATTCTTTGAGGTCTTTAGGCACTTTCTCAAGACCTTGTTTGGATTCGAAAAGTGTTTCATTTCATCTCATCTCATCATTATTAACTTTTTTAAATTTTCACACAAAATATAATAAATAATTCAACATTTTCAAATCTAATAATAATAATAATATTAAAGAATAATATTCTAATAATATTTATTCAATTTTTATCTATAATCTAAAACCATCTGATCTCATATCTTTTTTACTGTGGATGATCTCTTGCTTTGGCAATGAAATTTGTTCTTGAATTTCTAAGGGCACAACAACTAAGAGATTGGCACGTGGAAAACATTAGAGGTATCCTAATCAGAAGGGGAATACAAAGGAAAATGGTATTTTCTTCAAAATCTAAAAATAAACAAAAAAATAAGCACATTCCTCTTTCCACCATAAAGTTCGGTTTGGTAAGAGAGATGAGAATTTTGAGTTTTAAGATAAAATATTAAAATATTATTATTGTTTTGAAATTTAAAAAATTTAAGAAAAAGTTAAATTATTTATTATATTTTATATGAAGATTTAAAAAAATTATAATGATAAGATGAGATTTTTAAATTTGAAATGAAAATATTATACATCAGAGTCTCTCTCGGATCACATTCTTCCTCAGCCCAACATGGTATGGGCCCATGGGCATGTAACTTAAGGAGGAGGACAGAGGATGAGCACAAAGGAAACGAATCTAGGGTCATTCGCCAGGGTGCATGGGAGGTCCACGACTATCATTATCCTAAGAAGGGAGCTAGGGCAAGGCACCTATATTAAAATACGCATACTCGACGACCTAAAAGTAGGGAACCTTTTCTTTTTTTATCCTTTTCAAATATAGCTATCTCGCCAATAGCCACACAATAAGAAGAAGGTATTGATTCTTATACCGAACTTAGACATTCGAGACATCTTTAATTATGATTACTCAACTTTTTCTTTTTCCGTTATAGGCTCATGACTATAGATAAAAATGTGATATATGCAAACAAAGGATCTGAATCAATGCTTTGTTAACATTCTTGTCATGATACTAATTATTATAATTATAAAAAAGTTAGCTATCAATACTTTTACATCATTGTGAATTTGTGAGACTCACTTCAATGTTATATTGGAGGTGTCGCAACTCGCACCCCTTGTTCTTGGGTGTCGTGTTTCATGTTAGCTCAACAAATAGGGATTATATCTAGCATTGCTCAGTTAGAATTGCTCTCACCAAATTGAATAAAAAAAATTGAAAATATCTCAATTTAATTAGGTAGTGTCTTATTGTTTTGGTCCCGCACGTGGACAAAAAGTTAGGCCCATCATCCCTAAAGGATAACTACTTAATGGAACCGTGTAGTCTAATATAGGCCTAACTTTTCTGTTTATTAAGAGGGATAATCCTTCAATCTCTGAATATGAATGACGTGGCGACTAGATATGATTGATATGTCAATAATAAGCCTTTTACTGGTTAAGTATTGCTTGAAATTAATTTGTTTATGACACTCATCCAATATTCTCTACGCCTATATATAAGGACAATAGGTAACTCTCAAATGGTCTGATTAGGTATTCTTTAATTATTATCTCTTACTTATTATTGACTTAGGCATTAAAGTTGTCACATGCACACAATGCCACCTACGTAACGACTTGTAGGATAATGATTTCGATCAGTGGTGGGACACATTTTTTACAATTGTCTCTAGAAATATTATGTGACATAAAATGAGCAATAAATAATATTGTATAGTCTATTTTATGTGTAGTATTTATCTCTCTCTTACGTAAGATCCTAATGTTCGAAGAACTTTAATCCAAAATTTATAAATGAATTCCAATAAAATAATTGTTCAAGTTTATCAAAGTGGAAAAGAAACCGATCTGCAAGTGGGACAACAAATGAATGAAAAAAAAAAAAAAAAAAGTATAAATTAGAGATAGGGAGGGACCACACATCTTTCCCACAAGTTGTCATGAAAACAGGAATGTTGTCCAGATGACTAACACAAGAGGGGGGGTGAATTGAGTTGTATTAAAAAAAAATAACAATTATAAATCAAATATATAATATAAAATATAAACAAAATATGAAATAACAATAAATATAAAGAGTAAGGGTAAGAGAGAAGCAAACTCAGTATGTTAACGAGGTTCGGCCCCACTACCTACGTCATCGCCTCAAGCTACCCCTTG
This sequence comes from Carya illinoinensis, assembly GCF_018687715.1. Lineage (NCBI taxonomy): Eukaryota > Viridiplantae > Streptophyta > Magnoliopsida > Fagales > Juglandaceae > Carya > Carya illinoinensis. The sequence goes on along the minus strand of NC_056767.1, from coordinate 6,397,102 downwards.
AAAATTCTCAAATTCACTATTCAATCTCCTTCAGGTGGAGATAGAAACCTATTACACCTTTGAACAACACCGCTACAAAGGATCCGTGTAGAACACCCTCTACACTTGCAATCACCTTACAAGTGGTGATTCAACTATTCCCCGTATAGAATACTTTCTACACGTACAAGGGTTATACACACCCTTTTTCTGATACAAAAACTGATAGTGGGTAGGTTATCAGAAAACACTCCTCAATGAGTGAAATAAGAACAATACAGTACAAACTATATCTCTCAAAATGAATAAGGATTAAGGCTCAATGCTTAGAGAAGAGAGAATGAAAGCTTTGAATGAATGTTGTATGCTCTTGGTGTTGTGAATGTGAAGCTCTCAAATGATCTATTTATAGGCATATGAGACTTCATATTCAAATTTAAAAAGATTCATATGTCAAAGACAACATCATTCACTTTTTCAAAGAATTCAAATAAAAGGTTCTTCTTTTTCAATTGTCAAAGACAACATCATTCACTTTTTTAAAAAAATCAAACCTAATCTTTTACTTTTGGCATATGACAAAATGAGCACATTTTCATTTTCAAAAAATTCAAACCTAATCTTTTACTTTTTGTATAAGTCTAAAACAGTATCAATCACTTTTGAAAATATTCAAATAAAACACGCACATGTGAAAGATGACAATCAATCATCTTTAATATTTTCAAAGTTCAACCCTTTAATCAAGGCATGCACATGCAAAAGATGACAATTAATCATCTTTAATATTTTCAAAGTTCAACCCTTTAATCAAGACATGCACATGCAAAAGATGACAATCAATCATCTTTCAAAATTTTCAAATTTAATTTTCAAAAATATTCATGCACATGTGGAAAATGTATTTTAATGCTTTATGATAAAATATTAATTTTGAGCATTAATCCTAATTTCGAATTTTGAAAAGATTTACAACATTACTCTATAATTTTAATGTGAACTTGTTCCATTCTTGCTCATGCTTGTTTCCTTGATGTGCTTGACTCCATTGTGTAGACAACTTGAGCTTGAGACTTCTTTATTCTTTGAATTCATTTGTTATCATCAAAATCCATGTGTAAATATATAATTACACAAAACTTGAAATCTTGGATTCAACAATCTCCCCCTTTTTGATGATGACAAATACTTGATAGAACCTGAAACCTGTATTAATACTTAAGCTCCCCCTGAGAATGTGCGTTAGTTTTTCAAGCAAAAGTATAAATATAATTCCAAGCATATATAACAAGTTTAGCAATTTAAACAGTGTTAATATTCTAGTCTAATACTTCTCCCCCTTTTGGCACCATTAAAAAGGATCCGCAATAAGTAAATAGACTGAAGAAAACGGTGCGTTAGTAGATACTATAGATATTTGAAAAATGGAGCCGTCCGTGACCCGACAAGTGCTGCAAAGCCTCGAGGCCTAACTCTATGAATTTAATACGGCTGAAGATTAAACAATCGCCTGATGTTGTTGACAAACGGGATTGAAGGCTCCGAGTTTCTATAAAAAAATGATCATTTTCATCTATCGGATGCCAAAAAAATAATCGCTTCTTGACCTGAGTTCTGTTTTTCCACAACGATAGAATGGCTGAGCAATTCTCTTCCACTAATGTTCCAGACTTGAATCAGGAACCCTTGACGCATCAATCATCAATCTTCTCTCCTGAGGCCATCAATACCATGATAGGAGCAGTGAACCGTTTTTCTAGTAAGGCTGATTCTAAGATTATTGCAGAATCAAGAATGCTCAGTAGTCAATATGCTGCCTCTGTTACGATCATGTCTCGGAGGTTAATGGCGAGGGTGAGTGAGATTGATCATCTTAACATGCAAATATTTGAATTACGACAGAAGCTTGCTAATAAGGATAGTGAGAATAAAAGGCTAAAGAAAGAAAACCAAGAGTTGAAAAAATTTACAGATTTGTATGCTCATGATCTGCAACCACGAATAGAGGAGCTGGAACGAGAAAGGGTTCAGATACAAGGTCAACATTGGCAGATAACAGCAGAGGTTCATCGTTTATTAGAAAAATAGGGACAATCTACTGTTAATCTCGCTGGCTTAGTAAGAAAACTTTTGACAATGTGTGTCCAGCATAGCTTGTATTTCTTTTGACTAAATAAGATTTGAAGAGAAAATAGTTTGTCTTATTCTTTATGCTATCTCTATAAAATCAGTCCTGAAGTTCATTCAATCCGCATCAAGTTTTCATCTCATCTCTATAACTCATCTGCATTCCTTCAGCATTCTCGTTTTAAGCCTTCTATTCTTTTCTCAATGGCTCATTCTTCTAATATTTCTCTGGATCCATCCATGAGGCATTCTGCATCTCAACCTCCTGTCCTTTCTGCAGCTGCCATTGGTGCCATGTTGCAGCAAGAAAATAATAATCTGACTAATAAGTCAGATTCTGATGCTATTTATGACTTGGTGAGTCTTGGGACTCGCTACTCTTCCTCTATTGTTGCTTTTTCTCAGCGGCTACAAGCCAAAAATCATGAAGTTGAAAAGCTCAAAGAACAAATTGTTGTACTTCAACGAATTGTTCAAGAGTCTCACACAAGGGAATGAATCATTCGGCAGAAGAATAAACAGTTGAAATCTTTATTAGATTCTTCATTCCACTTGCCGGTTCCCATGGATAAGAATGACATGATATTGTATGAAGAGAATGAGCGTCTCAAACATGAGACTAAGAATCTCAAGTTTATGTAAAAGTATTTAAAAAATCTATCTCTATTTTTATTGACTCTAGTCTATCTTTTAAGAGATATTCATAGCATGCATCACACCTATTTCTTTTCTGATCATACATAATCTATCTTCTGGTAAAGGCTTTGTGAAAATATCTGCTAACTGATTGTGTGTGTTTGTGAATTCTAGTACTATATCGCCTTTCTGCACATGATCTCGAAGAAAATGATATCTTATTTCAATATGCTTAGTTCTAGAATGTTGTATTGGGTTCTTTGAAAGATTTATAGCACTTGTATTATCACATTTGATTGGAATGTGATTATACTTGAGTTTCAAATCTTCAAGTTGTTACTTCATGTAGAGAACTTGAGCATAACAACTACCCGCAGCAACATATTCTGCCTCAGCAGTAGATAGTGCAACAGAATTTTATTTTTTACTGAATCAGGAAACTAATGCATGACCTAAGAAATGACATGCTCCACTAGTACTTTTTCGATCTATTTTACAGCCAGCATAATCTGCATCTGTGTAGCTGATTAGATCGAAAGATGTGTGCTTAGGGTACCATAACCCTGGGTTAATTGTACCACTAAGATATCTAAGAATGCGCTTAACTGTAATTAAATGTGATTCTTTTGGAGATGATTGAAAGCGTGCACATAAGCACACACTAAACATAATATCTGGTCTACTGGCTGTTAAATATAATAAGCTACCAATCATACCTCGATATATCTTCGAGTCAACTGGCTTACCGGATTCATCTTTATCAAGTTTAGTTGATGGGCTCATTGGTGTTCCAATTTCCTTAGCATTTTCCATCCCAAACTTTTTCAGTAATTCCTTAATATATTTTGATTAATTGATGAATGTCTCACTTTTTGCTTGCTTAATTTGCAATCCGAGAAAGAATGTAAGTTCTCCCATCATGCTCATCTCAAATTCTTCCTGCATAGTCTTAGCAAAAACTTGACACATATTTTCATTAGTAGCACCGAATATTATATCATCAACATAAATCTGAATCAAAAGAATATCATCATTTTCATATTTAATAAAAAGAGTTGTGTCGATTTTTCCACTTGAAAAACCTTTTTCAATCAAGAAACCACTGAGTCTCTCGTACCAAACTCTAGGAGCTTGTTTAAGTCCATATAGTGCTTTTATAAGTTTGAAAACATGATTTGGGGAAATATGATTTTCAAAACCTGGAGGTTGCTCAACATATACCTCTTCATTTATAAAACCATTTAAAAAAGCACTTTTAACATCCATTTGAAAAAGTTTGAAATCTTTATAACAAGCATATGCAAGTAGCATTCGAATAGCTTCTAATCTTGCGACAGATGCATATGTCTCATCATAATCGATTCCTTCTTCTTGATTAAAACCTTGGGCTACAAGTCGAGCCTTATTTCTAGTAATGACTCCGGACTCATCTTTCTTGTTTCTAAAAACCCATTTTGTTCCAATAATAGTATGATTTTTGGGTCTAGGAACAAGTGTCCAAACATCATTTCTTTCAAATTGATTCAACTCTTCTTGCATAACTAGAATCTAAGATTCATCAAGAAGTGCGTCATCAATATTTTTGGGTTCAATTTGAGATAGAAAAGCAGTATGATTGCAAATATTTCTAAGAGATGATCGAGTACTTACACCTTGTGAAGGCTCTCCCAAAATTTGTTCCACTGGATGATCTTTCACAAATTTTCACTATTTGGTTGCATCTTGTATTAAATTTTGATGATCTTTCCTGATGGCTCCATGTTGAACTTCCTCTATTGTTTTCTCTTTGTTGAGATTGAGATTTTCTGTGTTATTTATACCTTCTGTTTCTTCATCAATAGATTTCTTGGAGAGTGGAGAATTAGATTCATCAAATACTACATGCATAGATTCTTGTACAGTCAAAGTCTTTTTATTGAATACTCTATAAGCTTTACTATCAGTAGAATACCCGAGAAAGATACCTTCATCAGATTTTGCATCAAATTTGCCTAAATTATCCCTGTCATTCAAAATAAAACATTTGCATCCAAATACATGAAAGTAACCAATGTTGGGCTTTTTCTCATTCCAAAGCTCATAGGGGGTTTTATCTAACTTAGACCTTAGCATAACTCTATTTATAACATAACATGCAGTACTTACCGCTTCGGCCCAAAAATAACTAGGCAAGTTGTTCTCATTGAGCATTGTTCTTGCCATTTCTTGAAGAGATCTATTTTTCCTCTCTACTACCCCATTTTGTTAAGGAGTTCGATGAGCAGAAAAATTATGCACAAAACCGTTTTCATCACAAAATGTTTCAATATTTTTATTAACAAACTCTTTTCCCCTATCACTTCGGATACTTGAAATAGTATAGCCCTTTTCATTTTGAATTCTCTTGCATAACTTGGTAAAGGCATTATGTGCCTCATCTTTATGAGCAAGAAAGATGACCCAAGTATATCTAGAGAAATCATCAACAATAACAAATGCATAATATTTTCCTCCTAGACTTGCAACTCTATTTGGTCCAAAAAGATCCATGTGTATCAGTTGTAATGGTCTAGTAGTGGAAATATGTTTCTTAGTTTTAAAAGAAGCTTTTGTTTGTTTACCAAATTGACATACATAACAAATTTTGTCTTTAAGAAAATATGTTTTTGGTAAACCTCTCACAAGATCATTTTTTGAAAGTTTGGAAATAAGTTCCATGTTGGCATGACCTAATCTTCTATTCCATAACCAACTAGTTTTATTTTGAGCTGAAAAACAAATAGCATCTTGTGAGGTAATTTCTTCAAAATCAATTGTATAAACATTATTGTTTTTAAAAGCAATAAAACAAATATTACAATCATGATCATTCAAAAATAATGCATTTATCCATTTAAAAAGTAACTGTAAATCCTTTATCACATAATTGACTTATGCTCAAAAGATTATGTTTTAAACCTTCAACAAGTAGAACATCTTCAATTATGAGAGAAGATTCATTACCAATTTTACCTATTCCCACGATCTTCTCTTTCGAGTTGTCTCCAAATGTCACGTGTCTTTCTTCTTTAGATCTAAGATCAAAGAACTTAGTCTTGTCTCTCGTCATATGTCTTGAACATCCACTATCTAAAAACCATTTGTTTTTACTTGTGGAAGACTTCATGCATACCTATAAAAACAATTAAAATGATTTTTCTTGGTACCCAAGTTCTTTGGGTCCTTTATTTATTAGTATTAGAAGAAACAAGATTTTTAGGTACCCATATGGCCCTAATAGTCATTGTATAATTTCTTCTAATAGGACAAGTATGACAATTATGACCATTTCTATTACAAAAATTGCAAATAGCATGTGACATATATGAAAAACTTGAATGATTATAATAATATCCTTTTTTGACAAAATTATTTTTATGAAAAGAATTTTGAATATTAGTCTTTGATGTAGAATGATTATCAAAGAAATTTTTATAAGGTTTGTATTTTTATTTTGGCATATATCCCAAACCTGCCTTGTCAAAAACACATCTTTGACTACCAAGAAGTTTTTCAAAATTTCTTTTCCCATTCGTAAAGTTTTCAACAATATTTTCTAAATCGGTTTTCTTCTTATTCAATTCAAGATTTTCATCTTTCAAAATGATACTTTCTTTTCTTAAAATTTTAATTTCGTTTGTTAAAAAAGAATTTTTCTTTTTCAAAGCAGTATACTTGATACCCAATTTTTCAAATTCCTCATATACCTCTTCTAAAACATTTTGCAATTCTTCATATGAAGGATCTTCAATATTATTAAGATTTGTTACCTCAATGTCATCTTTAGCCATAAGACAAAGATTTGCTGATTCTTCATTGCTTGCTTCACTATCCGAGCTACTTGAATTATCATCCCATGTAGCTTTCATTGCTTTCTTGCCTTTGTTTCGATCTTTCTTTAGCAGAGGACAATCTGATTTGATATGACCAGGTTTATTGCATTTATAACAAATTAAAGTATCATTTTTACCTGAATCTTTCTTGGAAAACTTTTTGAAGGATTTCCTCGGAGGAGTTCTATTTTTCTTCAAGAACCTCTAAATTCTTCTTGTTATCATCGCAACTTCTTCATCTTTATCTTCATTTTCCTCATCTTCATCACTTTCACTTTCATGAGGAACAGTTTTAAGTGCTAAGCTCTTCTTTGGCTTTCCTTCTTCTTCTCCTCTTTTCAATATGTACTCATAGGTGATAAGTGATCCGATGAGTTCATTGACTTCGAGCTTCTTGAGGTCTCTAGCTTCAAGAATCGCTGTAACTTTTGATTCCCAACGTTTTGGTAAAGAGTCGAGAATTTTTCTTACTATCTCCACCTTGGAATAAACTTTGTCAAGAGCTGTCAAGCTGTTTATGATGTTAGTAAAACGAGTGTGCATACTAGAAATTGATTCATCATCATTCATTTTAAACATTTCATATTCATGAGTAAGAATATAAATTTTTGATTTCTTGACTTGCGAAATTCCTTCATAAGTTACTTCCAAGTTATCCCAAATTTCCTTTGCCGTAGCGCAATTCATTATTCTATTAAACTCATTTCTATTAAGAGCATTATATAATAAATTCATAGTAGTTAAATTTAAAGTATAAAGTCTATCGTCTTCACGATCAAACTCTTCTTCTTCCTTTTTGACCTTTACTCCATCAACCATTTTTGTTGGAATATAAGGTCCATTTACAATACATTTCTAGATTTCTCTACCTTGAGCTTGAAGAAATATTCTCATTCTAACTTTCCAGAATGAGTAATTATCTCCACAAAAAAGTAGAGGCCGACTGCTAGATTGACCTTCACCAAATGAAACTGCAATGTTAGCCATAAGATCTTAACTCAAAAGATAGTTAATCTTATAATAGAGCTCTTAGCTCTGATACCAATTGTTACCCAGATGACTAACACAAAAGGGGGGGTGAATTGAGTTGTATTAAAAAAAAATAACAATTATAAATCAAATATATAATATAAAATATAAACAAAATATGAAATAACAATAAATACAAAGAGTAAGGGTAAGAGAGAAGCAAACTCAGTATGTTAACGAGGTTCGGCCCCACTGCCTACGTCCTCGTCTCAAGCTACCCCTTGAGGATTCCCAAATTCACTATTCAACCTCCTTCAGGTGGAGATAGAAACCTATTACGCTTTTGAACAACACCGCTACAAAGGATCCGTGTAGAACACCCTCTATACTTGCAATCACCTTACAAGTGGTGATTCAACTATTCCCCGTATAGAATACTTTCTACACGTACAAGGGTTATACACACCCTTTTTCTGATACAAAAACTGATAGTGGGTAGGTTATCAGAAAACACTCCTCAATGAGTGAAATAAGAACAATACAGCACAAACTATATCTCTTAAAATGAATAAAGATTAAGATTCAATGCTTAGAGAAGAGAGAATGAAAGTTTTGAATGAATGTTGTATGCTTTTGGTGTTGTGAATGTGAAACTCTCAAATGATCTATTTATAGGCATATGAGACTTCATATTCAAATTTAAAAAGATTCACATGTCAAAGACAACATCATTCACTTTTTCAAAAAATTCAAATAAAAGGTTCTTCTTTTTCAATTGTCAAAGACAACATCATTCACTTTTTCAAAGAATTCAAATAAAAGGTTCTTCTTTTTCAATTGTCAAAGATAACATCATTCACTTTTTCAAAAAAATCAAACCTAATCTTTTACTTTGACATATGACAAAATGAGCACACTTTCATTTTCAAAAAATTCAAACCTAATCTTTTACTTTTTGTATAAGTCTAAAAAAGTATCAATCACTTTTGAAAATATTCAAATAAAACATGCACATGTGAAAGATGACAATCAATCATCTTTAATATTTTCAAAGTTCAACCCTTTAATCAAGGCATGCACATGCAAAAAATGACAATCAATCATCTTTAATATTTTCAAAGTTCAACCCTTTAATCAAGGCATGCACATGCAAAAGATGACAATTAATCATCTTTCAAAATTTTCAAATTTAATTTTCAAAAATATTCATGCACATGTGGAAAATGTATTTTAATGCTTTATGATAAAATAATAATTTTGAGCATTAATCCTAATTTCGAATTTTGAAGAGATTTACAACATTACTCTATAATTTTAATGTGAATTTATTCCCTTCTTGCTCATATTTGTTTCCTTGATGTGCTTGACTCCATTGTGTAGACAACTTGAGCTTGAGACTTCTTTATTGTTTGAATTTATTTATTATCATCAAAATTTATGTGTAAATATATAATTACATAAAATTTAAAATCTTGGATTCAACGAGGAAGAAAAACGAGAATCTTCCAATTTCATGAAGAAATGGAGATGGATGAGCACTTTACGTTCCATACCATGTATGTGACCCAGCTTTGGAGGGTGAGGAATGGAATCAAAGCCTTTGGAAGCTTGTGCATTATTGTGCATATATATCAGAGGTCAATCTCTGCAATCTTCTGAGTTATGGGCTGTCTGAGATTGTCTCGCTTTTGCTGACTTCTGAATCTTTCCTTGATTTTATTGCTGTTGTTATGTGTTTATGTCCAGCTTAATTAGTTTTACTACTTTCAAATCTCAGAGCACTCCTAATGATTTTTGTATAATTTAATTTTATGTAAAATTTGAAGAAAAGTAATTCAAAACTGTCTCCAACGGATCATGTATTTTCAAATCTATTTTTTATTTTACTACAGTGTTATGCTACATGTAGAACTGTACACAAATGTAAAAATATTATATTTGTTTTTCTCTTTTCTTGTATTTTGTCTCCCACAATAGTTTTTTCTCCTTGTATATTTTTTCCAACGAACTATTAAATAATATAACATTTAAATGATGTAAAGAATAAATTGATAAACTGATGAATGATATATTGTAAAAGTCAGTACATAAAATAAAATAAGTGAGTTTTGATAATATATTTAAAAAGATAGGATACATAAACCATTAGGAGTGCTTTAATCTTGGCTACTTCTTAAGCCAATTCATTAGACTTGAAAAATCATCTACTTTTGATGAGATTCTTACCAATAAGCTTCAAATATACAAGTTCCGCACGAGTTTTTTTTGTAAAAAAATATGTCCTACTAAAAAAATTAGTTTTTTTAGACGTTTTTATGAAGGAATTATGTAGAATGTCTATTTGAAATTTGTATAAATCATTTTTCGATTATTAATGGACTTCAAAGCATATTGAATATTGTAATGCTACGAATTAGCTTATTTTGTGAGTTTCATTTTTTCCTATTAAGTTGGATCCTCGTTCATTCTAGTGACTTGACCACGATAGGGTATTTTTTTTAAAGTATTATAATATCTACAAACAGATTTTATAAAAGTAAACTTATAAATTGACATAATTTTATATGATATATTTTATCTATTTTACAATAAAAATAACTTTACAGTCTAGCATTTTATATTAAGTCATGTCAGTTTATAAATTTATTTATGTGAAACTCTTTTATAGATAAAACATTTCTCATTTTTTTAATAACTAATATTATTCTTTGTCTTGAATATTATTATCTACAACCATATTTGTTAACGTAATACATTATAAATACATCAACTTAGGATGTTGAAAAATTAAATCCATCAATCTACATCCTAGTTATCTGTTTAGAGGGGAGCATCCCTCCTTGCTCCCTCCTCGTAGGGGCGGAACTACTAAGGGCGTTGGCCTCCAAAATTTTTAAAATCATATGAAAGTTCCAATTTTAAATGTGTTTTTATAAAATAAATTATATGAAAATTAGTATTTGACCCTTCCTAAATTATTTATTTTTGTAACTTGTCCCCCAAACCCTATATATCCCAAAGAGTGCCTAAAACATTTGTGGCTATTGCAAGCTTTAGAGCAATACTCTCGTCAGCAAAGCAGACATACAAGTAAGCCAGTGCACATCTCAATACTACCCCAAAAAATAAAAAAACCCAAACAAGTAAGCCATCAGTTTCATCTATAACCAAAGGTAATAGAAAATTTATAAAGAGTAATGCTACGTATAGTTAAGAAATATGCAATTAGTCACTTTAATAAAAAAAGTAGAGTTTACTATTAAAAAATTAATTTTCTTTTCACATAAATTTCATATTTATTATTATTTTTAGATTATTAAACGGTACTTACATTCTCACTACTGAAAGTATTATTTCTTATTTATAAATTAATTAGAGAGAAGTCAGTAATTTTTCTAGCATAATTTATGTTGCAGTATTACTTTCAAAAAGTGATTTTAGTAATTTTAAAGCTCTTTTAAAGAAATATTGCAAATTTGGTAAATATATAAAAAAAAGTATTTTGAGCACCCATTAAAGCTAAGAATAAAGTTAGCTTGTACACTCAATTGTATTGATTTTTTTAAAATATTTAAATATATTAAAAAAATATTTAAAAAGATCAAAAAATAAAAATTCTAAAATACCTGGGAGTCAAATGGAGGGACGCTCTTAAAGCTAAACACTCTTTTAGAAAATCCAGATCAAAGTGCATACACGTCTGATCTGCTTTACCAAAAAATCCCACAATTAAAATGTTTTTTTTTTTTTTTTTTACAGTTTGGTAATTACACATTTGAACTTTAAAGCATTTTAAATGTGTTACACTTGTTTGGTAATTATATAAAAAGTATTTTTAGATGTAAAATATATATATAAACCATTAAAGTCTTTTTTATAAAATAAATAGAAAAATTAGGCCATATTTCTTTTGAGAAAAGTTTTTAAATTTTGTTTTGATTTTAAGTAAATTCTAAATTTCAAACCAAACATATTCAAACAGTTAAAGATAATATTAAATTAATAATTTAATTTGATTACATAATTCTCAAATCAACTAATTAGATTTTCGTAATTATCAAATCAAGATATTGGATTTTTAAAACTATTTATTTTATCTTATCTTTATATATATATATACATTTTTATAAATAGTGATTAATATTTTGTATCAAAATAATTAAGAATAGCAACGGTGTGCGTTAGAAAAAAAATTGGAATTTGAGTTTCAGCTGGGGTATGACTTTAAAACACTCCCACTTTGATAATATTTAAAAAATATATTGGTTATCTTTACTTTAAAAAAAAAATTGATATTTATAGTCATAAAGTATGAAAATATTATATATTTTTTTAAAAAAATAAATAAATATAAAGTCTATATAAAAATTATTTTTTTTAATAATAAAATATAATTTTTTTAAAATGAATGCACATATCTGTTCAACATTGATCTAGTATTAGTCTTCTTAAAAATGAAAAGAAAAAAACAATGGCACGAGAAAATAATTGCACGTGTGTTTCGAATAAAAAATTTTATATTCAATTATTTTTATATATTTTTTATACATTATTTTTATTTTATAAAAATTTTATAAGTAGTTATTTTTATATATTTTTTTGTATATTTTATTAATATGATTGGTTGTATCTTTTTTTAATATAAATTAATTATTTAAATTAATTATATTAATAAAATATATAAAAAATAGATAAAAATAATTATATATAATAAAAAAATTAATATAAAATAATTATTTTAACTAATAACATCGATAAAATACATAAAAAAAAAATAGTAAAATTACTTCACATATCATTACTCGTGTATAACATTGGTAACCCACCACCCCCAATGGCGGATACATTATGATTACGTGGCCGTCCTCAGTTCAATGTATGATGGTGGGTGAAATCATTACTTGTTCCACCACGCGTTCTACAAAGAGTGTCTCAGTGTGACCTCGTTTTCAATGCACCCATTTTCCCCCCAATCCCGTGGGTTGCTTTCCTGCTTCGTGTCTGGCGGCTGCTCTAAAATTACATTTTTTTTTTAAATCAAAATTATTTTAAATATAAAAATGATATTTTCGCTTTTTCCATCACTGCTTTTGTTTTTTTTTTTTTTGATTAATGCTGTATGGACCTATATTATCAAGCATTATATATGTATTCTATTTTATCAGTTTTTTAATTTTTAATTAAAAATATAAAATATTTTCTATTTTAATAATTAATATGTGGAGATAGAATTATGTGCATAAAATTATAAATATAGATAATATTTTCCTTTTCAATTTACTATAATTTAAATAAATTGGAAACCTGAGTTCATATTCAAAAAACTTACATTGAAATTCTATTTTTTAATTTCTTAACGGAATTCTAAAATCTCGTAAAAAAGGTTATACGCTTAAAACTACCGAGTTTTTATTGTCTCCTTTTATATATAAATTTTAAAAGTACTGTAGTCCCACATCTAACATATCAATATAAAATAAAAGAAAATAAAATAGTAAATTTATATTTTTTAATAATATGAAAAAATATAAAACTGCTGTATATATTTTATGAAATTTTAAATATATAAATTATATAAAAATATTTTATAAAAAAATTTAATTATAAATATAATTATATATTAATCTATTAATCAAAAAGTAGATTTTTTTTTTTTTTTTTTTCATTTCAATATAGAAATATATATTCCTAAAATAAATAAATAAGCCCACCGTTCCCTGTCCCTAGAAATATGTTAACAGAACGGCTATTCTTTTCCATTATAAAGCTCACCATTCCCTCTTTGCTTCTCACACACGAACTCCGATTCCCTTTTCTGCCGTTCACACCCAAAAGAAAGGAAGAAAAATCATGGGTTTCTGTAGATCACCATCAACCATGGCGATCTTCCTCTTAATGATGATATTCACGCTGTCGACTGCCTTGGACATGTCGATCATCGCATACGACAAGAATCACGGCCCCCGGTCGAGTCCGAGGACCGACGGCGAAGTGATGACGATATACGAGGCGTGGCTCGCGAAGCACGGCAAGGCTTACAACGCCATCGGAGAGAAGGATAAGAGGTTCGAGATCTTCAAGGACAATCTCCGGTTCATCGACGAGCACAACGCTGCAGAGAAGAACCGGACCTACAAGCTCGGCTTGAACCGGTTCGCCGATCTGACTAACGAGGAGTACCGGGCCACCTACTTGGGAACGAAGTCCGGTTCTGAGAGGAGGCTTTCGAGGTCGAGGAGTGACCGATACGAGCCTCGTGTCGGCGATAAGTTGCCCCAGTCCGTTGATTGGAGGAAAGATGGTGCCGTTGTTGGCGTCAAAGACCAAGGAAGTTGTGGTGAGTTTCGGAGTTTTTAGAGTATTAATTAATTCAAATTAATATATTTATATATATACATATATAGTTGTTATTTCAGTTTTTCCTTAAGGCAATCATTTTTATACGTTTGCGCCGGAATGCTTGGTTCAATCACCAGATTCCCGTCCTCACAGGTAGGGATCTTTTTTTCACTCCTCACGAATGTTTCATCCATTTAAGTAATGGGTAGGATCTTTGACTTTATACGAGTTGAATTTGAATTAACAAATGAACTCAACACGAAGTGAAAACATTGAAAATGAGAAATCTATATTCACTTAAAAAGAACTTAACTTGGACTTACGGATTTTTGGGGATTATCGCTACATTAGCTTATTTTACAGAATTAAAATTGTTATTTATTTTTATTTCATTGGCTGTGTAGGTCAAATAAATTTTAATACAAAGAAATACTAAATAAGATTGTTGTGTTAAACTAATACGGGCTGTGTGATTATTAAAACCGGTTGGATTACAGTTCTATACTGTTTTTCATTCGGCTAACTACTCCTTTTTAAGCCAAGGTTGTAATGAGAGATTGTTCGGCTGGCTTCATTTCCTACCCAATCTTCGATTATGGCTGATATTAATGTTAAATCATCAGTTGTTCGAAAAGCTTATACCGATAAGAAATTAGGAGTGAATTATTTTATTAATATTTTATGACTTCGGATAGTAATTTGACATTATAATTGCACCAATTCTTTGAAAGACTTTAGGCAATAGGGATTCTTCTAGGTACAAATCAAGCCTAAAAGCTTTTCTTGTATTAATTATAATATTGTTTTTATCCTGGATACTTAAGTTCACCGACTTTGCATTGCTTTCAACTGATTTGTGATATGATGTGCTGCTGTTTAATCAATATGAATGTAGGGAGTTGCTGGGCATTCTCCACGATCGCTGCTGTGGAAGGGATAAACCAGATAGTGACAGGGGATCTGATCTCACTATCGGAGCAGGAACTGGTGGACTGTGATACAACTGATAATCAAGGATGCAATGGGGGTCTAATGGACTCTGCTTTTGAGTTCATCATCAACAATGGTGGCATTGACACTGAAGAAGATTATCCTTATCATGCTGCTGATGGAAGATGCGACACTCACCGGGTCAGTGGCAATTATCTAGGGAAACAACAAACTAAGAAAGCTGAAAAAAGCACAAAATGGTTACATTTTTTTTTAGCTCTCATCTTTTGTAACGTGCAGAAAAATGCCAAGGTTGTTTCAATTGACGATTATGAAGATGTTCCTGCAAACAATGAGAAAGCACTACAAAAGGCAGTTGCTAATCAGCCTGTGAGTGTTGCCATCGAAGCAGGGGGCAGGGAGTTCCAGCTTTATGAGTCGGTAAGATTATACCACTGTCTGATCAAGATTTATTGGGCTTCGAAAGGGTCAAAAGGAGATAAAATTTGCTCTAGTTGGCAAAGATCTTACTTTAATGGCTTGGATATTCGCTATACTGATCTTCTCAACTTTGCTTTGAGGCGGAAATTAGATCAATCTTTATCTAAATAACTTGTTTTGCTGCATTTGTTCAGGGTGTCTTCACTGGAAAATGTGGGACGGCACTGGACCATGGGGTTACTGCTGTTGGGTATGGCACAGAAAATGGTGTTAATTACTGGATTGTGAAAAATTCATGGGGTGGAAACTGGGGAGAGGCAGGCTATATCAAGATGGAGCGCAATCTGGTGGGCACAGCATCTGGCAAATGTGGTATTGCAATGATGGCCTCTTACCCTATCAAGAAAGGCCAAAATCCCCCCAACCCTGGCCCATCTCCACCATCACCAATAAAGCCCCCGACTGTCTGTAACGGCTATTTCTCCTGTCCTGAGAGCAACACCTGCTGCTGTGTTTATGAGTATGCAAACTATTGTTTGGCATGGGGATGCTGCCCACTCGAGGCTGCCACCTGCTGTGATGACCATTACAGTTGCTGCCCGCATGACTATCCCATCTGTAACCTCAATGCAGGGACCTGCTTGATGGTAAGAGCAACTCTACTTTGTTTTTATCTTGTTTTTTTTTTTTTTTTTTTTTTTTTTTTTCAGTATCTGATGCTATTTTTCACTGGGCATCTTTACCCTCTAATTAAAATTTTCATCCTCTCCTTTTGCTTACGAATGTTCCTGCCTGCAACAGAGCAAGGACAACCCATTGGGAGTGAAAGCACTGAGGCGCACTCCTGCTAAACCTCATTGGGCCTTTGGAAGTGATGGCAAGAGGAGCAGTGTTTAAGTGGATGTTCAACCTGGAACTGTGACAAGTTAAGGATGATGAAAGAATCACACACAGTACTTTTTGATATTCTTAATTTATCCTTCTTGGTACCCAAATGTCCATCATTAAGATACCAATAGATGGATGGTCCATTTAAAGATTATTTAGATACATATTATGTGTATATAGGGCTCTATTTGTTTCTGCTTAATTGAACAACCAATAGACAGATTGTTATCAGTCTTCATTATCCTCTGTAAATTTAATTTGTCATTCAGCCATGGCTTTAATGAATTGCTTTAATGTTCCAATGCTGCTTGCAGTTTGCTTGTTTACTAGTTTCATCCATTTCTTCTTTGGTATAAGTTACATAGATTCTAATGCTTGATGATCTGAAGTCAGAAGCAGAGCCTTGTCATGGAAACCGGCAATGTCGTCAAAACATTTGGTACTATATTATTTCAATGCTTCAATTCAAATTTTCACACAAGTTTTAAGTCTTTTTCCAGAAGTATTGGTGATTTTATATGATCTTCCAGTAATGGCTGTAGTTAGAACCATGATCATAAAGTGGTCGTCTAGACAGTGGTCTTCTAAATCTCGTTTGGATTTGGAAAGGGTTTTATTTTTTCTCATCATTACAACTTTTTCAAATTCTTATACAAAATGTAATAAATAATTTAACTTTTTTAAATTAAAAAATAATAATAATAATATTTTATTTAATTTTTATTTTTTATCTAAAATTATTTCTTCTCATCTCTGAATCTAAACGGTCTTTAACCCATTCCTGTGTTTTTGCGAAAGAATATTTTCAGTGCTCCATTGATTTCCATTGCTATGATTGTGCATTACCTTAGGTGTCTGTAGCCCCCTCAGGTGTATATATATTTTCGAAACAAATTACTTTATTGGATATTTATTCAATATACAAAGAAGATTATCCTCATCATTGGATGGAGGTATGATGAGGGTGCTTCATTAGAGAAGAAGATCAGGAGGGGAGAAACTAGAAACAAGTGGTGCACGAAATTACGTGCACCTAAGGAAACACGTGTGGCTCACGCGCCGACAACGAGTCAAACCTGAAGAAATCGGTCGGGGTGGTGGAACACAGTACAGGGAGTTTTTTTTTTTCCTCCGTTTCTGCATACGAAGGATCAATTTCTGTTATACCCTAGAATGTGTCCCGAACAAGATAAAATGTTAAAAGTGTTTGTTGCTAAAGTGCTTGCTGCTTTTCACAAAGTGGAGATACTTTCATCTGATTCTCCTTTGGTTAAAGCAAAGGAATGCTCATGCTTTCCATCATGTTTCAAGTATTTCTTGGCCACAATTCCTCCTGTGATATCCCCACATGCCAAGGGGTCAAAGTTGTACCATTTTATCTCAATCTTCCCTTCTAGAAACTGAAATGATAGCATCTTTAATCAAATTGGAAATAGTGTCCTAAGTCGTAACACTTCTATGTTGAGGGTGAAATGAAATGTGGTAAAAGTTATGACATATAATGTCTTTTGGACCTGTGAGAGGATCCACATGAAGATGAGGTTTTGTACCATGCCTGGTCTCTTGGACAGTAAGAGGATCGTTTGTTTGGATTGGTAACCAAGCCTTTCAAGCTTGTTCTTCACTGTATTTGACCACAGAGGAGGATTGTTGGGACTCAATCTCTTATATATTTTGTACGTGTGCTCTAATATGGTATTTTTCATCCTAAATTTCATATTCAAGAACAAATACACTATCTCGTTTCATTCATATAACTTAACGCTCCGTTTGGATGTTGAAATAAGTTGAGTTCTTTATGAATAGTGATGAGTTGAGATAATGTAGTGAGTTTTATGTGGCCCACCTAAGATAAGTAAACTACATCCACCATAGCCCCTACCGAGATGAGATGAAGCGTGATAGCATATGGCATATGGCAAATTTATGAATTCTTTTTTTTAAAAAGAAAAAAAAGGGAGAAAATATGGAAAATTTCTCAACTAGAAGGGGTCCCCATTGTATTATGTACCATACCCTGCAGAAAAAATATCAGGACCTTCAGCAGAACTTATCTTAGCCTTGGAGAAGGGGTTGGATATTTCAATATATTTATGGTTGATAGAAACACATCAACCACCAGAAGTTGACCTACAAAGAGAACATAGCGGTCCACTTAGAAAAGAGTTGCCCTTTTCATGTATTCTTCCTGTCTATACACTGATAATGCTGTGGCTGTTCACCGAAACATGGGATTAGGAAAGAAAATAAAACATAATGAGTGCACTTGTACCCATGTTTATAGCTTCAATCCACAACTTCTGACTTCATCATGCTATAGTTTTGTAACTACCCAAAAATATAATTGAGAAAAATGATCAAGAACCATGATGCATACATGGGATGGGGGCTAATTTCAGAGGGTGTACACGAGTTATTTCACATGAACAGTGGATATGTTGTATGTACGTTTCATTTTCTTATTCCATCATATCTTGGGTTTGTCATTTTAAAAAATAAGAGTTGATCTAATAGTTAATGGATTCTGTTGTATCAGTACAGTGAAATGAAAATAGGATGAGAGTATATAATATACGGTATAAATACATCGAGATGGTTCTTACACGTCATACACCCACCCAATGCACAAGAATAATTTAAGTAAAATAGTTAAGAAACGAGGAAACCAAATCTATAAATAACGATGCGTCAATGGCTATAATTAGATAAATCTTTTTTTTATTAGAAAAGTAATAGTAAAATGATAGTAGAGTTAAGCTTAGGAAAATTAAAGAGACGATAATGGTAGATTAATAAAGTAAAATAAAATAAAATGATAAGGTGGCCCTATAGAAGATTACATGATTTCAAAGATGATGTTTCCAATATTACATAGGTATAATAGATTCTTCTAAAACAAAGGGAGCCACATGGATATTGCATAACAAACAGTGGAATTAAAGGGGAATTAAAGAAAATATCAAACAGTGGAGGATGGGGACCATGGAGTGTGTCGGGTGGGCTAGGTACTAAATGTCGCATACAACACTTCATCTAAACTCAATTATATGTCTGTCTGCTTTTCTTTCTCTCATTTCTTTTACAGGGACCAGAAGGGATAGACCATTGGGAGTGGTTCACACCCCACCATCGATCATGCCCAAATTGCCACACAACTTGATCCATCAAATTAGGAGATGGCATTTTCATTAGGATTGTGAAGCAATCATGATAACAAAGACATGGGGTTTAAGCTGAATCCATGCAATGTAATTATCATCAAGCATGCATGATATTGTTTTCATTGCACCAATCATGCTGATTGCATTCTTTTGTCCCTTTTTGCAGCAAATAAGACTGGATGAAATGGAAAGATGAGTTATTGAATTGCACAACTGTTTATGCTAAGTACTTTGAACGAAAGCTCTATGAAATAATTAGGGGGAAAGTGGTGATCTACCAACCAGCCAACAAAATCAGCTTTGCAGTGCCCAAACCATCTTTTTTCATGACAATAAATGCAACTTGTCCATGCTAATTAATTGGGATTTAAAGGTACTTTCTCCTTCCCTTGATGTCTAAATCCCAACTCCACTGCTAATCCATTTCCTAGCTCTGAGTTCTGGTTCATGGAAATGGGTACTTTTTCTTCTTGACCACCATCCATATGACAGGAGGACTCCTGTTTTATGATGGGCATCTGAATTCCATCACTTCTGCTGTTGATGTCGTTGAGCAGAGCTGTTTCTGGAGCTTCGACAGCGTTGAATGATGGAACTGAAGGTAGCTTTGCTAGCAATGCTCCGAGGCTGTAAGACATGTTAGGGGAAAGAGGTGGAATTGACCAAATGTTGGGTGCTCCTGCAACGCCATTTTGTGGAGTGTTCCAGCCCAAGTTGATCGATTTTAGGGGAGAATAGTCAGGTTTTTCGTCGAACAGTCTCTTCACTCCTGTTAATTGGCATTTGTC
This sequence comes from Carya illinoinensis, assembly GCF_018687715.1. Classification (NCBI taxonomy): domain Eukaryota; kingdom Viridiplantae; phylum Streptophyta; class Magnoliopsida; order Fagales; family Juglandaceae; genus Carya; species Carya illinoinensis. The sequence continues at coordinate 6,376,993 of NC_056767.1, read as the reverse complement.
GTACAAGGAGAGAGTTGTTTCATGGTTTTCTATCATTGGGGCATTGGGTTTGAGGACGTATGGATGTTGGATAGGAAGGTATGGTCTTTGGATGGCGAAGACACCCGGAATGCTTTGGAGATACCCGAACTTCCTCTGTATGCTGATCACCAAATTGAGATCTTCCACAACCTGAAGAGATATTAGCAATTTGATATCGATCTTGGGAAAGAATTAAGATCGAAATTCTCAGCTAGATAGATACCTTATCAAATGAACCCAGTTGAACTATGCCTTCTCTGACAGAAATGATGGCAATTGTCTGTAAAAAAAATAAGATGATTTCATGAAGCAAAATGGGCTTGATCCGAGAGTAGTTCAAATGAGAATTTCTATTCATGATCTTGTGAAGATACAAACCTGAATGCCTGAATTGAACTGAAACTCCCATGCTCTGGGTTGCTTTAAAGAGGAGGAATAATTCAAGAGAATCACAAGAAAGTCAGTTTTGAAGGAAAAAGGGGTAGAATTTAATTACATTTGAACTGATACTGGTGCAGAAAATTATATATGATTGCCTTACAGGCTCAATGGTTACATTCCAGGAGGAGATAAAACTTGGATCACCATCACTTGGAGCATCTCTAAACACCCATCTGTGACTATTATCTGCTGCAACTTTCCCTATTAATCTGCAGCACAGAAACCATGCAGCTTACTCATCAATTTTCTCAGTTACCAATTTTCCTTGTCCCCTAATAATGAGCTTTCACTCACCCCTCTCCAAAATTGTACACTTCATGAGACATTTTGAAGAAGACATCTGCCCCAAACCTCCCCTTTATGTAACCACTCCCATTTCTCTCACATTCAAAGAAATCACAAAACCCATCTTCCCACACAAGAATCCTGAAACCAAGAAGATGAAAAAGCCACTTAGAAACCAGATTTGAGACATGGGTCTTCTGCAACTAAGTCTAGTATCTTACCAATTCCTTTTGTTTCCTTTGGAGCGATCAAGAGCACTATCTCCATATTCCCACCTGCAAGAAATGAAGAAACCAATGTGATCTAGGACATTAAAGATTACATGCCTTTGCAACATGAACTAAGCTAACTAAACTAAGATAATCATGCACATGGGCTTTTATTTATTAGTTCTGTAATCAGTTTTCTCACTTAGGTGGGGGGAAATTCCGAGGCAATATCCGCCAGAAAACAGCGTACACCCATTTTGAGGAAATGGAAGAATCTGAACATGAACATAGACTTCTAAGCGTTTGCTGCAAGAGACAGTTGAGCATAGGAAGTCCACTCTCCATCGTCGCAAACACAAATACTGATCAGAGACAGAGAGGGAAGCGAAAGAAACAAGATACTACAACTGTATTTAAGTAGTCTTGGTCCCCCTTCGCAATTAAACGATAAAGGGAAACGAGAGAACTCCCCAAGGGCACGCGCACTAAACGAGAGAGAGACGCTCCCGGTTCAATATTTTACATCTATTTTATAATAAAAATAAATTTTAAATTTAAATCATGTTAATTTATAAATTTATTTTTATAGAATATTTTCTGTTTCAAATAAGATAAGGATAGGCATATGAATTAAATTTTACACCATTTGTTAAACAATTAATTGATATCTCTAAAAGATTTTTATTAGATACAAATAAAGTTGTGTATTAATTTTTATATTAATATTAATTTTTTTATATTTAAAATTTAAATTAATATTATTTTTAATAAAATTTAATTTTTAATTAATTATATTATATTAATATATATATTAATACATAATTATATTTGTAATTAGTTTTTTCGACATAATTAGTTTAAACATAAACAATATTAACAAGTCAAGTCAAGACGTGAAAATGGCTAAGAAAGAGACCAACAATTGAATCGTACCCAATGATTTTGGTGGATAGTAAGACAAGAAAAGTGCAGCCGGACGTAATTGAAGGGCTAAAGAGAAGCTGTCATTTCCATGCATGCATCCGAAGCTTCCCTGCTTTTCTAGTACAATTTCTTCCCACATGCACCAGAAAATGTACAATTAATTGCTGAGGGTGATGTTACTGTATCCTCCCATTTTTTTCTAAGATTAATATTATATATAATTATAGGATATATAAATATTACATAATTATTTTAAAAAAGAATAAACTTTATGATTAAAAAATTAATTTTTTTATATAGATTATATATTAATTTATTTTTTTTAAAGAGACTGCACAATACTTACATAATTATGATTGTAAATATCATTTTTCTTTTGTAAACTTGAATGTTAGTGAATCTTTTTTTTATTTAAAAAAGAAACAAATTCGTTAATAGTAATTTTTCTAAATATTTAAAAATATAAAAAATAAAATATACAAATAGTCAAATCCAAGAAGGTAAAGTAGCATTTTCCAATTGCTCCTCCACTCATTTTGTGTTTATTTCTCCATCTTTTTAGGACTTTCTAAAGAGGATATTCATAGAGATATCTTTGTAAATTGATTTGATCATATGTGATAATACACCACTAAGGTGGTAGTTTAGTTAGTACAAGTTAATATTTCATGACTTCGAGGTCAAGAATTCGAGTCAAAACATAAACTAAAACTACTTGTAATAGTAAAGCTTGACCTTTAGGTCATGGGATGAGTTTTGGACCAGCGGGATATTTTGAAAGTGCTATAGTTACGAGCTTGCCCTTGGAACAGTTGCTATGGTTCCAATATTAGTCACGCTCAGGAAGGGTTGTTACCAATATTTTTAATACCGTACTGTATCGGTCAGTATGACCGGTATATACTGTACCAACTACTGATTCAATACGGGTATTACCTATATTTTGTACTGCTTCAAATACTGACTAATATTTCAGCCTGTACCTGCCCATATTAGATGATATTTCAACCTTTAACTTTTTCTTCTTCTTTTTTCATTTCTTCAAATTGCAAGCTCATTTTTTGACCCCCAATTCAGATCAGACTATTTATAATATATATAAATATATTTTTATATATAATTTATTCATATCTAAACTATTATTTTGAAATATAATTTATATATATATGTATATATGTTTATATATAATTTATTCATATATCGACTATTCTGAAACGGTACACGAAACTGAATCGGTATCGAAATATTTCGTTCCAAGGCCTTGACCGATATGGCTTCCGGTACGGTATTCAAAACTTTGATTGTTATGCTAGTCGCTCTTACTTCCCATTTTTTAGAAAAAAAAAATTATATATGATACGTTAAATTTATTTTATAATAAAAAAGTAGTTTTACAATCTAATGCACTACAACAACTCACATTAACTTGTGAATTTTATTTTATCAAATTTTTTTATGAACCAAATATCTCTCCTTCCCAAATACAAACCATTTGTGAATTTTCATGATAAGCAGGGTTTTATAAGTGGAAGGGATCATTATTCTTCTTTTTGAAGAAAATATGGGAAGTGCTCCACCTGGATTTTTAAGTAATTAAGACCTGGATTTTTCATTTTGATTCCTAGCTACCACCTCGATCCTGCTAAGCCACATTTTCAATTACAAGGTCAGCCATGATCAGACCTCACAGCATCATGATTTTGTGGCAAAGTTGGAGACTCTAGTTGTGTGAGTCTCTACCACCATGAAATTTAAGATTGCATTTGGGTACTGAGGTGATTTTAAATAATTTAAATTAATCTGTAAATAGTAGTATTTTATAGATCCTATTAAAATGCATTTGAATATATGAAATATGTTAAGATATGTGTTTGAATATATAAAATATATTGATATATGTTTAACTTTTTATGGGAAGTTGAAAAAGTAGCCTAAACCTACATGCATGGCCATGAAATTAATTAAGGAGCAATAGAAACTGTACCTCCAATATTATATTGTCAATTCCCATAAATGGAATTCATTGCAAATGGGACTTAACATGACTACTGATAATATAAAAACCTTTGAAAAGTAATTAGCTAGTATTAAAAATAAATAAATAAATGAAAGGCCAAAGCATGCACAAGGTATTCCTTTGATATTTTTATAAGTTCTTTTCATAAAAAAGATCTTATTTCAAGTATATTCAAGGACAAAGACAGTCAAATTCCCATGGATTTTCATAAAACTACATATAATAAAACAAAAAATACTTTCTATTTTTAAACCTTTTTTCGTTCTAACTAAGATCGTGTACAGAATGTCATTATGTGTGTGTATATATATATATTAATCATCCTGACAAGTGTACGTACTTAGATTAAGGGATCAATACAATATATATAGTACGTACTTGGAATATTCTAGAGTGGAGACTGGCCTAGCTTTTCAATTTAATTACTGTCGATATATATAGCAGCAAACGTCAGTAGCACAACATTTTCTGTCCATGAAGTTGCACGAGTGGTCCTCAAAGATTTATTTATTAATCGTATTTTATGTCATACGTTACAATATTTATTTTATTATAAAAATAATTTAATTTATAAAATATTTTTATAATTAAAATATTTCTCTTTCAATTTATCCTGCATGCATGGATCGAAGTTAATGCAGTGGTCCTAAGAGATTGATTAATCCCATCTCATCTCACTCCTAAATTGCAGTACCAAACCGGCCTGTCTCCATGCATAATGCATTGTCCTTAGCTTGTAATATTGCATGGCCCGGGCCCCCTTCCCCCAGCCCCAAGAAGCAGCTCGCTCATATGTTTGTCTCATCCTGAAACGTTGCTATTTGTTGAAAACGTCAAGTCTTTAGCAGACACATCAGCTGAAAGCTGCTGCCTAAAACTCTAACGTTGCTGTATATATACTTTGGTTTATGGACACCAACTAAGAGTTACTGCATGCAGCATGCTTTGGTCATCAAATGAATTGGAGTGATAAAGGCTGTCATGTACCATTACTCGATGGCGACCATTCCCTAGCTACTAGGGTTTTTGTCCCATCTCAGCATGAATGAATAGAAGAGAGAGAGATTAGTGAGAGAGAGAGAGAGAGAGTTTTAACTTTTTCCCTATATCTATTTGGCATTTTGTTCGCCAATTTTACATCGGTTCTTCAATCTGCTAGCTACCTCTTTCAAGAGTTTTAAGTGTACGTTGATATGGAACGTTGGAATGTTGGAGAAGTGACTCTCCCCCTCCCCCATTACCCCATGATCCATCGTTCCAGCTTCTCGTCGATGATCCCCATGCCCCCTCGTTTCTCTTCCTCAATTTTAGTTCATTTTTCTTTGAGTTCAATATTTAGCCTTATTTTTATATATTGATTTGGCACTTCGCAAATATTACAGCCCATAGGCCACCATGCGCCCCAAATTCATCCTCCCTGCCACAAGCAGCTCCCACACCCTACAATTTTTGTAAAGGTTTCGCCTAGTACTGCATAAGGTTAACAGCACACTGACACCATTAATGTAGGATCGCATGAGTCTCACGCGCCACTTGTCCCAATAGATCATCAACTTATTTAGAAGATAAATGAGATAAATAATACTTGCAGTCGTGAGTGTGTAAGCATCGCACAATCACTTTAAAAATTAAATAAATACGAAACTCATATAAAAGAAAATTAATTTTTTAATAGTAAATTTCACTCTTTTTCAAAGTGATTGTACGTCGTTTGCACACTTCACGACTATACATTTTTGTCTCACTCGTAATGACATTAATCTAAAGTCGAGATGCATAGTTGATATGGATTATAGTTTCAATATCATCTTATTACATGGTTAATTTATGCCTTCTATTCATGCAACATCACCTCATATAAACTAGCTAACTCTTTGTTCATGCAAGCAGCATTTTGTTAAAAACCTTAGGTTGGGTTAAATTGGACAATTAATTGATTTTATTTTCGATTGTCGTTTTGTATTTGAGAGTCATAGTTCCAACCCTTTGTAAAACCCACGTTTGATTAATATGATATTTGAATAGTGTGGAGAAAACACACAAATTCTTAGCATGGAGAAAGGTCCTTGATAATGTGCATACAACACTAATCGATCTCAATTACACATAGTGAGTTCTATCAGTTGGGCGAGGAGACGAAGGGTAATTGCTATATAATTAAGAGAAATTGTTTAGTTATAAAAAGATTTCACAAAAATAAACTTATAAACTGACATAGTTTAATATTATATGTCATATATTAAAACTATTTTTATTGTAACGTATATCTAAAATACTATATAAAATTACATCAGTTTATAAATTTACTTTTATAAAATTTTTCTATAACTTGACGACTTCATTACTTCTATGTAATTAAGTAGGTTGAATTTGTATGTTTGTTATTTAGTTTAATTCAGTACTTTTGGTTAAAACATAAGGTGTCAAGTCCATCAGATCAGAGGGTGGCAGCTATATATGTAACCCTTTCACGCAATTATTTTTGTTACTGATTGTTAGCTTAGCACGATATTGAAAGAAAGAGAAATGATGAATCACATCATGATGCAATGAGACAACTTCTGCACAATTGCATGCCACTAATAATATTTTTTTCTTTCTATTTTTTTTGAAAAACTCATTTGTATTATGTTAATTATAATTTTACTTATATTTTTATTGACAACACTTATTTTATTAGTTTTTTTTTTAATTTAAATTTTAAATTTTATAATTTTCAGCATATTAATAACTAACATATAGACAAATAAATTTTTATCAAATACATTTAAAATTTTTCTTTTTAATATATATTTTTTATAATGTGGCTCAAGTTTGCTGGCGGGGCATGCAGTTAATTCTGCAGTTCTTACCCTAAGCCTGCTAATATCTTTTGCCTTTACCCATTCAGGTCTTTGTTCACCGATTAATATATCATAAAATCCCCACCTAGATTTTACATCCACACTGCAACACTTGAATGAAATATATTATTATAGCCCATACCTTAACCAACTAATCCTACCCTTACTCTATATATTAATACGAGAAATGTTAGATACTAATATCATATAGATAAATTTCGTACAAATCTTTTATTAACAAAAAAAAAAAAGAAGAAGTAAATTTTACAAAATATATACAAATCTTTTATTAAAAAAAAGTAAATTTTAAAAAAAATATATATATATATATTTATGATGGGGTCCACTTTTTTTATTAAATGATTTTATGAGCTTGTCTAGTAATAATATCACTATTTAGAGTTTGTAAAAATCATTACTGTATTGATATAGATATAGTAGGAAAAAATATCTTATATTTAAGGAAAAATATCACTTTTCACTCTATTAAGAATTTTAAACTTCACTTACTAGTTCCATGCAGCCCTTTTTTTTAAAAAAAAAAAAAATGAGACTCACCATAAAAAATTATGAGTTTTTTTATGTGAATTTTAGTTATATATATATATCACTTATTTTTAAGAAAAATGATATTTACAATCATAAAATATGTAAAAGCCTCGCACTATTCTTGAAAATAGTGAAAAAATATAGAGTCAACATGAACAAAATTAATATTTTAATAATAAACTTTATTCTTTTTTAAAAAGTGTGTGCAGTATACAATCCATAATTATATCTAATATTACTTTCTTTTTAAAAAAAAAAAAAATAGATTATGTGAAATTTACACACGATAAAGTTGTACAAATCATTTACATGATGTAAAAAAGATGATGCTTGCTGGTTAGGTTGAAAAGCACAAAGCGAGGAATATGCACCCTGCATTGGAGTCAGGCATATAGATTGACAGCTACATATAATGAGGGCAAAGGAGCAACCCACTCTTTTCTCAGAGCTCTCATGCATGGTACTGGCCATCCCATCCCTACCACCTTCCCTTCCTTTCCTTATCTCTTTGGGATATAATATTAATTAATTTTAGCAAACCCTCATGTACCTACAACGTCTTATCTGATATCTAGGCTTATTCAAATTTTTTCCTCCTGTTAATCAACCTTCTATTGTTGCATCCCACTCTACAAAAACCCTACCTCAGTTAAAAACCCTAGATTTTTGTTATAAATGCAAAAACTTTCCAGCAACAGCTCAGTAAGTATGGGTGGAAAATCACCCACAACTACTATCATTAAAAAAATGCAGAGGACCAACAGAACAGATATAAGTCAGATTTAAATACCATCAGCTTTTTAACTGCAAGTCTGTAATGGGGGAGTCAGAAATTTATATGCATGTGAAATTTAGTATTCTAATATATATAGATATTTATATATATAGTTTTTCTTTCAAATTTAAGGCTAAATTTTTTGAGTTTTTTAGAATGCCCAAAGATAATTCTTCTAATGTATACTACACTACAATCTCACTCCTATCCTACTGCATTAATGTGATATTGCCTTCAACCTTGTAATTTTTTTTGTTAAAGGTTGAAAAGTAACAGCACTTCAACACAGCATGCTAGAACTAGAAGTGGGATATATAAGAGTGCAGTATACTGCATAACTCTTTAATTAAGCTGCAAGGGGTATGGAGGTGAAGATGTTTAATTTCATTAGCATTTTTTACCCTTTTTATTTGTTGGTTTTCCAGAGTGCTTCCCCACCAGAAGGCTATAACCTTAGCAACTGATCCTGTTAAGTATGCGTGCAGCAGCACCGAGAAAAAGGAAATTCGGGCTAAGAGAACAAGACGTGATGTACAAGTACCTTAAGAGGAAAGACATTGCTCCTGATGTAGTAGTAAACCTTTCCAAAAAGGGAATCCTGATGAGGGTTTACAATAGGCTATCGAATGTTTATTCGATAAACAATAAGATAATGTCGAATAGTCCCACTTGGAACATCCCCTGAACCCTTGAATTAAGCTACGACTGTAAAGAAAGATGAGACACACCTAAAGAACTTTAAAATTTGTGTGTTGAATGCTTGGTGGCCGCACCTGTTGAGGCTTTTGTAAGATGGGAAAGCTACCCATGACAGGTTGGTTCTACTTTATTTTCTTCTCTGGCTTGGCCTGAGGCTTTTGGTACATGATCATCTGAATCAGGATGGTAACAGTGGTAGTAATACCAATTACAGCACCCAAAAGAACTGCAAAAGAATCAAGGACAGCAATAGGTAGAAATTATGCACCAAATTTATGCAAGCTGGCACCAACAGCTTAAATGATACAAAGAAACCATGGAGTGTACATGGTGTTGCTTAGAAACTAGAAAGGTAGGGCATGTGAAGCATAAATTCAAATCATACACTATGGTGTTCATATTTGAACAAGAAATGTCTCTGTGCTTGAAAAATCATACCAATTGTTTTCTTTCGGCATCTTTCAAGAAACCAAGGATGCTAAAAGACAATTATTTCTCACAGAAAATTGCATTTTAATAGAGCAGCAGAAAAATAACAAAAACTTAAGAGGGACCTCATTTGAGAGAGATAATATGTGGAAATGTGCAACAAGTCATTAGACTAACTTGTTGAAATGCTAAAACCAAAAGGTGCAGAAAACTAAGTTTTTTTTTTTTTCTTTTTCTAGAACACTTTCAAGTCTATTAAATCTTTTCAGTAAAATTGATATTCTAAGTACATGACGCCTCAAATGAACTACAAAACTCAAATTTGAAAAGAAGTGAATTCAAACTTGAAAAACCTTCTACTTTCTGGAACAACACAGAAAGGAACACAAATTACTAATTGTGTGGGAAGGAGGAGTAATCAAGAATATAAAGCAAGGATACCACTTCTTGGTGCTCTTTCCTGGATGCTTGTAAAAACTCTCACTACAAAACAAAAAATTAAGTTTCATAACATCACTAAATGCATCTATCAGAAGCAAACAGATTTAGCTCAATTAAAGCTATAGACTTACCCATGGAACCAGCAAAATTCATTAAACATGTTAAGAAACTGAGCTCCCCTGTGCTTCTGTTCTGCTCAGAGAATGGTTGTTCACCAAAATATGAACAAAGAGGCAACACATACTTGTAAATACTCAAAAGGTTGCATTAGTATGCTGGCAAACTGAATCAAAAGAAATCTCAGCATTGCCTCCTTAGAAAGTGATCAAATCATTCTTAAATTGACTAACCTACACTCAGATAAGTCTATTTTATTTAATCTCTCTTCACTAAGACACAAACTGCCTTTCTCTGGATAAGTAATAGGTGAAATGGTGATTTATGGGTAAAAAAGTTTAAGATTTACCGACACAGCCACTTCATTTATGTGCATGGAGTAAAAACTTGCTTCCACATCCACAAGATAAACAAATATTCAAACGAAGTATACACAGCAGACAAAAGACTGCATTAGTTTGCTGGCAAAGTGATCAAATCATTCTTAATCTATTTTAATTAATCTCTCCACTCAGAAACAAACTTCCTTTTTTGGGACAACTAATACATGAAATGGTGATTTATGGGTAAAGATTTTAAGATTTACCTACACAGCTACTTCATCTATGTGGATGGAGATTTATCAAAAAAAAAAAAAATCTATGTGGATGGAGTAAATCTTCGCCTCTACACACACAACAAGATTAACTAATATTCGAACCCAAGTGTACATAACAGCCTCTTAGGATGGTATCTGTCTTATTATCAGTCGACAACATTAACCGGGCATTTAACAGAATATAGGTAATTTCTGGTTTTGGAGATACTGTAATGCACAATTCAAATGTAAGACATATTGGTATATTTATTAAGAACTAAAGAAGGTATGGACAATTGGGGTCGAGAACAGAGTGGCCGCCCTGTATTTTCAACAAGTAGCACGAGAATTTATAGAATCCTTTCAATATGAAAGTAAGAAATGAAAATAAATTATATTAGAGCTCAACTACCAATAACATCCAATTGAACGGCATAATAGGGTCCTTCATTAGTTCACTTACAGAAAAGTTGTTCCATATTTGTGCAATCTTGGCGAAGAAAAAAATTGCAAGCTGAAATGCCTGAAACAACAGGTCATTCCCAAATTAGAAAAATTCATACATACCGTAGAATCCAAAAAATGGATAAAAAAAGCTCTAAAAAGGACTAAAATTTGAATAATATACGTACTCGCAAATACATATCCCTATAAAGGCGATGACAAAAAATGCTATGATAAAAAACAAGTGAGAAACTCCAATAATATATGGTTCAAATGCTGACAGTAAAGTAAAGATCATGCTACTCACATAGAGGACCTCAAAGAGAACAGGATCAATCTGACCAGCTAGGATAGTTGGTGCTAGAGCACAATATCTAGAAAACTATCATTAAGGAAGAGGTTGAACATATTTTCACTCTCACAAAATGAAATTTGAGACAAATCAAATAACGTACAGCAAGCAAGAAGGATACAGTAATGCCCTGACCCATGTTTTAGTACCCAAAGGTTGAGAATAATAGTAAATCGTGGCAATTAATATTATAGCTGCAACAGATAGGAAGTTTATTAGATCTTTTAAGAATGAGACATCAGATTTTGATATCGCAAAGTTATCTCATCCCAGAGGCAATACCTCATCCAGGGCGTCCAATAGAGCCAACTAAAAGATAATGATCAGGGTTCAACAGATGCTTAATTCAAGATGTAGGAAAACAAACGTTACAAACTGAACTTATCTCTCATGGACTATTTATTCTAATCCATTCACTCCAACTATGAGACAATAGGACTAGCATAAATCATTTTGGTGAGAAAACATAAGACAGCAAGATATAGAATCGAACCACAAGGCACAAATAAGAATAATACTCTTTAGCATCAAGCATGGAGAAACACTTGGATCTAATAAATAAAAATATTTCAGGTTACTTAATTTTATGTCAATTGTTCTCCGAGTCAAAAATTTAGCTCCGATTTATAATTTACAATATACGCAACTCATTCTTATTCTGGAACATGCTTTTCCATCTCCCCATGTCGCCGCCACCCTCACCCCCTCCCCCCGCCCCCCCAGCACCCCACCAGGCTGTGCCCACGGTGGACCATTCTTTTTCCAAATAACAGGCAACAACACGACTGTAGTGATTTAACCAACACAGACCAATTATATAAACCGGTACAGAACATATACATTTCTACACTCGATCAGGAGGCAAGCATAGTTCATAACAAATCCAAGTATGAATTTTTTATTTTGTTTTGGCACAGTACCCACGTCACTAGAAAGCTTTACATTGACAAAAAAATAAAAATAAAATATAAGAACCCCGAGAACAAACCTTGAATTAAAATAAATGTCAACTCCCCATAAGCTGAAAAGGGAAGTCCTTTGTGAAGACAATATGCCAAAGCAATGGTGTAGCCGACTACGTCAAGCTCAAAGGCTACAACACTAAGGCCTCTGACACTTTTATGTTTCAGAATTTTTATTATCTGTAGATTCAGTACAAAGCACCATATGACTGATGGTGTCCAATCAACCAAAAGCATTAATATAATGAGCTGCAAAGGGATTAAATCAAGTTCCTGGGCTGCATGTAAGGGGATCACAAAATTCATAAAATAATGATATAGTTCACACATTATCTTTCAAAATCCAAGGATTCAAACCAATAGCTTTTGAAAGAGATATATACTTTCCACAGATGGTGTGTGGATATAAAAATGAATATCAATGTTTTCAGTCGAATATTCTCGAATCCATGTTACGTATGGAAGAAAGAAAAAGGAAACCCATAAGTTATAGGTCTGGAATCCATCTACAGTTCATACTGAGTGTAACAATCACAAAACGGACCCCCAAATATCCAATCTTATCAAAAAGTGCGCACCATGCAAAATCTCATGCAAGCACTTACAAGAAAAGAAGGCAGCTAGCAACTCACCCAGAGTTCAACCCAAAACTCCTATGTCAACACATCTAAATCTGCAGCGACAAGTAGTTCGAAGAAACAAGCACGATCAAAGGACATTATTTGAAAAAACAAAATAAGAGGGAACGTACCTGGGGGAGCTTGACGGTGGTGGAAGCGGCAACAATGCAATAGCCGACGAGCTTGGAAATGAGAGGCAGCAAGCAGTCTTTGTCTGGGACTATAACGTGGCGGAGAGATCCCACAGCACAGCTGAAATCCATCCCAAGAAATTCTACTCTCTCTCAGAGCTTCTGCCAAGGAACGACCTCGAGGAAAAGAAAGAGAGGACCTTGCTTTAAGAGCTGTGCTGACTTCTCTTACTCGGCTTGTCCCATTTTTTTGAAAAATGATTTTTACAGTCGGTAAATGTAATCGGTATGCAGTCGTTTTAAAAAAAATGAATTAATATGGAATCTATATATGAAAAAAAAATTATTTTTATAACTTTTTTTTATTCATTCTATACAACCATAAAAAAAAATATTTTTATAATTTTTTTTATTCATTCCGTACAGTCGTTTGCATGCCGACTGCATTTATCTAGCAAAGCCCCATTTTTTTTACCGCAGGATAGATATATTTCACGACATAAAAATTAGAAATTAAATAAAATATTATTAAAATATATTTTTTAATATTATTTTTATTTTAAGATTTAAAAATTTTAAAAATTTATTTTATTTAATATGAAAATTAAAAAATATATAATAATTCGATCAAATAAGATGAAATAATATTAAAAAATATGAATCATGATATACATCATATCATTATCCAACTTTTTTTTTATTATATAAGATGTAACATATTTATTATTATTAGATAATAAAATATTATCTAATAAAAAATTATTTAATGATGATAAATATATCACATTTTATAAAATAGAATAAAAATAAAATAACGGCATGTTGTATAGAATTTTATTTTTAAAAAAGAATGTGCAAACCTCACTTTAACACTATAAATATTATTTCTTTTTTTTTCTTTTCTTTTTTCCCCCCCTTATTTGAATAGAAGGGGACAGTGGAGGCTCAGCTTCAAGAAACCCTAAAAAAGATTGTTGTACTTATAGTTTTTAGATTTTAGCTTAATTTTATGTTTTGATTTATACATTTATGAGGGCGCTGTCCTAAGGCCAGGACTCAACTCTGATTCACTGTAATTGACTAATCCTGCTTGTCCCACCAATAAGGTCAAGTTGATATTTTTCTCTTCATTGTTCATTAATTAATCAAAGTTTATATAGTACATAGGATTATCTTCGAGTAATGGGTCTTTTTCATTTAAAATGGAGAGTGCCCATTAAAATAATAAATAAAAAAACCTAACGGGCATTTTGGTATGTTAACAAATACAAGTTTCACATACTCCATTTAAAAAAAATGAATAAATTTAAAATTTACGAGAAAAAAACTATATTTTAAGAATAGACCATACATTTTTTTTCAAATGAGTAGGCAAAACTTCCACATTTTAATACTGTATCTAGCTAAGGTGTAGCTAAATCAATTGAAATTAAGAATTAAGAATTTAAGACTAATTAGTAAACAATCCAAGAAAGTGAGTACGATACTCTCATCTTATTTTATTTTATCTTATCATTAAATGGCATGTTAGAAAATAGGAGATATTTAAGGCTGTGTTTGGGTGTTGAGGTATCATCAACACTTCTCACTATTATTTATTACTTTATTATTACTTTTCACTTAGTTTTATTACTATTCTTTATTTTTTACCTATTTTTTATTACTATTTATTACTTTATTATTACTTTTTAATTACTTTTTATTACTATTTATAACTCTCATAAACACTTTTAATACCATAACATCCTATAATTCATAACTACAACAACCTAAACTAGTCTAACTAGTCTAGATTGTAGAGTCGTCCACCGTTGTGGTCCAATTCTATCCTTACCAATGACAAAACTTGCAGCCCACAACATTTACTTGGGCAACATGCCTAGGCCGTCCTACCTTCGTTTTTCTTGTTTCGTTCTTGTTCTTAACGGGCAATGCACAGTCTCAAGCCCCCAACCAACCATATTGGCCTAGAAATAGGTGGTGCAAGCATCTCATTCTAGGCACCAAGTAAAGTTTGCCAATTTGTTCTGGAGCGGTGCTATATAGAGGACTGTATTGCAGTCCCAATGTGTAGAATGCCTAAACTGCCCCCATTTTACAGTGGGAAATAACTACAACACCCTTCTTTTCAACCTAGAGCAAAATAGACGAGACAACATTTAAATCTCTTCTGCAATAAGCCAATGCGGCGCCCCCGACCAAATCACCACCATCATCGACCACCACAACCCAATTTCTTCCACCATCAACGGAACAACCACCTCCACCATTGACAGAGTCACATACTCAAGTTTATTTTTTTTCTTGATTTTTGGTGTCTTAAGCATATTTTGTTCAGATTTGAGCAAGTAGAAAGAAAACTACAAGATGAGAACCTCAAATCTGAACAAAAAAAAGCTAAAAAGACTCTACCGAAGTTAAAATTACAAAAGAAATTTTGTTTATTGCTCCTACCGTAAATCTGCGTCTTCGGGGAATAGAATAAAGAGTTAGAATTGGCTCAGAAAAAGAAGAGGGATGCATATGGCATTGTTCCCCTTGTGTAGCTGGGGTCCATTTGGTTGTATCTTGGCATCTTCTCATCTGTGTAGACAGTTTTTGTGCTAAAACTTATTGCAGTATTTTGCTAAAACTTGTACAATTGACTTAATTGCTTTAGAAAATTTAGTGAAACTTCAATAGTCTCATCCTCTATATTCTCATAGAGCAAAATAAAGACAATCTGCTTCAAACAAAAGAAAGAACACAAGGAAAATGGAGGAAAATTAAAGAAAAGAGAATAAAACGAGATTTATCAAACCAGATAAATGTAGCCGTCTACATTCAAACCATACAAATGTAATCAAACCAGATAACTCAAACCGTAAGCATTGAAAACATCTTCACAAATCTACAAACTGACTTTTCGTAGAGATGGCGACAGGGTGATGGTTTTGATTAGAATTTTCCACATCTGTGGACTGCAATAAGAATTTTCCTTTGTTCTGTCCATTACCAAGTTAAGCATCTTCCAACAAGAAAGTCTTGACCATGTAGTTTTGATATTCTTTATTGACAATAATCTTATTTTTTATGTATCTGAACAGTTCTATGATATCTCTAAACCTCTGTAAAGTCTTGACCATGTGCTAAGATAATCTCAGATAATCTAAACTGATCTGTAAATAATAATGTTTTGTAAATTTTATTAAGCTTTGTTTGAATGCATGAAATAAATTAAGATATATTTAAATGTATGAAATATGTTAGAATATGTTTAACTTTTATGTTAAGTTCAAAAAATAATAGATCCTATCAATAATTCATTTGAAATAAATTAAGAATTTGACTCCCAAACATTGCCTTATTTTCTACCTCGAGTATATTCAAAAACAACCAACGTTTGGATGTCGCAATTTCTCCAAACGAATTAATTATACATGCACAAAAACTTGAAACATTAAGGCCACGTTTGGTAGGGAGAATATCTGAAATTGAATGGAACAGATATTTCAGTTTGATTGGTCTCTGTGACAAAAATAACCATTCCATGATGAACAGACCTTTAGAAAGTGAGGAAAATAACTACCCCTGAGATATTGGTAAATTCTTGGTGAAAATACCTCTATTTTCAAAAACTGATCTTCAAGACTTCAACCATTTTGGATTATCAGCTACCCCACAAAACCCATGGGAGTGGTCTAATGACCCCTGATTGTGGCCATGGACATGGCCTTTAGGGGTGGTACAATTACCCTCAGACCGGCTTTCCAGGTGTGGAACCACCGCCGTGATCGTGTGTGGTGCCCTTTGTTAAGGAATAAGAATGAGTATTCCTAATGAGAATGGAGAGGAATAAAGAATCCCCATTATGCACAGACAGATCAAATCATGGCCATGTTTGAAAGGGTGTGTTCTGTGCATTCCAAAAAATAAAAAATTACATTGAAATGCCTATGTTCAAACTTATAGAGGAAATTCTAGGCTAGGGAGAAATGTAATGGGACATAATATTGTAGATCTTACCACATAAAATTATCAATATAGATAACATGCATCCAACTAATTCATTCCCTAGAGGTATATCTTACAAAGAAAACATCTCTTAAAGCTGCAAATCAAGCCTTACAATAACAACAGTTTCCTTTTCTCACCAGTCATCACATTCCATAATTCAAGGCTATTGTTACTTATTTTTGCTTACTGATAATTTAGTCTGCAATATTCTCGGTAGTAGCACAAGCCCCCACTATTGGTTACCATTCCTATATATAACTTCACATTACTTATATATATATATATATGCATATATAACATATGGACATGCCCGAAAGGAGGGGTGTGTTTGTGGAGAGGGAGTGCCAAAGGCAAAATTTAAGGCATAACCTTGCCTATGAGATAGAAGCTCAGCCAAATCTGATTGCCCCAGAAACATCATTATTGTTGGCATCAGCATAAATGTCACTGCTGCAATCAAGAACAACCATGTAAGTAACTCTTTTAGTTACATTTATGGGTCACTCCTCCACATATGTTAGCTGTGCAAACTCTGTACTCAGACCCAAAATTTTTCAGTTACTGATACATTATGTCACGTTTCAATGTATTATCTGCAAGCGAAAAGGCTGGCAGCACCAATGACAACAACTTTTTTGTTTTTTTGATAAGTGAAATAATAAAACATGTTTAATCAATTTTTTATTTCAAGATACTTGCACACCCACAAATATAGATTAGAATGGTAACATACTGGCAAAGATTACATGTTGAGTAAACAAGGACCATCAACATACACACAAAGTTTAGTATACCTTTATATTTGTCTTCTTTTCTGGCCAAAATAAGCACCATGAGCAGGCCAATGAATCCTGTCATTATAAACTGGGGAACTCCCATCTAATGCACCCTAGATTGACAATGCAACCTTAAAGAAGTTGACACCAGAGGTCATGCCCTAGCATCCACGATGATTGAAACCATTTTACTCCAAGACTACCAATAATCAGCTGCTCACTGCTCCTCCCTTAGCAAACTTCTTATAACAATGCAATCATGGACGCCTGTTGGGCCAATGGGCAACAGCGTAACAAGTGTAGGCTACCAGGTATTTTCATACTTGCATCAGCAAAAAAGCAATTCTCTTGCATCATATGGCAGAAGTATCATGAGCTTCACACGAAACCTGTTAGTGAGAAAGATCAAGCCCCCCTGCCTAGGGTCCTCACCCTCAAGAAATAATTGTCTGTGATATGCAAGTATGAGAGAGAGAGAGAGAGAGAGAGAGAGAGAGAGAGAGAGAGTAGATATTGACCGTATGATACAACTAATAACATTAAATACTACTTTCTGAAGATTTTCCTAACCATCAAACAATAACCATAGAAACAGAAACAGTTTAGCTTGAATCACGAGTTAGGCTAATCAACCTAAAATGTTCAACATAAGGCCAAACTGATCGCTACTAAAGATGGACAAAAAAGGTAAAGGTTGATTTCCCATATCCAAGTAGACACGTAGAGATGTCACCAGAAGTTGTCAATATCTTAAGAGGATGCGCATGCATGAAAGAGGGATTTTCCCAAATTATGAAACCAAGAGAAAAGGTTAGGGTTCCCTTCACTTCACTAGACAAATGTTGCTACTGAAAACAGATAAGTTCAAGGATAGGAGGTTGGGTGAATCAATATTTTGCAGATCAAAATGCAAGACCAACACCAATGCAGTAAGAATTTGCCCCGCCAGGTTGATATATTGTCATTAAAGACAATTATCTAATTCAGTTTACAAGGATCTCCATTAGTGTTTTTTTTTTTTTTTTTTAAAGTAAAAATATTCTATGTATATATATATATATCAATCAGAGTAACCAAATACACTAGACGTATACAAAAAAACACCTAGCCCATACTAGAGATCTCCTAATGACCTGAAGAGCCCATGAAAATTAGAAATCTATCCGAAATACACCAAGCCCAAATTGGAATGGAACACACCTCCCCATATCCAACCCCTTGTTTCCCTTAAGACTAATACTCCTCCCAAAACTCCCTCTCTACAAGGAAATCTTCATAAGCCCTCCCTTTAGTCTTCCCTCGACTTAAGCTACCTCCCTTAGCGTCTTAGTTGATTGCCACTCCCTGCTTTTCTTAAAACTTGATTTGGTTTCAAGCAAATAGCCCGCCTCAGTCGCAGTGAGTAGTCTTTAAATTGGTCTTCACATCCTCCATATGAAAGCCCCACAATATACTGAATCTCGTTAACCTTATGCAAACCAAATTCAATGATGAACCCGCTATATTGTTTATTAGAGGGAAAGAAACTAGGGGAATAACATTATCCTCAGACACAGTTCCCAACTACACTCCTGACCTAGACATTCCTCCTCATAAGACACCAATGACAAACCCATAATTTCCTCTCCTCCCCACCATACCCTACATTCAAATCCCGAACCTCCTCAACAGCTATATTGTTGTTGTCCAATGCTGTTGTCACCATTAATGATTCCGGCATAGGTGTTGTCATTCCATTGACGAGGACAGTGCTTGCAGGTGCCCCACCCCCTGACGATCCTTTCTGTGCCACTTTTTCAGACCCCATTGCTCCCTTAGCAGGCATAGAATTGGTAGGGGAAGCACTATTTTTTGTTACCCCATTTTCATCTTCTGAAAGAGACTCATCTACTTTTTCCAAAGCACTCAAAACCCTTGAAAGACCCCTATCTTCAACTGAAAGTGAACCCTGGAAAAAGGTAACAACCCCATTTGCAACTGGTGATTGAGGGCAATCAGATGACAAGCTGCCAATGTCCTAAGTGATACCGGTGTGAATTGTGATGCTAGCGTCCGATGAGCCTATCAATGATGGTGTCAAAATGCCTTGTGTCAGTGCAATTAAGGCCTTCAAACCCATAGGATCTAACCCCCACCCCCCCCTTTTGTCCGTTTTTAACCCACCATCCAAACCCATGACCAAGTCTAGCCCCTTATCCATTGTAATAATAAGATCCTTCACATACTCCATAACTCCCGTCAATTAAGCTTTTACAACCCACAAGACCCCCTCCACTTCTCCCACCCTTAAACACTAGACAGAGGCAACCATTTCACCTTGCAACACATGGTGCTTACCTTCCACTTCTCTCAATGTCACCTGACAACCATTGTCTCCTCCAAGTGTCTTACCCTTTCCTTCCGCCGCGGAGCTATTATCTGTCGGACTACCTGTCTGTGACCTCAACACCATGGCGTATGAGGCACCTTTGACCGAGGGAGGCCTTCCCACTGTCTTTCCATCAACAAACTCCCCTTTGTTTGCATGCTTCAGAATAGAAGCTTTAGACCTAATGATGCTTTGAATGGAATGCAGAAAACCTTTCCATCAAATGCCATTGCGCATTCCAAGATCACCAATATCCTTTCCTCCTTCCATTCCATCTAAGAGTTATAAAAAAACTACTCCTTGCATTAATATGATGTTGAATGATGATAACTCCATTACCTATCCTTAGCTCCCTAAAGAATCCCCCATGACAGATGAGTTCTAAGCAATCCTCTATCCCCTTAGCCACCCATAAAGCTGCCGTCTCACATAGACACATGAACTTAGACATCCTTTTACTACATTCAGAAATGCGAAAACCATTTCCTCCCTCTTTCATAAAAACGAAAGTTTTTTATTCCACCTTCAACCTTATCCAACCCTATCTACTGCATACGTTATATTTCCTTAGGCAGCACCTAAATATCTTTGCTTTTCACCAAAGGATGACAGAAAATTTAATTCACAAAACCAGAAACCACAATTAATCTCCAGACCAAAGCAGAACACACATCAAATCCAACACAATAATCCAGTAACTAAGTACTCATCACAGACTATGAATAATGTGTAAACCTATTCCAGCATCCCAGGGATGCAGAACAAGGATTGCAGATAGGCAATATAACCCTGTTTCCACATCACCCTGTTTGACACAAGGAAGGCATATTGGCTGCAGGGAAAAAAAATAGATGTGCGAATGGAATCAAATATGCAGTATTACATGCATTCCCTTAATTGTAGGAAATTATTGCGCTTTGATCATCTCCCCCTGAAAATTTATTCTTAACTAACAGTTAACAACCTTTTAAGTCATACTCTCATTCCCACCTCAGACTAAGGTCACTCATGAAATCCTCAGATACTAACATAAGAACTTAACAGTTAACGTATCTACTGCCCTTCCAATTATGTGCATCAAGAGAACTAGCTAATAGCAAAGGCTTTAGTAGACAATTTCTTGTAATTAAAACCAACAAAAGAAAAGCAGCAATTGGTTAGGAAAACATGTGCCGTGTCTGTGAACAGAAATGGCAGGGGGTTTCACTCATTCAATAAAACACAGTCAAAGAGTAAGTTTACCAAATGAGCAGAAATGGTATGTGTGAAATTACAACTTGCAACAGCAAAGATTCAAGTCTAAAGGCAATTAACAGCATTCGGAATCAAATTAAATACATTTAGAAAAAAGAGGCAGAACTGGATAACACAACACAAAACAATGTAAACGGAGCAAGAGCAAGCATGCCATTTGAGCTGGAACTTCTGCTGGAAATGCTTATCTAAATACCCCGGGAACTGCTGTTACCACTTGACCACCTCTTCAAAATGCTAACCACCCCTAGCTTCGACTTCCACGAGCTTGATCGAGCAGTACTGCTCGATGGAACAGCCGCCTCCATCTGGGTATTCACAGGAGGAGGAGGTGGGTTTTCAACAACGTTTTCTTGTGCTCCACCGTCACTCGCACTCGCATCCTGATGATCGGCCGTACCATTATCTAAATTCACCGCAAGTGATTCTCTAGTTGCCCTCAACCATTCAGCGCCCTCGGGCGTTACTCCTCTACACTTCTTAAGCTTCACTTTCACCAAATTCGGGCAACCGCCCGCAAAAGCTTCCAAACCTTGATCCGAAACGGGGCAGCTTTTTATACAGAGCTTCTTTAATGCTAAGCATTTCGCACCAATGCAAGAAATCTCTGCGTCGCCAACGGTATCGCTTCCACATAAAGCTAAGCGCTCTAGATTCTTGCAATTCGATGCTAAAGATTCCAAACTCAGTTTTGTAGGATTCACACCGATGAGAACCAGTTCCTGAAGATTAGAACAACCTTTCGCGACAGCAATTAAGCCCTCGTCGCCTATCCTATTCGCCTTCCATCCGTCAATGTGAAGCTTCCGCAAGAGCCTACAACGCTCTGCGAGCAATACGAGCCCCATGTTCGTGCACTCCGGGGTCTTGACAAGATGCAGAATTTCCAGATCCAAACAACTAGAGATCCCCGCGAGGCCGAGATCGGTGACCTGAATACGTTCGAGATGCACTTCGACTAAGCAAGTGACACGATTCGCTATCACTGGGAGAAGCTTATCCCAATCGCCAGTGCACTTGATCAGCTTCAAGGTTCTTAAATTCTTTGCGCCAATAATAACTGGACCGAAACACTGCCCGTTGTAGAGCTCCTTCAGGCAAATCGTTTTGAGAGCTAAAGCGGCTACGCCCGGTCCAATCGGCTCAGCCGCCCCATCGGTGATGCCACGCAGGCGCTTCACGGATAACTCTTCGAGAGCCGAGCAATTATCGAGCACCGCGTTCATTCCCTTGGCTCCGAAGGTGCAAGATCCACAGGAGAGCTTCTTCAAACCCTTGCAATTCTTCGCGAATGCCTCCATGCCAGCATCGGTCAAACCGCGACAAGAACGAAGCTTGAGGCGCTTGAGATTGCGACATTTAAGTGAGATGAGTACGAGCCCCTCGTCGCCGATGCTCTCGGATTTACGATCAGATTTCAAGGCGAGTTTGGTGACGGCATCAAATCGAGAGAAGATACAAGGGATCATATGGAGGAGTTCCGACGGGGCGTTAAGTGAGAGACGGTGACGGCTCTGTCCCTCGATCCGGAGCCAGCTGCGACAGACGAGAGAACAGCGTTTGCGGTCACCGGAGCCGAGGGACTGGAAAATGCAAGCCAGACACTCGTCTGGCAATTTGGAGATGTAATCTTTATCTCCATCGATCGTCCCCTGCTGTCCTTCCGCGTCATCAACTTGCATCGGGTAGATCAGGGCCTTTGATTTGGTCTTTGATATCTGGCTCTGACTGCTTTCACGGCGGCCAGAACTTGCAGCCGTCGAGGTTGACTGGCCCATCCAGGGCTCAAAACAAAAGGTCGGGCTACGCGGCCTCAGGGTTAGACACCGCCATGGCAAAGCTCGAAGTCGGAGCCACTCATCTCTCGGCCTGGCCTTCTTCCTTCCACGAGTTCTGAAACGGATTCGAAATCAGATTTCATTTGGGTTTTGTTGAGTTCTTTCGTACGTACCCTCTCAGACTATTATCATGAGCTTCGCACGTTTCTCCTCCGAATTTTATTGGATACTTTCCCTAATTTATAGCGGGGGTTGGACACAACACGTGTTATAGGTCCCAAAAATCTACGAAATCTTCAACCATCCATGGGGATACACGTGGAAGTCAGTATGTATGGTTTCATACTTTTTTTAAAAGAGTTTTATGAATTTTTTTAAAAATGTTATATTTAAGATAGGAAATCTTTTAAATGATTCTTCACATTAAATAGCTGAGAAAATATTAATAATTATTTTTTTTGAGAAATTTTATTTAATATTTTAGAGTATACAAATCTCGATACTCTTTTAAAAATAATGAGTAAATTTCAAACTCATAAATTAATTAATTTTTAATAATAAATCTCACTTTTTAAAAAAAATCATAATAAATTTACACTTGTAAGACTGTATTTTTATTTTTTATTTTTTATAGAAAATAGAACTTGCAAAGAGATATTAAAGACCTCAACCTAAGTTCAAGATAACCGATCCACATAAACAAACGAGGCCCTCTTCTGGACGGTTACGCCGTTCTCAGTCCCTTAACGGCAACAAATAACAGATAGACACGTGAGCAATCCACTTTTAAATACTATGAACCACGTTATAGGGGATAGCAAAGTCCAATACATTAGAAAAATAGAGAACAAATTCACTTCGGTATTATCCCTTGCGCTCCGTCGCACGTTCCCAGTCCGTCACAGCTCGTCGAGCGCCCCATCACCCCTCCCTCCCTTCCTCCGTCTCTCTCTCTCTCTCTCTCTCTCTCTCTCTCTCTCTCTCTCTCTCTCTCTCTCTCTCTCTCTCTCTCTCTCTCTCTCTCTCTCTCTCTCAGGAACCCACTCCCTCCCTCCCATCGAGCCCACCCGTTCAATGTTTATCTAGATCTTACAAAAATCGCACTGTATTTTATAAATACAAAAATCATAGATCTATCCAAAAATTTTCACACTAAAATTTGAAATAAATTTGGGGAAGATTTTTTAAACTGGTAATCGTAGCTCCATCCAAAAACTTTTTGGTAGACTACTATAAATTTACATTAGAAAGAATATGGAGGAACAACCAGTTTTCCACCTTTGCTCTTGGGATAGAACTGATTTCGTTTATCAAGCTTTGTACACCTGAAAGTAAAAATGTAAGAAAGTTTATTGTTAGTCCATTGTACATGCATCTTTCCGATATTTGGTTTGAATTTTACTGCAATTAAAATTGGAAAAAAAAAAAAAATCTCAATGATCATGGGTAGAAACTCAGAAGCAGCTTTGAAGATAACTTCTTGATTTCCCAGAATCATCAAAGGAGTGAAGATGACTCACTTTGTTGCATTTTTCGTGTTTGGATGGAGTGGGTGGGGCTTGAGCTCGAGGGAGAGAGTAGTTCCCGAGAGAGGGGGGGGCCTGAGAGAGATGGAAAATGGAAAATTTCTCTACAATGCAGCCACAAGGTTGAAAAATAGAGTGTCTATGTGGCACATTCTCATTGGATGCCATTTTTGAGAGAATAAAGGATACGCCTGCGGGAAGATTTTCTCTAAACAATATGTTCAATAAAACTAGGCATAGAAAGCCACCACAGCTGCATTTGTGAAATAGTCCTTGCATGTCTAGCTAGCAGCATTAGCAAGTTGACCTCCATGCTGCATTGTGCAATCCGTGACGCGCTTCATTAATCTTTTAATTTCAGCAATGACAGTCCTCATGACTGTAAAAGAATCCTCTTCACTATTAATTTCATCAACCAAATATTTATAACCACTTTCTATCATAGAGTTTCAAATGCCATTGTTAAAACAGAATTGCAGTCCTCTCAAAACAGCAATAGCTTTCACAACTTTTAGTTCAAGAAATTCCTCTTCTCCTCTACTTAGAGCCATAACAACAAACCCATAAGAATCTCTAAGAATTGCTCCAATGCCGGTTTTATTTTGGTCAAGGAATATAGCTCCATCACAGTTAAGTTTCAGCCTATTAGAAGGTGGTGAAGACCACCTATACTTCACTGTTTTGGAACTAACAAGTTGTTGCAACCCAGAATCTAGCATAATCTTCTTAGAGAAAGAAAACTCTATTACTTGCAGAGGTGGTAAATTGATTTGCTCGTAGATCATCTTATTTCTCCTATGCCAAAAGCCCCAAGCCATTAGAACCAACTTAGATAAATCCTCTGCTGATCTTGCTAAAAATACTTGCATTGTAGTAGCCATGAAAATAGGAAACTGACTCTATTGTTGCAAAATAGGAAATTTCCTCAACCAGTACTCATGAATGAAAGGACAAAAAGCAATGCATGAGCAAAATTTTCCATCCTATAGTCACAAAAACAACAGCCCCATCAACATCTACCCTTTAATTAATTAGATTAGCTTTTGTGGTAAGTATCTCCTTGCATGCCCTCCAAGCAAAAACTTACTCAAAATATAAATTATTTATTACTTAGTTGTCAATCAACTAACATCATCTTAGAAGATTTTAAATAAAAAGATATTTTAGTCACAAAAAAAATCTTACAAAAGTAAATCTACAAAATGAATAAGCCTTATATGATATGTTATTTTGTAAAATTATGTTTATTATTAAATAAATTTAATATATTATATAAAATCACGTCAGTTTGTGAATTATTATATAAAATACAATAGTGTTTTTTCTATCCAACTTACACTTTTAAGATAATAAAATCAATAACGTGATCTTACAAAGAGTTTAGAAAATTGAGTAACGAGACACATACGATTTTTTTATAATTTTAGGAGTAATTAAGTAAAATTAAAACATTCAAATCAATAAAATTTTAATACTTTTTAATGGAAAAGCACAATTAAATTAATTAGTTATAAAAGAGTAGTAAAATAATTATAAAACCAATATCGTTATTTTAGAAAGTTTATTGCCTAATAATTGTTGCTTTACCAAAAACCCAAAATCTTCAACCGTCTATGGGATACTCGTGGATCACCTAAAGGCTGTCTGGATTAAGAAATATTCTTAATTTATCTCATTTCATTTTATCATTATAATTTTTTTAAATTTTTATATCAAATATAATAAATAACTCAAATTTTTTTTAATTTCTATTTAATCTTTTCAAGTATCAAAATAATAATAATATTCTAACAATATTTTATTTAACTTTCAAATTTCATTTAAAACTATATCATCTCATCCCACTATCCAAACAATTCTTAAAGCCAAAGTCATCAACAAGTGAGAACATGTTATACTATTAAATAAAATGAATTCATTTTTTCAAAAAATAAAAATAAAATGAATTCATAAATAATTATTAAGTTATTTTAAAACTAAATTTGTGATATTTTCATATTATCATTAAAAATCAATAGTTTTATATAAAATTAATGACACAATATTTTATAATAAAATTAATAACACTTTATCAATCCTAACTTTCAAATTAGAGTGATGCTAAATAGAGTTTTAAAGTGTGTAAATTTTATTTTATTTATAAAAAGAATATATAATTACAAAAATAATATAATAATTGATATTTTTCATACGGTTCAGATACGTTGAAGGGTAATATTAGTACGACAATGACCTTAAAAAAGGGAGCGGTCAAAAGGGTAGGGAGGAAAGGACTTTAGGAGTGGCATCATGTATCACGTTGTAGGCCACTAGGCCATAATGCAACGTGCAATTTTGCAAAGAAAATGGTTTTATCACGGTACGAACGTGAGATGAACGTCCCTTTTCTATCCTTTCCGATTATAATCTTTCTCACCACAAAAATAAATAAATAAATAAATAAATAATTTAAGTTAAGATATTTTATTAAATTATGAAGAATGAGATAAAAAAATTAAATAAAAATATTATAAATTTAAAAATTGATTGGATATATGTTTTTAATATTATTTTTATTTTAAAATTTGAAAAAAGTTATACATTTTTTGTATTTTATTTAAAAGTTTAAAATAATTATAATAATTAAGTACTGATTAGATGAAAATGTTAAATTTGAAACATATATTATATGTTTGAGTTATATTTAGAAATAAAATATATATATGAAAATATCTGAGACGTTGTCAAATGTTCAAACTAGTCTTAAGAGATAATAAAGAACAACTATACATTTATAGTTTTAAATAAATACATATTTCACCTTTGGAAACTTGTTTGGTCATAGTTTTCTAAGTTTAAAAAATTTAGTTTTGATAAAGATTCCGTTCAAAATTTGTAGGTCTGATTTGGTTTTAAAAACATTTCAAACCATCTCGTCTCAATATTTAAATAATATTTAAATACAAACATTTTTTTATTTCAAATTTTTTATCTGATCATTACCTAATCATTACAATTTTCTTAAACTTTTAAACAAAACAATTAAACAAAAAAATAATTTAAATTTTTCAAATCCCAAAACAAAAATTATATTCTAACCCTTTTTTAAGTTTATATTTTTTTTAATTCCAATATTTCTCTCTTCTTTCTTAAAACTTCATAAAAATTTTAATTTAAATTATTTTATTAATATTCATAAATTATCTCATTACTATTTATATATTTCTTATATTAACGAATGAAGCTAAAGTTTTGGGATCTAATGATTTTTATTACTTTTGTGGAGGGAAGGATATTTTGGGTGTTTAAAATATTTTGGGTTTTTAAAATTTTCTAGTTAAATTTTGGTCAAAATAATATTTCGCGTAATTTTCTAAGAATGTATATCTTAAAAATAATAATTTGGATTTTTAAGTGTTAAGATATTAAAGGTATGTTTGGATATTTAAAATATCTTATAATTTTATAAATAGTAGTAATATATTTTGAGTGAATATATTTTATTAGATTTTTGAACGAATAGAAAAAAGTTGGATAAAATATTATAATATTTTTTTAAAAGTGTTAAAGTTATTGATTTTTATGTTTTATTTTTAAAATTATAAAAATTGTATTGATTTTTGTGTTTAAATAATAATATGACATTGATTAAATGAAAATTTTAAAAATTTAAAATTAAAAAATATTTTGTATTTAAATAATATTTAAAAATAAAATTATGAAAAGTTTTAATAACTGAATAATGCATTTCACCCTAATGAAACTTTAAAAAGAAGTAAACAAAAATAAGCGACGTGGTGCAATCTAGTGGAAGCTTATCTTAGGGTTCAATTTGATAACCGACGGTAATTAAGGAGTAAAATCTAAGTGTTTTTGTAGTTTTTTTAAAAATTAATGATTCTTAATTTCTTAGTAATTTACAAATGAAAAGTGTATTTAAATCCCAAAATTTAAAATACTTCTGATGGCAGGTGGGAGGTCAAAGCTGTCTACACTAAAGAAGAGGTCAAGTCTTGATACGAAATCGATTCATTGGCAATTTCCTGTGTGCTTCTTAAATGGATCAAGCACAGGGAGGGAGATAGATTGAGGTTCTCTTATATATTTTGTGAATAATAAAAAAAATAATGATAAAATATTAAATAGTCGTATAAAATAATAAAAAATAAATAATAAATAATAATAAAATAATAAGTAATAGTGAAACATGTGAATAATACTCCACTACTCAAAACTGCAAGTTAAATGTTTAGATGGGATATCTCTTAAAATCCCATAAATGTCTGTTAATGATTTAGCATTTGCCTTCTCTCTCGTGATAATTCTTAGTAATATAGTCTTTATACCCCAATCCCTATATTAAAATTAATTATAAAAACATTTTGTTTATGTCAAACTTCAATTATGTCAAGCATTAGAGCTTTAAGGAATATTGGGGGAGCGAGGTCAGGTGAGAAATATATAAATAGTAGTGAAATAGTTTTAATTAAGATATTTTATTGAGTTTTAAAAAATGATTAAGGAGAATTTGAATAAAAATATTATTAGAATATAATTTTTTGTTTTGAAATTAGAAAAGATTGAATTGTTTTTTATATTTTGTTTACAAGTTTAAAAAAGTTGTAATAATTAGGTAATGATTATATAAAAAAGTTGAAAAATAAAAGTTAAAAATTAAAAAATATAATGATTATTTATATTTGAATGATATTTAAAAATGAAAATATAAGAAATTTTGAAATAAAATTGGCTATATTTCCTAAACAACCCCTTAGTTTTTTTTTTTTCTTCTTCTTTTTTTCTTTTTAATCACCGCCATATTGTGATCAACAAAAAAAATTGTGTTAAAAGGTAAAATAAGAACATGTGCAAAGGCCACCAAAGGCCCATGGAAGATTGAAGCTCCACTGTACTTGAATAGAAGAGAGTAGGAGGTTATATGACAAATACAAGGAAATGATTAGACATAAAGTAGGAGGGAAAATGACATAAAGTTGAGGAAAGTTGAGGGAGATGAGATATAAAGTAAGAGGGGTAAAAATTTTAAATTGGGAAGGATGAGACATAAAGCAAGGAAAATAGATCAACTAGAAGAGGAAAGAGAGGCGGCAAAGGGAGGAATTGACTTCATTTAGAGATCTTAAGGGAAGGGAAGAACAAGAGAGAAAGAGCTCCAAATTCTTTTTTTCTTAGAGAGAACTCTATGGGAGCAATTGTAAAGAGTTTTGCAAGGATAAATAGTTTGTATATCCATGTGAACATAGGTTTTGGTGTCGAACCAGGTAAATATTAATCTTTTTTATTTGTTGCAACTTATTGTCAAACAGGCCATGGATGAACACTTCAAATACATTACTTTCAAGAACAACTGTATGAAAGGAGAGGGTCATCCAACCAAAAACAAATGCATCAACATACTGTATTATTGAAGATATACCTTCAATGAAAATAAAACTTGGAAAAGAGAAAAACTTATCTTTCTAAAATATCATTTGTTTCTCTTTCTCCCCCACTTTAGAACATAAGTTGTAACTTACCCTTTTACTAAGATGAGACAAATAGGTAATACTAACATCTAAAAAACTGAAATAAATTGTAAAAATAGTAACAACTCAAAAATAAAGTCACAACTTTAATAATTTAATGCCCCTATACAAAGTTTGACTTGAAAAAGAAAAATATAGCTGTACCATAAAGCCAATGAATTAAAGAAGTGTGTGATCTCTTTGACAAAATTGGCCAACAACACTATCACAAGAAAACCATGATTTCAGATCTCCTCAAAAAGTAAGTTAAACCCATTAATAAATATCTTGCAACACTAACTCCACCACCCACCAATTGTTGAACCTTTGGAAATTTGAGATTTGAACTTCAACGTCATTCACCCACCCACGATCTTATCTTTTCCCTCCTACTGTCATCCAACCTTAGATTATTTCATTTGCCACTCTATAGAGATTAACACGGATTAGAGATGTGCATCTGAATTTGGATTTGAATATTCGAAAATGTGATATCTCTTTTTTACGTATATTTTTATTGAAAGAATATTTTAATTTAATTAAAATAATAGTTCTTTTATTTGAAAGTATTGGATTTTAATTAGATTTTAATTGCTGTTGAGTTTAAATTATTTAATTTATTTTAGCTTATCTTTGGATTTAAAAGTAAATAGTTAGTTTTTACTAGTTATTTACTTTATTTTAGTTTTACGTAGTGTTTAAAATATTTTTTTGGTTTTATTGCTTTTAAAGTTGTTTCCGTTAGATCAATTTTTGGACTCTAGAGATGAGGATTGGATCTCATTTCTTTTCCTTCATCTTTTCTTTTCTCTTTTCCCTTTCTCTTTTTCTCTTTTCTTTCTTTTTCCTTCTCCCCCGTGTTTTCCCTTCCCCCGTTCGGACTCACTTTCTATCTCTCTTTCCTACCCATTTCGCCGTTTAACCCAGCCGCCCAGTACCGCCGCTCGCCGGCGACGTGCTCCACACCACCACCACCAATCTCTTTCCCTCCCTCCGGTGAACCACCCCACAAATTTCCACTGTCAACGGAGTTGCCGTTTAGCCGAAATAGCTCCTCCAAGCCAAACGGTTTTTGCTCCGATTTGTCGCCGTCGCTCCACCTCCGAC
The DNA here is from genome assembly GCF_018687715.1 of Carya illinoinensis. Lineage (NCBI taxonomy): Eukaryota > Viridiplantae > Streptophyta > Magnoliopsida > Fagales > Juglandaceae > Carya > Carya illinoinensis. The sequence continues at coordinate 6,345,848 of NC_056767.1, read as the reverse complement.
CACCACCTCTTCACCACTTCATCACCGACTCTTTGCCATCCTAACCCACCCATTTCCGGTCTCGATCCGTCGCCGGAGTAGCTCCCACAAGTTAGTTTCCGATTTGGATATTTTAGCCCTTCAACCGCCGTTTTTGCCGTCACCCACGGCCAAACTCAACTTCCCTTAACTTCATAAACACCCCTAACCAATTCCCTATAAATCCTGAGCTTTGGTTTGTTCCCGTTCAAAAGTGGGTATTTTACAACCCACAACCACAGTGTTTTTACACTGTTACGTTGCTTTTTCTTGGCCATTTGCCGCTCGTCGATCATTCGAAAATTATCTTATAGCGCTGTAAGTATTTTTCAAACTTCATTTTAGATTTAAATATATTATTGCTTTTTCAATAAATACTTGTGACTGGTTAGTTATTCCGGACTGAGTCCGAAGAGTCGAGGGTCAGATGGATTTGAGGATGGAGTTGTTTGTTTGGTTGTTATGGATATTTGGAAATTGTTGGTTAATTGGTGTCGTATCATTTTCATTGCATTGTGCACGCATATGCATGTGTTAAATATTGAAAAATGGGTTTTCAAGTGAGAAATATTTTATTAGTATATGTGAACGTTTGGATTGATTGGTTTGATTCAGAGGCATGTGTAGGGATGGTGGTAAGCAGGGATGGTGGTAGAGTCCCGCCTGCGATTCTTGCCTACGGTGCATGCGGCGTAGGGATGGTAGTAAGCCGGGATGGTGGTAGAGTCCCGCCTGTGATTCCTGCCTACGGTGCACGCGTAGGGATGGTGGTGAGCAGGGATGGTGGTAGAGTCCCGCCTGCGATTCCCGCCTACAGTGCTCTGATGGTTTGGTTAATGGGTTATTTTCTGGAAAACTGGCGAGATTGGTTTTTGGGCCATTATCTGAGATAATGGCGAGAATATAATTAAAGGATATATTTTGGGTCAAATGGGATTTTGGGGTGCGTGGTAAAAAATGTGGATTTTTGGGATATGTGCATTGGGCATACTTTCATGCATATTGTTGTGACTTTAATATATTTTTATCTTGTGGCGTTTGGAATATTACTTACTTGTGGTACCATTTTTGGTACCGTAGATTTTGATACAGATGTAGAGGAGGAGGGGGCTGAGCCTGAGGAGGTGGCTCCGCCGGAGGAATGATTTGGAGTGTTTTTTATGTATAATAGTTGTAGTTGATTTTATTGGTATGTATTTGGATTTGAGATGTTGTTGAACATGTAATATTTTATTTACGCTTGTTTTAAACCGGTTTGTAATTGAACAAAAATTCTGGTACTTAGTTATATGACTTTATCATCCGTTGCGTATTTTTAATTGTACACATATTGCATGTGTACACACTTTTGGCACTTGGCAATGGGATGTGTGACCCGTGTTGACATCATCCCGACGTCTTGATTTCCACGTGGTCGTACGTGGGAGTTGGGGGCATCACAGATAGTATCAGAGCAGTTCTGCTCTGGGTAAAACCATAAGTCCCATAGGTGGAGTACCAGAAAGTTTTAAAATCTTGAGTTAAAATTATTTTATTTATTTAAGTTGAATTGTTTTTCTTTAACTTGATTCGATTTTATTTGATTTGAATTTATTTTATTTATTTCCGTTTTATTTGGTTTGATTGAGTTGATCTTATTTGAATTAAAAGGATGTTGTTTTAATTGTTTTATTTATTTTGTTTTAAGTTATTTGTTTTGTTTTGTCCGAAGTTAAAAGTGGGGTTGAGGATTATGCTATGGTAGGAGAACAGTACTATTGAGAATGTCGTTGGTAGGAATAAATACTTAGTGTAATAGGTTTGAATTTTATCGGGGTAGGTTACTTTTATAATATTGTGGCTAGAAGGAAATGACATGGTTTAGGCGATCTCTTGGGAGTAGGAATGCAAGTTGCAACTAAGGAGGGGAATTAGCTTTAGGTCGCTTAAGATGATTGAAGTTCGAAGTTCTGTAGAATTTATGTATTAGTCTATGGAGTAGGGAACTATAAGTTCAACAAACTTCAAGAATAAGTTTATGGGATTTAAAGTGGTAGCTTCAATGAGCAATTGAAGGATTACTTAATTTAGAAGTTTTAGATTTTGCGGACTTTGAAAAAAAAAAAAAGTTTGATAACATTGGGGTTTTAGAATTTACGAACTTTATGAGGTGATGTTTTAGGTTTAAGGTCATCGAACTTGAGGATTTCATAAAATGATGCTTGTATAATTTAAAGTTTTAGAATTCGCAGAATTGATGGATTGAAGTGTGATAAGATTTGAATTTTAGTTTCACATACTTGGTGCGCGAGCTTGATATACTCTGGAGATTGATTAGGTTGTAACCACAAAAATGGGGTTGATCATGGTTGAATGATAAATATAGGAAATTTTCAAGGAGAATATTTATTTGGGGAATGAAGGTATTGATTTAGTTTGTGTAATTATCTGAGAATTAAAGATTTGTATCGAATTCGGGAAAATAAATGTGATAGCTCGAAGTTTTTGTAGTAGATTTTAGGATTGATCTATATCAAGTTTGAGGATAATAGATGGTACAGGTTTTGGAAAATGATTTTTGTTTATTTTGAGGATATAGCTAAGGATGTTGGAAATAGAAGTGATGGATCACTTATACGTTGGAATGCTTATTGGTTTTAGCTAAGGGTGCATGAGATCCATTTATAGTGGTGGTGAGTGTGTATGGATTTCGGAGAGTACAAATCCTAGTCTCATTTTGGCTTGAGAGAAGTGGCTTTGGGATCTTAACTTTGAGTTCTTAGTGAGTTTATCGGAATGTACAATTGAAGCGGATTACCAATTGGAGTGACGGTTGGCATTAATTGTTGAGATTATCTTCAAGAATTTATTGTGACTTTAGGTCACATAGGAATTTGAATTTTGAGACTATACTTTCCTTTGGAGTTTGAGTGTCCAGTTGGGAGAATTATAGACATTATTATTTAACTTGAAAAGAGATTGTTGGGTCGTCATGTGTGGTGGATAATAAAATCTTGAAAGTGGAAGCTTAGGGATCAACTATGATTAGCCTAACTAGATACGTGAGGTAATAAGCAGTAGGACTCAGGAGTTTAGTGCAATAGTTTTGGTGGATTGGAGATTTGAATAGCATGGCCTATCTTGAGATTTAATTTTGTATGCAATTGAAGGAAATAGTTGTGCTAATATTAGGGTTATGAGAATAGAAGTAGGTAAGCGAGTTTACAAGAAGGGTTCATTAAGGTTATGGTGAATTTAATCGTGGTTCGTAGTGAATTTAGTTATCCCTAAATTAGACGATATTCAGAATTTAGGTGATGATCTTGAAAGTATAAGTTGTTGGGTAGGAGTTATAGGTGTTTTATTAGTTGGTCGGGACGGATTCAAGTCTTATATTCTTTATCTTAGATAAGATTGGTGTATTCTGAGACAATGTTACTTGTTTTTAAGTTGGAAGGTTGCAATTGATTGATATCGTCTATTTTGTTGATGATCATGGGTGTCATTGCGGAATTTTGATTTGATTAAAGTAGCTAGAGATAATTGAGTGATAGGAGTGATAATTCATGATTTTGGGAGACTATATTTTCTATCAAAATGTGGTAAAGGATTTTCTTGCTTCCAGGTGTTAGAGTTAGCTTGTACTCAAGGGTGTTAATTTATGAGGATATAGTCTTTTTACATTTTGGCGAGTTATCAGAGTGCGCACGGAAGCGTGATATTTTGGAGATAATTAGGTGTTTAAATCTTGTGCTGATTTTGAGCAATTAGTGATGACTCGAAATTTCAAGAAGGTGCTTGTAATTGGAGAGTAATATTTTTGGTTGGGAAAATTATGCTTATTGATGGTTAATTTGAGAAGTGGCTATTTGGTTACCAAGGTGTAGTATACAATGAAGGTTTAGAAGTTATGGCACAGGAGTTGATTGAGGTTAACACAGTTTATTGTGAAAAGATACTAATTGTTGGAATTTATTGGGGTGCGGTTTTGAAGTTCTTGTGGATATGGTGATTTAGGTTTACGTGGTCGCTTTAAGAGTTCTAGACGTGATGCGTCTCTGGGAGATTAGTGCGAATGTGATGGAATTGCTTATAGTAGTATATTTGGGAAGAGCATTCTTCATAATTGTGTGGAAATGGTTGATGGTATGATTTTTTCAAATATAATCTAAGTTGTATATTGTATCCTACTTGGCGCTGATGTTTGATCTCACAAATTTAGAGGACGAAATTTATTTTAAAGGAGGGAGGATGTGATACCCCTTTTTTACGTGTATTTTCACTGAAGAAATATTTTAATTTAATTAAAATAATAGTTCTTTTATTTGAAATTATCAGATTTTAATTGGATTTTAATTGCTGTTGAGTTTAAATTGTTTAATTTATTTTAGCTTGTCTTTGGATTTAAAAGTAAATAGTTAGTTTTTACTAGTTATTTACTTTATTTTAGTTTTACGTAGTGTTTAAAATATTTTCTTGGTTTTATTGCTTTTAAAGTTGTTTCTGTTGGATCAGTTTTTGGACTCCAGAGGTGAGGATTGAACCTCATTTCTTTTCCTCCATCTTTTCTTTTCTCTTTTTCTCTTTTTTTTTTTCTTTTCCCTTCTTCCCCTTGTTTTCCCTTCCCCCGTTCGGACTCTCTCTCTCTCTCTCTCTCTCTCTCTCTCTCTCTCTCTCTCTCTCTCTCTCTCTCTCTCTCTCTCTCTCTCTCTCTCTCTCTCTCTCTCTCTCTCTCTCTCTCCTACCCATTTCGCCGTTTAACCCAGCCGCCCAGTACCGCTGCTCACCGGCGACGTGCTCCACACCACCACCACCAATCTCTTCCCCTCCCTTCGGTGAACCACCCCACAAATTTCCACCGCCAACGGAGCCGCCATTTAGCCAAAATAGCTCCTCCAAACCAAACGGCTTTTGCTTCGATTTGCCACCGTCGCTCCACCTCCGGCTACCAACTCTTCACCACTTCATCGCCGGAGCAGCTCCCACGAGCTAGTTTCTGATTTGGGTATTTTAGCCCTTCAACCGCCATTTTCGCCGCCACCCACAGCTAAACTCTACTTCTCTTAGCTTCATAAATACCCCTAAGCCATTTCCTATAAATCCCGAGCTTTGGTTTGTTCCCGTTCAAAAGTGGGTATTTTACAACCCACGGCTACAGTGTTTTTACACCGTTACGTTGTTTTTTCTTCGCCGTTTGCCGCTCGCCAATCCTTCGAAAATTATCTTATAGCGCTATAAGTATTTTTCAAACTTCATTTTAAATTTAAATATATTATTACTTTTTCAATAAATACTTGTGGCTGGTTGGTTATTCCAGACTAAATCCGAGGAGTCAGGGATCAGATGAATATGAGGACGGAGTTGCTTGTTTGGTTGTTATGGATATTTGAAAATTGTTGGTTAATTGGTGTCGTATCATTTACATTGCATTGTGCATGCATATGCAAGTGTTAAATATTGAAAACTGGGTTTTCAAGTGAGAAATGTTTTATTGGTATATGTGAACGTTTGGATTGATTGGTTTGATTCAAAGGCACGTGTAGGGATGGTGGTAAGCAGGGATGGTGGTAGAATCCCGCCTGCGATTCCCACCTACGGTGCACACAGCGTAAGGATGGTGGTGAGCAGGGATGGTGGTAGAGTCCCGCCTGTGATTCCCGCCTACGGTGCACGCGTATGGATGGTGGTGAGCAGGGATGGTGGTAGAGTCCCGCCTGCACTTCCCGCTTATAGTGCTCTGATGGTTTGATTAATGAGCCATTTTCTGAAAAAATAGCGAGACTGGTTTTTGGACCATTATCTGAGATAATGGCGAGGATATGATTAAAGGACATATTTTGGGCCAAATGGGATTTTGGCGTGCGTGGTAAAAAATGTGGATTTTTTGGGATATGTGCATTGGGCATACTTTCATGCATATTGTTGTGGCTTTAATATATTTTTATTTTATGGCATTTGGAATATTACTTACCTGCGGCACCATTTTTGGTACCGTAGATTTTGATGCAGATGTAGAGGAGAAGGAGGCTGAGCCCGAGAAGGTGGCGCCGCCGAAAGAATGATTTGGAGTGCTTTTTATGTATAATATTTGTAATTGATTTTATTGGTATGTATTTGGATTTGAGATGTTGTTGAACATGTAATATTTTATTTACGCTTGTTTTAAACCGGTTTGTAATTGAACAAAAATTCTGGTACTTAGTTATATGACTTTATCATCCGTTGCATGTTTTTAATTGTACACATATTGCATGTGCACACACTTTTAACACTTGGCGATGGGATGTGTGACCCGTATTGTCATCATCCCGACGTCTTGATTTTTACGTGGCCGTACGTGGGAGTTGGGGGCGTCACAAAAATATCTGGATTCGTATCTAGATTTTAAAAATTGGGCAGATATCCGTCAAGGTAAAACAGGTTCAACCTTGACGGGTACCAGGATTGTAACCAGTATACGGTTTTAACTTCAACCTTTTTAACTTTAGTTTTTGTACACATCGTTTTGCATGTACAAAAATGACGTCATTTGGAAACAAAATTTCTATATTTAAAAAAAAAAAAAATCCAGTTACGGATAACAAGTTAAATAACCAGATATAATTATATTCTACCCACCTGGGTTCAATCCGAGTGGATAACTGTCCAGATTTCTGAGTTGCAGATGCACACCCCTAATTCAAACCATCTATTATATATCATATAAAAGAAGTGTTACATCTCGAAGAGATCTTATAAAAATATCAAAAAATGGACATAATTTCATATGATGTATTAAATTTATTTTTTAATACAAGCAGTTTTGCAATTTAAAGCATAACATCAAAATATGTCAATTTGTAAATTTAATTTTATAAAAAAAAAAAAATTGTGATTAAAGTATTTCGCATCATAAAACCTTGGTAAATAGTAGTACTAGAAGGTCATATGGATTATTTAAAATGTCTATCTCAAGTCATTGTCATGCCTTGTAAAACGTCCATCTCAAATCATTGTCATGCCTTGATATCATTTCAATTTGCTATATACCTTGTTCTTCGGAGTAAATGCGTCTTGAGCTAGTGAAGTGACTAAATATTTTTCTTTGAAATAAGTGAATTTTGAGTACATTATATTACTTATATGTTAGTGTGTCAATAAAACATTTGTTTGATAACCTATTATAGTTATAAAAAAATAAAAGCAAAAATAATAATTTTTAAATATTAAATGTTCACTTTCACAAAAGATCTCATCTTATTTTACTTAATCATTATAGCTTTTTTTAAATTTTCATACAAAATAAAATAAATAATTAAACTTTTTCAAATCTCAATATAAAAATAATATTAAAAAAATATATTCTAATAATATTTTATTCAAATTTTAATTTTAATCTTATCTCATGTCTGAAAACAAATAATCATATTCACGATGTATTATGTATGTGTTAATAAACATGATTACAAAAATATTTTTTTCCTTTTAAGAAGTAATGTTACATAAAGTCGTAAAGTGTTGTGTAGTCACTTCGAAAAAGAATAGAGTTTATTATTAAAAAATTAATTTTCTTTTCTTATGGGTCTTGTATTTATTCACTTTTTTTAAAATGATTACATGACGCTTATATACTTACAACTACAAGTATTATTTCTCTTTCACTTAATTAGTTATCCAATAATAGACTACCTGATAGTTCATTTATTGTCACATCCTAAACAAGAATGCAAAAGGGAATCCATGAATATTTTCTTAATTGAAACCAATTTAACAATCTTTATTGAGATATTAGACGTCGGCAGAGCCACCATAACCATGCCCTTCTTTATAGAATTTTCATGGAACAAAGTGAAAGCAAAAAAGAAAGAAAAATTTTGCTTACAAGTGTTGTGAAAAAACGATGACAATGAATTGAAAAATAACACCGAATGAGAAAACGATCACACACGCAATCACACACGACACAAGATGTACGTGGTTCGGCAAATTGCCTACGTCCACGGGAGCTGCAGAGGATTTTTATTATTGAGGAATCACACTACAAGATGGGTCACAACACTGTTCATCCACAATGTTTTCGTAGCTGCTCTGTTACAGACTTAAGAGGCAAAAATCATATTTATAGTTCAAACGGCGGAATCCCTAAATCGTATGTTCGCTCGAGCGGCGTGTCGAGCGCGCGTCGAGCGAACTTCCCTTCCGCATCCCGCTCGAGCCCACTGTCGAGCTGACGTCGAGCGTTCGACTCTGCCTAATTTCGCTCGAGCGGCCAATGCCTCCGCTCGAGCGAACTCCTCCTGCTCGAGCTCACTGTCGAGCCAACATCGAGCGTTCGACTCTGCCTGACTTCGCTCGAGCGGCCAATGCCTCCGCTCGAGCGGTGTGGACCAGACTCCACATTCCTCAACAATTCTCCCACTTGGAGACTGGTACACTCGCTGTATCTCCGTCTTCCTCAAACATGATATCCTCCACCTCTGCAACTCACTGCTCCTGTCTTCATTCTAGAAGACCAACTGAAGTTGCGCACAACTTCAGTTTCTCAAGCGTAACACCCTTTGTCAACATATCAGCAGGGTTCTTGCTTCCACATATCTTTTCAAGTAACAACTGTCCGTCATCTAACAATGACCGTATGAAGTGGTACCTGATCTGAATGTGCTTGGTCCTGGAATGGAATGCTGGATTCTTGGCAAGGAATATGGCACTCTGACTGTCACTGTAAAGAGTGCCTTTCTGATTCTTCTTACCCAATTCTTCCAAGAAGCCTTGTAGCCATACCATCTCCTTTGCAGCCTCTGACACTGCAATATACTCAGCTTCTGTTGTAGACAAAGAAACTGTTTTCTGTAAATTAGAACCCCATGACACTGCAGTACCACCAAGTGTATAAACAAAGCCCGTGGTACTCTTTCTGCTGTCAATATCTCCAGCTAAATCAGCATCAACATAGCCCTGCACCTCCAAGCTCTCTCCAGAGAAACATAAACAGGTTTCTGAGGAACCCTTTAGGTACCTCAAAATCCACTTCACTGCTTCCCAATGTTGCTTTCCTGGGTTACTCATGTATCTACTCACAACTCCCACTGCATGGGCAATATCCGGTCTTGTACAAACCATAGCATACATAAGTGAACCAATGGCTGAGGCATAAGGAACCTTACTCATGTAATCTCGTTCCTCCTCTGACTCTGGTGACTGATTCTTGCTGAGTCTGAAGTGACTTCCCAAGGGTGTGCCAACTGGTTTGGCCTTGTCCATGTTGAACCTGCTGAGTACCTTTTTCACATACTCAGCCTGTGAGAGTCTCAACGTACCTCTGACTCTGTCTCTGACAATTCTCATGCCAAGGATTTGCTTTGCAGCTCCCAAATCCTTCATTGCAAAGTGCTCTGACATCTGCTTCTTCAGATTATTGATCTCATCAATACTAGCCCCTGCAATAAGCATGTCATCCACATACAACAGCAAAATAATATAAGAATTGCCAAAATGCCTGACATAGCAACAGTGATCTGCCTGACATCTAATATACCCTGCACTGTGCATAAAGTTGTCAAATTTCTTGTACCACTGTCTAGGAGCTTGTTTCAGGCCATACAAGCTCTTCTTCAGTCTGCAAACTGAACCTTCCTTTCCCTGTACCACAAACCCCTCAGGCTGGTGCATGTAGATATCTTCTTCAAGGTCTCCATGAAGAAAAGCTGTCTTCACATCTAACTGCTCAAGAAATAGATCTTCAGTGGCAACCATAGCCAGTACCATCCTGATAGTTGTGATCTTTACCACAGGAGAAAAGATCTCAGAGTAGTCAATACCCTGCTTCTACTGAAAGCCTTTTACAACAAGTCTAGCCTTCTACCTCTTACTGCCATCATGCTCAGTTTTCACCCGGTACACCCACTTGTTGTGTAATGCCTTCTTCCCTGATGGAAGTTCTGTCAACTCCCATGTCTGATTCCCTAGCAAGGAATCCATCTCGTCTTTCATGGCCAGCTCCCACTTGCTAGAATTCTCATCTTGCAAGGTTTCTTCATAACTCTGCGGTTCTCCACCATCTGTCAACAGAATGTAATTCAAAGTAGGTGAGAAACGCTGTGGGGGACGTATAGTCCTAACTGACCTGCGAACTGCAACTGTAGGAGTAGACGGTTCTGAAACTGCCTGCGGAATAATAGGAATGGGTGTACTGGACCCACTCTCCCCGTCACTCTCATTTCTACACTGCACTGTGACCTCTGGTAGGTCATCCAATCCTACAAACTCAGACTCCTGAGGAGCTACTGCAGGAACTGTACTCGACTTATCCTTGTACATCATTTTCTCATTGAAAATTACATTCCTGCTTCTTATGATTTTCCGACCCTGATCATCCCAGAAACGATAGCCAAATGCCTCGTCTCCATAGCCAATGAAATAGCATTTCTTTGACTTAGCCTCAAGCTTACTGCGAGCATCAGAATCAACAAGCACATAAGAAAGACAACCAAAGGTTTTAAGGTGAGAAAACTTAACCTCTTTCCCGCTCCAAACCTCCTCAGGCAATCCACAATCCAGTGGAACTGATGGCCCTCTGTTTATCAAATAAACGGCAGTGCTGACTGCATCTGCCCAGAAAGTGGGTGGTAGTCCAGCGTGCAACCTCATGCTTCTAGCACGCTCATTAATGGTCCTGTTCATACGCTCAGCAACTCCATTTTGCTGTGGTGTCCCAGGAATGGTCTTCTCCATTCTGATATCCTGAGCTGCACAGTACTCCTTGAACCCGCCATCAACATACTCACCACCATTGTCAGACCTCAAACACTTCAGTTTCAAGCCTGTCTCTGTCTCAACCATGGCTTTCCAAGTTTTGAAAACATCAAATACTTCAGATTTATGTTTCAAAAAATAAATCCATACCTTTCTACTATGGTCATCAATGAACGTAACATAGTAGCGAGAACCTCCAAGAGATGCAACTGGAGAAGGACCCCACACATCTGTGTGCACAAGATCAAGTCTTCCTGTCTTTGGCGTCCTGCCACTTTTCAAGAAGCTGACCTTCTTTTGCTTCCCCATAACACAACTCTCACACATACCGAGATCAACTGTCTTCAGTCCTGGTAGCTTGCCTCTAGACAGAAGTTCCGTCATACCCTTCTGACTCATATGGCCAAGCCTACAATGCCACAAATCTGCTGTGCTCTCTGCAACGGTAGTAGCAATAGTGTCAATTAAACCAGTAGTCATATAAAGTGTACCAGTTTTCTTACCCCGAGTTAGTACCAATGCCCCTTTTGTGACCTTCCAGGTGCTATCTGAGAACACCACTGAATGACCACACTCATCAAGCTGCCCAACAGAAATGAGGTTCTTCTTCAACTCAGGAATGTGCCTGACCTTTTGCAAGGTCCATTTGTTCTTGCCAGGGAGTGCAATGTCAATGTCTCCCATCCCCACTACGTTCAAAGCCTCACCATCAGCCAAATATACCTTCCCAAAATCACCTGCAACATAATTCCTCATTAGTTCCCGGTGGGAAGATGTATGGAAGGAAGCCCCTGAATCCAGTATCCAGTCATCAACTGGACTATGAACTGCAAGCAATAGTGCATCCTGTACTTCTTCAGTTACCACATTAGCACTATCATTCTCCGTCTTCTTGGGGTTTTTGCAGTTTTTCTTTATGTGGCCAGCTTTGCCACAATTCCAGCAAGTTGCCTGCTGACCAGGCCTCGACTTGCTCTTGCCCCTATACTTTGATTTTGATCTTCCTCTGTTTGAATTCCTGTCATGTGATCTCCCTCGAGATTCAACATTCAGGGCTGAACTCAAACCCGAGGTCTCGCCTGAATCTTTCCTGCGCACCTCCTCAGCCAAAATCAAATCACGAATATCATCATACTTCAGTTTATTTTTACCAGCAGAATTACTAACAGCCATTCTCATGGCTTCCCAACTATTTGGCAATGAAGCCAATAGTATCAGTGCACGTATCTCATCATCAAATTCAATTTCAACAGACGACAATTGATTTGTGATAGTATTAAAATCATTCAGATGTTGTGCAACAGACGTACTATCTGCCATTTTCAAATTGAATAACTTTTTCATCAGATGTACCTTGTTATTCGCTGACGGCTTTTCATACATACCTGACAAAGCCGCCATGAGATCCGTCGTCGTCTTCTCCTTGATGACGTTGTGTGCAACGGATCTCGACAGGGTTAATCGAATAACCCCCAGAACCTGTCGATCCAACAGATTCCAACTAGCATCATCCATCTTTTCTGGTTGCTGCCCCAATAGTGGAAGATGGAGTTTCTTCCCATAGAGGTAGTCCTCTATCTGCATCCTCCAGTATCCAAAATCCGTGCCATCAAACTTCTCGATCCCCGATACCTTCAATTCATCTCCAGCCATCGTTTCTCCTCAGACCCGAACCTTGGCTCTTGATACCAATTGTTGTGAAAAAACGATGACAATGAATTGAAAAATAACACCGAATAAGAAAACGATCACACACGACACAAGATGTACGTGGTTCGGCAAATTGCCTACGTCCACGGGAGCTGCAGAGGATTTTTATTATTGAGGAATCACACTACAAGATGGGTCACAACACTGTTCATCCACAGTGTTTTCGTAGCTGCTCTGTTACAGACTTAAGAGGCAAAAATCATATTTATAGTTCAAACGGCGGAATCCCTAAATCGTATGTTCGCTCGAGCGGCGTGTCGAGCGCGCGTCGAGCGAACTTCCCTTCCGCATCCCGCTCGAGCCCACTGTCGAGCTGACGTCGAGCGTTCGACTCTGCCTGATTTCGCTCGAGCGGCCAATGCCTCCGCTCGAGCGAACTCCTCCTGCTCGAGCTCACTGTCGAGCCAACATCGAGCGTTCGACTCTGCCTGACTTCGCTCGAGCGGCCAATGCCTCCGCTCAAGCGGTGTGGACCAGACTCCACATTCCTCAACAACAAGTTGGTGCGAATGATACATATTCTATGCTATTGATATGGTATGATTTGATTTATAAGAAAAAATTAAAAACTTGAATACTACAAATGAAATATTACCATATAAGAGATTTAGATGATATGCCTTACATACCGACTTGTAAGCAGAAATACTCAAAACGAAGACAATAAGTAAAAGAAATAAGCTTGTATAAAATCTTAGTACATGCTTGGAACCACTAACTCATGCATTAACCACATTACTTAAAAAGAAAAATTTCTCATTGGATTACAATTGTTGATGGTTTGATTGAAACTAGATAACAATCTTAAAAGAAAAATCTTTACAAATTGATGTGTCTTGATATACTACGTCAGATTTATTATATAATAAAATTTATTATATAATCCAATATACTATATATCATCTTAGCTCATAAGTATTTTTTTAGAAGATCATTTTGTTTACCAAATATCTTTCTAATAATAATAAGTGGTGCTACACAAAAGCCTTTTAAGGGAAACACATTGCACGAAAAATCAACTTCAAATTCTCTCTCTTTTCTCTTGTATAGAACACCCTCCCTTCTCTTGTACATAATCCCCCCAAATCGTTTCTTCTCTTCTTCTCCCAAGATTCACTAGGTTAGCATCCCTCGCTCAACATTTCTCCCAAGATGCAATGATTTGCAGACATCTATATACTTGGGCTGTGGAAACAAAAAATCACAAACAAAATACTGGAAATACCAAAATTTGTTGTCTAAAACCCTAATTATTTGCAATGAGAGAACTCAATACCATCTTCCTTCGTGTTGTTTGAATCCTCCTAGGCAAGTGATTCATCCTCTTCCTTTGTGAGTCTTCTGTGGGCGAGCTCTTCCTCCCAACTCATTGGATAATTTCATATGTGGACATCTAAAAGTAATTTTTTTATACACGAGTAAAATAGACTTTTCATGATGCTGACATAGATTTCATGCATTAAGCAGTGCTAGGTTGCCGCCCAATAATGATCGCTGGGCATGCCACCTAGCACAAATGTGCTTGTTTATTTTTTTTTTCTTTTTCTTTTCATACTTTTTTACATATTTAAATATTTTTAAAAAATAAAAAAATACACCAATATACTAAAAGTCACTTTCTTAATCATTAAGTAAAAAAATTAAATATACGAGCAATCATAGTGAGACACGTAGTAGCATTTTCCTTCATGCATTTTATGCTCTCCTCCCGTTGTGCATTCTAACATTTTTGTAAAGAAAAAGTCTAGATTCAATCATCTAGGGTAGGCACCGCTGATGTGGCTAAAAAATTGAAATGCATTGTTTTTTACGGTCCAACACGAACTCTCCATCCCTCCCTCAGTTTCCATCTGTTTTGTCCAAAACGAACTCTCTCTCCCTCCCTCAATTTCCATCTCCCTCGTTGCGTTTCCATTCCTTCCTCCCTCGAAGCACCTCCTTCCCTCAAAGCGCCACCCTATCTTGAAGCTACCGCCCATTCTCCCTTAGTGTCGAGATGAAAATCTAAGATAAACCACATGGAGCCGGCTTCGAAACCTCCTTCCTTCAATTTCATCTCCCATTGAAGCCTCCCACCCTTCGTTATCCTCTCTTCATCTTCATCTTCTCCTTCCCACAAAGCCTCCCTTTTTGGTCGCTGTTAAACCTTTGTCAAGTACAGATCTCGAAACCCCAGCCCGCCCCTTCCTCTTCATCCCAAAACCCTAACCCAAGAAGAAGGTGATCAAAGACTCTAGCAATCGAAGGCAAGCATTTCTTCAAAGTGAAATATATATATATATGATTTTTCATATTTCTTGCATTTCTTTGTTTGGTATTTTATAATTGCTTAATTTAGAAGCTATTTCCTTTCAAATGCTTAATTTAGAAGCATTTGGCTGAGTACGTAGTTTCTTGATTGATTGTTATTTTTCATGGAAAACTATAGAGTGATCATAGAGAGATAACAGAGAAAATAAATCAGAACATACAAGTTCTGCATTCCACAAGGCTCTTTTCTAAGTCTTCACCCCCAAAAGACAAAGGTATCTAAATGAAATAAATTTCATTCTACCTAGGTTTGTTGAGAGAGATATTATAGAAAGTATTATTAATTGATGTTACTTGGTGGACTTCATTGATTGAAGGTAGCAACATTTGTATATTAAAGCAAAAAGGGAAAATTGAAATTTATCCTCCTAGTTTCATTTGGAAAAATATCCTCTATGTTAAAAGAAAACATAGAGTTCTATGTTCATGTGTGATGCAATATCAAAAGTAAAAATAATATACATAGCAAGGGAAAATGGAACCCTCCGCTTCCCCTTCCCCGGTGGAGGAAGGGCAAAAATTCCCTCTCAAGTTTTTTTTTTTTTTTACCTATTTATTTTTTTAGTTTTGTTTTTATTTTTTGCTTTTGATATATGGCATGCCAAGTAAGTCTTTCCATCAAGATTTTGGATGGATCCCTGCGAAATAACCTTTTCATAGGTCCTTAACTTGGGGACCTTATTTTTGGTAGTTTAAGGACCTTTTTCTTTCAATTGAGTATATGACATTTTTTATGATTAGAAGATATAGAATTTCTAGCTACGATGTGGATCTTCAATGAACAACAAGTTATTTACACAGTGTTGTGAAACTTGTTAGTGCTCACTAATTGTTATTTATAATGTGTAGTGATATTTTTTAATGCTCACTAACTGTGATACTTTTTGCTCAGAATTTTGTGGCAGTATTAAGAAAGTTTTACAAACTTATATATATTATAGATCCCAACTGTAAGCTGGATAATACGATATTTTCCAAAATGATTGTTTTATTTTAATGCTATCCTAGTTGTAAAATTATCTAAGGGAGGTGCTTGTTGTATAAACCACTGATATATGTGCCTTTCCATTGTGATTTTGGTTCACGTTAGAATGTCGTCATCATTGTTATCTTCTTCATCCTTTGTCAAACGTACTTTGGTATAATCATTGAACTTCTATGAGGTTGAATCTACATTGAAATATTCAAATACAAAAAGAAATCCAGAACGACCCTTCTTAGGGTGTTCAAAGATAACTACAGGTCTGAAATAACCCATCTAACATTTTTTATATATGTGTGCAAACATTAGGAATTACCATACTGCAAGTATTTCAAGTGAGTAGATAGTAATCAATACATAGAGCCAGATCTACAAAAAATAAAAAAATGAACTATTGAGGAATGAGGAAGAGATAGAAAAGAGACTTAGGGATGTCGAAAAGAGGGAGATTGAGCTCCGTAAGATAACATATGAGATTGAGAAGAGAGAAATGGTGCTATCTAGTAGAAATGAGGAGGTTCGAAAAAAGGAATTGGTACTTCTTTAGAGAAAAGCTGTCCTAAGGTGTTCACGCACGCTACCCCGGGTGTATTGGGGTTTTGTAGTTGTTTGTTTTTAATTGGTGACTTGGTAGTGGTTGTGTTACATCTTAGTCATAATTTATAGTTTAAGTGTTCTAAGTTATTTAGAGAATTGATTTGTATAATTAAGTGTTATAAGTTATGATTAGCTTTAGTTTTTTGGCTTTTGGCATTGCAAGATTGATGGGGTTGCTTTATAATCAAGTATGCATCATGCTTCTCGATGACCTTAACAATGGAAGAAGTTCAGATCTTTGAATTGAAAAGGCTATTTCATACAAGGAATAATGAAGGTATACTGACCATTGAGGGCTTGAAGGGGACAATGAAAATATATTGACCATTGAGTGTAAGTGCTTAATGTGGAATCTAGAAATATATAATACTTGAATCAAGTAACTAGGTAAAAACAATGGATACAAAACAATTTTACAGTTTACTACTTTTCATCTCAATCCAAAACATCTTCCAAGCTTGTTTCTTCCAAAAATAATTACAAAAACTATCAATAGGAATATACTCCTGCCAAGCTTTCTTTTTCCAAAAATAAAAAGAAATACTATCACTTGCCAAGTTTTATTCTTACAAAAATAATTACTAAAACTATCACTTGCAAGCTTTCTTCTTACAAAAATAATTACAAAAACTATCACTTGCCATGCTTTCTTACAAAACTAATTACAAAAACCATCACTTATAAGCGTTCTTCTTACAAAAATAATTACAAAACCTATCACCTGCCAAGCTTTCTTCCAAAAATAATTACATAAACCAGATGTTGCCAAGCTTTTTGTTCCAATCTTTCAACAAAAATAAGCAGTACAACCTCCACACACTATACTCCTGCATCTTGCTAAATTAAGAATATTTAATGAGAAGTCATATCTAATAGACAATTCTCATGCACATACCACAAAATTGAACCAAAATATATAAAGTTTCTTCCAAAAATATTTGTAGAAATTAAAATTCAACTATATCATTGCACCGGTTGTGATCCATCCAACCCAAGTTGCACAGGTTATCCAACCCAAGTCGCATCTGTAAATAATAAAATGCAAATATTAATGTGATATCAATATGACTATTAAAATATCAAAAGTTTAGAAATATTGCACTTTCTTGACTCCCAACCATATTTTGGGTTCTACTAATGTCAAAAGCTGAGCTGCTTGGAACAGTCTAGTGATAGATAACAAAAATATGGCTAATATAAGTCTAACGTATATATATATGCACATAATTATTCATATAAGGCAGCAATTCAAAACAAAAATATTTATACCTACACGTTTCCAACATTGGAAAGATCCATCTCTGATGGCTCAAATAAATTCGTACATGTGTCCTGAGCTGGCGTATCTCCTCAATCTCACTAATAATCAAGTAACAAGTAAAAACTCTATGTCATCACAACATTTGCATAAATAAATCAACTCAAATAAACATGTATATGGCAAATATTCTCCTTATTAAAAATATCAAACATCTTTACGTTTTCCTTTTATAGGTGCTTTCTCATCCTTGCTTTAACTTTCCACATGTCTTGCTCCATCTTGGAAGCTCTCCTCGGAGATGAGGGTCTACATTTTCCTCATACAACTCGTGGACTAAATACTTGCTGCAATTTTCCAACTATAGTTGTGTCATTTGTCATACAACTAACATTGGAACCCGTTTGGGCCATTGATGAGGGTTCTTAATTGTCACGATATAAGTCAATCATTGTATATAACTTTTTAGTTGCATCTTCAGTATGCTCTTTTGAACCCATTGCATGAGTAATCATCCGATAACATATATTCAATAGAGTTGAATATCTGTTGGTATCTTCCCACTAATACCTTGTGTCATAGGTACTGTGAATTAACGTGTATCTCCATTTGATATCCTTCTTCTATTGATCTAAAATGTATCTATTTGGCAAATATTTTATTCTGTTACATTTGAATATGACCAAGACATGCCTACACAGTATCCCTCTCATCTGAAATAACTCACATGAACACTGAGCATCTCAGTCTTCCTCATTAAAGTCCAAACAATATGTAACATATTTAGTGAACTCCTCAACAGGAACTTCATCTTCTACCAGATAAGTCTTCTTCTCACCATCCCATCTAAGTAAAGATGGATCCGTATCGAGTACACTCATAACTTGCTGTTGAACTTCCTTGAATTTTGTGTTCGTGTACAACTCTCGAAATCTCTTTTCGATTGAAAATCTTGATATACATGGAATTGTAATGCTAAATGAGTGGAAGTTCGAGTTGATTTCATTCTCGATTTTCTTACTCAAAGTATTGTTAAACTGGTCGACAAACTCCTTCAAGTTTGTCCATTGAGTTTTATTCATGCTAGACCAAAAATACTCCTTTAGGAATACCTGTACCCAATGCGTGTACTCAAAGTACAAACTTTGCAACCAAATATTCTCTTGCAAGGTGTACCTGCTAATTAACTCTTCTCACGATTTCTCAAATTCTTCATTAGTTTGAGTGTCATACACACATTTCATCAACTGAGTTTTCACACCACTTTTGTAGGCACAATGGGAGCCAAGCTTCTTGGAAACCTTTTTCTGTATATGCCACAGGCAAAATCTATGTCGGCTTTTTGAAAATACAATAGCAATTGTATTTTTCATTACTTTGTCCATTAGTAATAGCTGGTAGGGCTATACTATCCATACACTGCAATCAGGTCTAAAATATCCATATTACAGTCTCTGTATCGTCACTGAAAATTAACCATACTCTCAAGTGAATCGATTGGCTATGATGGTTTACATCAACAAAGGGTACAAAGGGCACCCCATATCTATTCATCAGACACTTAGTGTCAAATGTTACTATATCACCAAAATCTTGATAAGCTATTCTATTGCAAGGATCTTCCCAAAAGACATTTTTTAAACTTCTATTATCATCTAAATCAATCAAGGCAAAGAATCTAAAATTCTTCTACTACATCCTAGAAAAATAGTCTTGAAGCACTCCAGCACCACCTGCTCCAAGTCGTAAATGTCTTGTCTTATCGATGTAATTACGACAATTATTTAAAACAAAAATGTAAGGTTTTCAAATCCTCTCGCACCAACAACAAGAGATCCAAAACTCTTGCTCATTCGGATGCCAGCCAGGTCGTTAGTATCTAGTACTCTTTTTATGGCCTTATTAACTTCGTGATTACATCGAAAGAACCGAGATTTTTGTGGACTCAATTCGTGATTATAGGTATTATGAACTATGGTCAATCATATCATTCTCCAAACTTTTAAGGCATTAATCATTGCCTTACAGTCAGTCTTTTCCGTCGGGCGTGGTTTGGCGACATTCATCATCCTATTCCAAACCTTTTCCTTAAGGGAACAACTAAGGGTGACATATCTGACACTTCTATCGTCATCCTTCTCATTTCTTTGTGTCATGGATCCAAACTCATATTTCTTAGCATATAGCTTATAATAGCTCATTAATTCCTCCAAAGAACCTAACTTCATCCTCGTTTTTGGCTCATCAATCATATTACCACCATTTATTTGGTCTAACTAAGGTGTCTCGGCAATGCCATCGTCAATATCCTGTGAATTTGGCCTATTCTCTTCACCTTGTTCATGAACTCTAGAGGAAGAACATGGCGCTTCAATTTCCTTACACTCGAGTGTATCCTCTTTACCAAATCATGTAGTCGTTCCAGAGATTGTAGCCATGAAAGGAGCCAGAGGTCCCATTCCATATTGAAATGGGTAACTAGCATTATACTAAAAGTAAAAACAGTTAAACTCCCAAAAAAATGGAAAGAAAAATGAAGTTGCATCACCATCTGAATGTTAATCGTGCATGTAATTTGAAAAGTTTGGAGTAGTTGTTGGGATGTCCTAACATAAAAATAATAATGATAATTGCAAGTACAAGGTTGATTTATCCTAACAGATATTAAAAATCATATAACATACCACGGTTGGGGATTTGAACTAGATGGTGTTGAGAGAGATGAGTTTTCTTCTCCTTTTCCCATGTTGACAAAGTGCATCAAAAAAAAATTATATAACCTTTTTTATAGGAGTAAGATAGTTTAGAGAATTCAACACGTTTGAAAAATAGTAGCTTTTTTAAACTTTATGTAACAATTCAAACATTTAATTTACTTTTAAACTAATTATTTAATGTAGACAATCATAATTATAATGTCTATCATACCAGTGACAAGTGGATAAATGCAGGAGCAAGCTTCCTCAATGGATACAAGGGAGGTTCCTTTGAGAGAAATTTACAATGAGAATGAAGCTGATTCCAACATCACTGTGCAAGAGGAGATCAAATTGATTCTTGAAGTTATTTTTCTCTGTACTGACTCAACTTGAACTTAGTGTAGTCTGACAAAGAAGTCCTAAATAGGTACCAACCATATATTGTTCTTGGCTTGAACAACAAATGCATCATCTCTTTGGTCACACAAGTTTCTATTGAGATCAACTAAGATTTCAGTAGGAAAAGATTACTTGCAGCTTTTTTTTTCTTTCATCAAAATTCAATTATAAAGAATTTAAAATATAACATCCAATTGAAGGCTATATGTAGCACATTTCTTTTTAAACCCTAGTGGTAATAATATATAATTATGTAATTTCTATTCAACTAGTTTAAGAGACAAAATAAAAATCACATGGGGATGACTCGGGCTTTGTACATGCATATATAAGCCATGTGTCAGTCACATTAGGGGTGGGCAGCGGGGGCCCGCCCCTCTCTACCCCGCCCCCGTCCGCCCCGCCTCCGCATGGGCGAACGGGGTACCCCGCATCGCACATGCCAGGGCGGGGGACCCCGCCCCGCATGAAAAACACTAAGCGGGGGTGGGGGGCGGGCAGGGCTTAACGCCGCCCCCATTTTATATTTATATTTATAAATATATATATTTTATATTTATAAATATATATTTTTATTTTACAAATTGTATATATATAATATATTATAATTTGTTAAATTTGTTCACAAGAATCACTGAGTCCCACATTGCTCAAGTAAGACTCTTGTATGGCCTTAGAGTTCTATATAAATGAGGCCTAGGGTGCCCATGGCATATGCAAGCTTGTGATGAACAAGTCTCACTCTCTTATGATTTTTGCGAACAAGTTTAGCAAATTTAAAAATTAGTAACATAATTTTTATGTTATTAGTTTTTAAATTATTATTATTATATATAAATTTTAATTTAAGATTTAATTATATAATAATTTGGGTCTAAAAATAATATTTTTAGACACAAATTTTTTTAAGCCCATTGAAATGTGGGATTCTTGAAGTAGGCGGTGGGCGGGGGGATGGGGTGTTCGCCCCGCCCCCCCGGCACCGGAGCAGGGGGGCCCGCCCCTGCCTCACGGGGGCGGGGTGCGGATGAAATATTCATCCCCCGCATCATGCGGGGGCGGGGTGCGGGGAAGGGGTGCACCCGCCCCGCATGATGCGGGTAGCACCCTGTCACATGTAATAAGAAAAGATGAAACTTTAGCATAGGTACATGTTGATAATGATGAGGGGACTTGCAATAGTAACGCTTGTAGAGAAAAACCATATCTAGATGGACAAATCCTATAGCGAACAAATGATAACCAAAAAAAAGTAAAGGGTTGGTTTAGTCCTCACAAAATGTATCCCTATTCTATTGGAGGCACACTAACTAACATGGATGCTTTTCCAATTAACTTTTTCCTATGTGCACATATGGCCAAGGCAAACTAATTCTATCATGCAAGCCAATGAAATTGCAACTTTCAAAAAGAGTGCTTTTCTTAAAATATAATAAAAAGTTGACAGTTATGTCATCTATCAAACAAATAAAAATCAAGTTGACATGAATTGCTCATGCTACTTTGGAAATTATAATGCTCCATATGTGGTTTGGAGATTGGTATATGCAAAGTGACTTGGTTAAGCACTTAAGCTTTTTCAAAACAGTTGTAGCAACAATATTGGTGGTAGTAGAACCCACAATGGCAACTAAAAGAAAAACAAATGCGATAAGAGCATATTTGGAAACATTATTTCTTTGTTTCATTTGACATTTGTGGAATGCTTACCTTTGAGATAGTCATCCAACATCACCCATTTTATGAGGGCCCAATGAAGTTTCCATTTTTTTTTTCTCGTTTCATGAAAAAGTAAAATTAGATTTTTCTAATACTGTACATCTTTTTTTTGGGGGGGGGGGGGGGAGGGGGAAGCTACGGTGAGAACTTCATTGGATATAACTGAACATTAGATTTCTAGTTTTATTTTCTTGAATATTATCAACTCAAAATTAGTATTGTAAAGCATTTACCTCTTCTGCATGCTCTATAGAGAATGTTAATTTCTTCTCTCAATCCAAAGCTCATAAGGTCGTTTCTGTGTAGATTTCTAGTTGTATGTTTCATCAAGTTATGATGTATGTTCTATTGGATTTGGATGCAAATCCTATGTTTGTACTTGTACAATTGAAGATGCAAAATGATTTATTAATAATGAGTGGACACTTTAAGAGGCTCTCTAATCTGAATATTTAAGAAATCAGGTGAATGAATTGTTCTACAAACATCCTTCCATTGGCCTGAGAATTGAACTAAGATGACTACAATTTTTAAAAGAAATAGTCATTTTTTAAAGTTTAGACCAACAAATGTAATCTCTTTATGTTGGAATTTACATTTGCTTGTGTTGCTAAGACTTACGGAATTTCTTTAACTATTCATGTAGGTTGAACTCGGTGGCACAGGCAGTGGAGTGGGATGAACAGAGCTTCAAGCATAGAGAAAAGGAGGGAGGCAACTGGTACATGAAAAAAGCATGGAAGAGAACCTAAGAGCCGCTGTTGGACTGCAAACTCAATAAAAATGAGACTGCGATGCAAAGATCTAAAGATATTTAAAAAATTAGAGTTTTCAGTAAAAATGATATGTGTAAAAGACTAAGTTTAAATCTAATCATATCTCTTTTTCCATTAATATATATCACAAACACTCACACGCTAGAGAAGACCCACACGAAGAGGAAGAAGACCCACACGAAACTCTTACCAGTTTGCTTACAGACGACAACGACAAAGACTGCGATGCAAAGACCCAGTTTTTTCCACTTTATTTCAAGGCACAACATAAACTACACGAACGAAGAAGACGACCACGCATAATATGAATAAGCCAAAGCTCAGATCACACAATTGCAAGTGCAGCTAAGACCATAATCGGTATTTCATAGAAACTTGAAGAACAAGCCAAGCCAAACCCACATTTCATCTTTCTCGCATTTCTTCTTCTTATTTTTTTTCCTTTTCTTTTAATATAACAGCTGACGTGGCATAATACCACGTCAGCCAATTGCCTACCATTTGCAAGGGCCTATTGTCCCTAGAATAATTGTTTTGTAAAAGGGACGTATGGGTAAAAAAGAAGTGGTGAACTGGTAACCCAGATCCAACCGGTCCGGTACTGATTCCATTTTTTTCAAAATCAGTCAAAATCAATCCAATTTCAGTTTTTCTTTTTTTAACATTGGATCGAACCAGACCCGGACTGGTTCATATAAATATATATTTTAAGATTTAATATTATATAAATATTTTTTACATGATTTTTTATATTATATATTCTTTTTATATATAATTATATATAAAATAATCTTATATTATATTCTAAATTACTAATTAAAATAACATTAAATGTTAAAATCCTATATAAATAAATATATATTCTCACTATAATCTATAATATTAATAGTTATACTAACACAATATCACTATATACTATAATATACTACAATATATTATATATTATTATTTACTATAACATATATATACATATATATAAAATATATTGAAAAAATTCATATTGGAATCAGTAAAACCGGAAGTATTAGTTTAAGGTTGTAACCGGTGCGGTATCAAATTTTCAAATCTCAAAGCTGATGTATACCGATTTAGTTCTAAAATATGTCTAAAACCAGATCAAACTAAACTGATTATACCCTTAGAGTGATGCTACTCATTATCCCACACTATATCCCTTACATTTTTTAAATTTTATTCTATGTTATTCTTACTAAATTAATTGAGTTGTTCTACTATTATTTATATACAACATAATTGTTATGGAAAAAAGGAAAAAAAAATTAAAAGATATGTGGTGTGTAGTGTGTGGGATAGTAAGTTGAATTATTCTTTTTATAATAATAATAATAAATATAATAAACAGCTTGATAAATATGATCATGTTATGTATATTATTCCTGTGTTGATTAATGGAAATCCAATAAGGCCTATTATTTTTAGTA
Organism: Carya illinoinensis; assembly: GCF_018687715.1. Classification (NCBI taxonomy): domain Eukaryota; kingdom Viridiplantae; phylum Streptophyta; class Magnoliopsida; order Fagales; family Juglandaceae; genus Carya; species Carya illinoinensis. The sequence continues at coordinate 6,321,228 of NC_056767.1, read as the reverse complement.
GAGGGCTATGACAAAGGGATCCTCCATCCCCTTATCTATTCCTTTTATGCATTGAGGGGTTTATATCTTTACTGAAAACAGTTGAGAGAGATCATAAAGTGTCGGGTATCAAGATATGCAGAGGGGCTCCTATTATAGATCATCTACTCTTTGCAGATGACATGATTGTATTTTGCAAAGCAAACCTTCAGACAAACAAACATCTTCAAGTGTTGCTCAATAAATATAAGAAGGCCTATGGCCAGAAGATCCATATGCACAAAACCTCTATACTATTTAGTAAGAATGTGAAATCTAAGGTGCAAGGGGACATTCTTCAGATGTTTTGGAGGGGGCTGGTTATAAGTGTTCAACAATATGAGAAGTATTTAGGGTTGCCTCCTATTGTAGGGAAATCAAAAGTATAGGCCTTTTCATACATTAAACATAAAGTTTGGCGTAAACTTCAAAGTTAGAAAGAACAACTTCTTTGCCAAGATGGAAAGGAATTGGTAATCAAAGTTGTAACTCTTTCTATTCTCACATATGCCATGAGTTGCTTTCTACTACTTGGTAGTTTGTGTTCATATATGGAATCTATGATGGCTCGATTTTGCTGGGGTTAGAAAAAGAGTGAGAGGAAAATTGACTGGATCAGTTGGAAAAAAATGTGTGAACCAAAATTTAAATGTGGCCTAGGTTTCAAGTATTTGAGGACATTCAATCTAGCTTTCTTAGCTAAACAAGGATGGAGAATCTTGCTAAAGGAGAACACTATGCTGCATAGACTCTATAAAGCTAGATATTTTACAAAAGGCCAATTTCTTGATGCTGGGCTAGGGCATAATCCATCATATACTTGGAGAGGACTTTGGGAAGCTAAGAAGTGGCTGATTCAAGAGAGCAAATGGAGGATTGGGGATGGAAAGAGAGCTAAAATATGGAGAGACAGTTGCATCTCTGGGCATCAAGCCTTAGATTTGGAAGATATAATTATTAGGAAGAGCAAAGGGATGGTAATGTTGATAGTATCATTGAATGAGAACACTTAATGATGGCAGGTGGATAAAATAAGCTCTACTTTATCCAAATATAGCATCAAATATTTTGAAAATTATTATCTATCCTTGTGAGCAACTTGATAAGTGGATGTGGCCATATGAGAAAAATAATAAATTTAGTGTGCGAATTGCATATAGATTTATTAGAGAAAAGTCCAACAGATTCCCAATAGAAAGTTCTAATGCTAGTAGACAACAAGCTCTATGGAAGAGCATATGGAAAATGAAGGTGCCTAACAAAGTAAAAGTGTTTGCATGGAGAGCTTGCAAAGAGGGTCTCCTTACCCAACTCAACTTAAGTAAGAGGAAAATACCTACTGAAGAGGTATGCTGTTTTTGTAAAGCAGGGTTAAAAGATCTGCCACATGCCCTCTTGTATTGTTCTACAATAAAGGAGTATTGGAGTAGATATTTGTCTATGATGGGAAATATGGAGCCAAATCTGTCTCTTATGGATGCTGCAATGAAAGTGAAAGAAGGTGGCAAGGTTGAAGATTTAACAATCTTTTTCTTAATTGCTTGGAATTTTTGGCTTAGAATGAATAAAATGGTTCATGATAGAGAGTGTATGGAGCCAAGGAATGTTATTGAGCATGCATTATCTTTACAAATAATGTTTGCTAATATTAAGGCCTTGCCAAACTCAAAGACTAAGGAATACTTCAACTCAAAGCCCCCCTGGATATCTGAAGTTAAATGTAGATGGTGCCATATTTAGTGACCTTCATATATCAGGAGTTGGTCTTATACTCATAGATGAGAGAGGTGATATACTAGTAGCAGCTAGTAAGATTGAAACTGAAGTGGCTAACCCTGAATCTATTGAATTGCTTGCTATTTTTTGAGGCCTTCAACTTTGTTATAATATGGGCATAAGCAAGTTAATAGTTGAAAATGATTGTTTATTGATGGTGAATGAAATGCATGAAGAAACTAAATCTGATGCATTGTTTGAGAACCTGCTCATGTAAACCAAAAAGGGGTCATTGCTTTTTAAAGAATGTTCCATTCAACATGTCTATTGATTAGGCAATGAGGCAGCTCATAGGCTCTTCCGATATGCTTGTAATGTTGAGAGTTTAATAATGTATTAGGATTGTATTTTAGACTTTATTTTTCAAGCTGAATGGCTTAATAAATGTTTGTAATGTTTTTTACGAATGAATTTTGTTTTGATACATATAAAATAAAATAAAGTATAATAAACAGCTTGGGAATTTAAAACGACGGCGCTTCGCTAATACTCATCTCTTATCGGTCCTACGTCCGCCCCGGATCTCCAGACAAAGTGCGTCGCTCACTATGACTACTATGGTCGATAACGAGCTTCTCCAATCCTAATCCCACTCCCATCTCCATGGCCGCTCCTCTGCTTCTCAGAGGCCTTCCACTCTTTCGCCTCCGACTCCACCACCACCAGTACAGGGCCGCCGCTGGTTTCTTCTCGACGCCGCGCCGTCCCTGGTGCACCTCCGCCGAGCCGAGTCGGGCCGACGATAGTTTATCCTCTACGGACAAATCAACCCCAGCTTGGAGCGCTGGAGACCCTCCCAAGTACCCTCGTTGGGACGACCCTGACTACCGCAAATGGAAAGATAAAGAGGTCGAGATTCTCAAAGACATCGTGCCCATCACTTTGCTCACCAAAGAGATTCTGCACTCCAACAGGTTTGTCTCTCTCGTCCGCAGATACTCGTAGAACTTCGGTAATGTTGTTGACAAATGTCGGGGAAGGAATGAAATTAAGGCTTCTGCCAAGTTAGAAAATGATACTGTCCAATAATTTACTTGACTTCGATTTCGTTGCTTAGCATTGAGATAAGTGATTAGTGATATGGGCTTCAAGTTTTGTATTTTGTTTTATGTTATATCCTGCGTCACGGCTGGTAAACGAAGCCTTGAGGTTATGCTGCTATTTTCCTTTCTACTTTTCGTTTAAACTTTGTATGACTAATTCTCATTGTATTTGGGTAGGGGCAGAACTTGGACTTGTACTTGCCTTGGTACTGGAAGAGAGTCTCTAGTAAACTTGCTTGCTGAGTTGTCAGGCATGATCTTGTAAACTAAATTGAAAGGACTGTTCTGATGGTCTTTACACGAGCACGCGCACGCATAAAAATATGCATATGGTTAGGTTGAGTTCCGCTGGGCCTAACTTTTGTTAAAAGTGCGTCACCTTTGCATTAGATTAATGTTGTGTCCATCCCATTGTTAGATCACACGTTTCTCTTCATGTTTATAGATCACACTAAATTTCATATATATCGGTTCATGGATTCAGTGTTGTTCAAAGTACATAAAAAATCCAAAATTTTTGAACAGTTGAGCAATTTGATGGTTGTAATCTCTATTCATCCTGATACAAACATGACGGGCACCTAAAAAATGTGGAATTTCACGGTAGGCTTGATGGAAGCTTCGCTAATGACATTAACGAAAATTTACTTACGGTGTAACTTCATCCCTAGTCATACATATATACATGTATATTAGTATAATCTACCGAGGAATATAGATGTTATATAAACTTGAAGTCTTAACTTTCTTGGACTTGATACCAAAGCACTTGAACTTCTAACATAGAGTGGATTGAGATTTGAGACCTTTTACAAGAGAAGAAGAAAACAACTTCTATCTTTTATCTTGCGAGTATATTGTCAGATTTATTTTCAATGTATTTGTGGTGTTTCTTTTACCACCTTGTTCAGTTCATTCATGCATCTCATTAAGTACCAAAATAGAGTTGAATGATGGAGTCTGGTTTTATTGGCAAGTAACTAATAGGCAAGTGCTGTGGGCAGTACCACAACATGCTCCCCACTCCCCATTACTTTAAAAAGTAGGCCATTTATTCAGGTTCATCACATATAGCGTAATTGCAAGCGTACAGCTGTCTTAACCTATATGTCCCTGCACCAAAGCAGAGCAATCACGAAGGATTCTCTTTGTACAACTGGGTCACATTAGGCTTTCATGATAAAAATAATCTCTTCATTTTGCCTTCGTAAAGAAGGCAGATTCTTATAAATTATTGTGCCCCCCACCCAAAAAAAAAAAAAAAAAAAAAGAAAACCAAGAAAATTCTGTATCTTATTCAATTGTGGACCTCTTTGGTCTGCCCTTGTTTCAATTACAGGCTATCCTATATTTGGAACCACGAAATAGAGGCTCTCACTCACTTTTAGACAAAGTGTTGGAAGTTTTGACATGGGGTTGTGTAACATGAAACTCTTTGCAGTTTATCCCCAAAACCTTGTGTTCTGGGTGTATTGGAAGGAGAACCTGGTCCGAGTAAGAACACTGAAGGAGCTTATTCAAAATATAGGGGTTGATGGCGCACCTTGGCCCTAAGGTAGTTTTACCCTATAGCTACACCCTTCTAACCAATAAGGATACATAAATACCAATTTGGCAATCCTTTTTCTTTCTTCTCATATTCAAGACCATGGATAAGCATGATAAAGCTTTGGTCAGATTCTTAACCTTTAGGTCTAGAAAAGTTGGTTGATGGTAAAACAAAATGCATACAGGCATGCATGTCAACTTAGTCAAGCCATGGAAACTGATAATGGAGAACATAACTAATGCTGGTCACAGTACATCAGGCACTTTTGTTCTGTCTATTATCTTTGCCTAACATGAATTTTCTATCTTTTGTAAAATCTGTGGTGTGAATTTAAATGCTTAGTCTGTTTATGCAATTTTCTTGTACCCTAAATCTTTTCTCTTTTTGACTGATTTTTCCATTGCTAGGTACCTAGATGGGGAACGTCTAACAGTTGAAGATGAGAAAGCTGTGGTAGAGAAGCTTCTTGCTTATCATCCACATTCTGATGATAAAATTGGATGTGGACTTGATTCTATTATGGTAAGCTTTAATTTGCATAATATGTCATATAATTTTTAAAACTACCCAGCTAATATTTAGTAACGGACGTCAAACAATATTCTGATCATGATGCTCTCCGATCCAGTTAGTATAATTCTCAGATGGTTTTCTCAGATGCCCTTCTTAAAGTTCCTACTCTCTGTGATCTGCTTTTGTTTAATCAATTTTTTTTTTGATAAGTGCTTTTGTTTATTCAATTTTTTTTTTATAAGCGCTTTTATTTATTCAATTATTGGGTTGAAGAATTTTTCATTTTAGAAAATATTATTGTTTTTCTGTACTGTACTGTGCTTATAATTGATTGGATAGAATGGCAGAAACAAATCGTGTGGAACGGCCCTCATTAGTTGGGGAGGATCTATAGAGCCAATCCCAACTTAATTGGAAATTAATCAAGGATATGCATAGCTTCATAATGCTTTCGTTGTAACTATCTTATGGATATTCAAACTACAAAATGCACACCTATGAGGTTTCATGTTTGGTGTCCGATGGTGGTCGTGGGCGTTTGAAGGCGTGGCTTTGGCTGTATTGGAAGGAAAATGCCTTCTACGAAACGTGTTGTAATCGAATCCAAGGTGTTTGAGGTGTTAAGGGATGGATGCTATGTGCTATTAACTGAGAAAGGTTGGAAAGTTGTCAAAGATATGAGCTTGGGGCTAGCTATAGTTTGATGGTTTTCTAGAGCTTTGGAGGAGTGTTTGAAGGTTGGAGGTAAGGAGTTTTATATTGCTCATCGGGAAGGGGACAGGGGCTTCATCGCACAGTGCTGCTCTAACTCTCGAGGTTTTTACATGGCTCTGGTGGAGTATGGTGGGGGAGGTTACCAGAGCTTAATCTTCATTCCAGGGGATAGGGATGGAATGGGCTGGAGGAAGCTAGCAGAGGCATTGAAGGAAGCTAGAAGAGAAGGTGGTTCTGTGCGTTTGTTACCCCCAGCGACGACGGCAACCACTTTTGACTCTCGGTTGTACAGGGAGGTACTCCAACAACCGCGGGTTTTGGAGCTGCCTCGAGAACCTGCCAAACTAGGAGTGGTAGGTCTACATAGGTCAGGTGGCGCTACCCTTTCGACGGGGGCTCAGAGATGCAAGGGGGGTGGCAGGGGCGTTGTCAACCATGAAAGAGGAAATCCAGCTTCAAATGTTGTCTGATATGAAGAGCCAGCTGGGCGAGATGACTGATGAAGTCAACTGGCTTATTCGGTGCATTAAGGAGAAGGATGAATCAGGCTCGAGCTCGGGCTTGAGCCCGCGCCATGGCTTAAATTTAGAAGACAGGAGGGGAGTTTAGGTTTCCAGTGATCATAAGGGCCAGGGTCAGCTGAGCGAGGCTAAACGGAAGGAGAAGTATTTGGGTTAGACAAAAGGAAAGGAAAAGGTGCTAGGCCCAGGCATTGGGCTTTAGCCCATGGGGAAGCTATGATACCCTATATGATAAGTATTAGGGTAAGTGGTGTATGAGATCCTACTATGAGTGAAAATTTGTACCGAAAAATTGGAGAACTAGCCCGGACCAGACCGCTTGGTTCGGTTTTGAACCGGTTTGGTTTATGACCAGTTCCTACATTTTAAAAATTGGCTAAACCCAATCCAGTTTTGGTTATTGGCATTCCAGCATCGAACTAGACCTGACCGGGCCAATTTATAAAATATACATATAATTTAATTTTTAATATTATATAAATATTTTATATATATATTTTAATAATATAATATCACTATAATATATATACTATATGTAGTAGTAACACTATAATAGTCTAATATATAGTATTAGTATATATTAATATATTATAAGAGTTATAGTATAATATATGTATAATAGTATAGTCAACTTAATATGTTAGTATTAATATCACTATTAGCATAGGATATAGTATTAGTAATAATTTAGTATCAATTTATTATTATATTCCATAATGTAGAACATATAAGTTTATAATATTAGTATCACTATAATATATATACTATATGTAATAGTAACACTATAATAGTATAATATATAGTATTAGTATATATTAATATATTAAAAGAGTTATAGCTTAATATATGTATAATAGTATAGTTAACTTAATATGTTAGTATTAATATTGCTATAACTATATAGTATTAGTATCACTGTTGGTATAATTAACTTAATATGTTAGTATTAAAACCGAAAAACCAGATCGAACCTGACTGGAATCGGTAAAACCGAAAGTACTGGTTTAGGAGAATAACCGGTCCAAGATTGCTTCTTGAACATGCAAAACTGGTGTATAATAGTTCCGTCCCCAAAGCAAGGACAACTCCCCTAGATCCTATATTGCTTGAGAATGAGAAGTTTTTGCTTTTTGTAAGATTCCAATGAGGCTCTAATTGTATCATTGACTAATCCTTTTGGAGTATAGGCCGTGTGGTTTGGGCCTTCCATTGGAGCATTATAAATGGTATTAGAGTCTATTCCAAACAGAAATGTGAAATTTAAGCTGTGTCACCCACAACGGATTGGCTCGACAAGGATGTCGAGAAGTTAAGGGAGGTAGATTGTGATACCCCATATGATAAGGATAAGGCTAAGTGGTGTATGAGATCCCACATTGCTTGGAAATGGAAAGTTCTTGCTCTTTATAAGGTTCTAATGGGGCTCCAATTATATCATTGATTAGTCATTTTGGAGCATAGGACATGTGGTTTGGGCCTTCTATTGGAGCGTTGCAAAGGTTTTCATCCAATTAACAGTCAGGCCCTATTTGGAGAAGACACACGCATGCCCTGGTTGAAGCTAGCCCATCGGCGCCGGCAAAGACTCTAGTGACCTCGCTGAAGGTTGTGGAACCACCGACGGTCGCGATGCCTCCGGCGGTAGCACTCACAGAGCATGGAGAGGGGAGATTGAGCAATATTGTCGTCTCCCTAGCCCTCGACGTGTCGAACTTGCATAGACTAGTCCGACGGTGGTCGCTAGTGCATCTACGACGACAACCCAGTCAACTACACTGCAAATGATTGGAGTTCTAGAAGAAGGGGCTCTGAGACTCATCGACTGCCTCATTTCCTCTGCTGGGTAGCCACAGGGTGTTTTGTTGGAGGCCTCTGCCCCCACCTATGGTGTCAAAATCTCATTGGAATCTAGAGGAGTGGGCTCTCAAAATAGTCACATGGAGTTGGGCAGACAGAGGTGCTCTCTGTGGGGGTGCTAGATGGGGAATGCTTAGAGGAGGAGGAGGAGGGGAATATGCACACTCCCTCCTAGCCCCAATTTAGAGAAATTCATTTCAGAGTGGGTGTTCAAGAAGGTTGTGAAGATACAAGCCTGCATTGGGGTTTCCTGTATAGGTTTTGAAGAGCAGTTCAGGGCCCTTCTTGTTGCCATTGAAGATGGTCGATTGAAGTCCGCCACAAAGAGAGACAGGGAACTCAAAAGGCTCAAATGTTCTATTAATTATGAAATGAAGGAGGGGAGCGGCGGAAGGGATAGATCGAAAGGGAGGGGGGTCAACATTGTTCATGAAATCTAAGATCCTCTCTTGGAATGTGCGAGGCTCAATGATCGCAATAAGCGCCTTCATATAAAATCTTTATTGCAAACGTAGAAGGTTGATGCGGTGTGTTTTCAAGAAACAAAATTGTGGGTCGTTGATAGAAGAGTCATTCATAGTCTATGGGGGTGTTCGTATGTGGGTTGGTCCTATTTGGCTTCGTTGGGTGTGTCAAATGGCGTTCTCTTAATGTGGGATAAAAGAATGGTGGAGGCGGTAGAAGAGTGTGTTAGGTCTTTCTTGTTCATTGATTTTTTTAAAAAAATGTGGTAGATGGCTGGGAGTGGACTTGTGTAGGCATCTATGGGCCTAACATGGATACAGATAAGAGAAGGCTTTAGGAGGAATTGGTGGGTTTATATTGTTTATGGGATGTGCCGTGGTGTATTGAAAGGAGGGGGGGGGGGGGGGGACTCATTTCACTCGCTTTCCCAGCTAGCAATCGGGGAATCATCGCAACTCTTTGGCCATGGAGGAGTTCTCTGAGTTCATTTTTTATTTGGATCCTATGGATCTCCGCCTAGTTGGAGGCTCATTCACATGGTCCAATAGTCGGGGTTGGTCGAGACTGGACAGGTTTCTAATCTCTCCTTCGCGGGAGGCCCACTTCCCGAAGCTGTGCCAGAAGCAGTTGACCCGTGTTTGCTCGAATCATTTTCCTATTTTGTTTTGAATGTGAAGATATTCACGGGGGACGCCGGAATTTTAAGTTTGAAAATATGTGGTTAGTAGCTGATGGTTTTGTTGAGAATGTTCTTTCTTGGTGGTCTTCTTATTAGTTCACGGGCACTCCCAGTTTCATTCTTCCAGGTAAAGTTAAGGTTTTGAAACAAGATTTAAAGAAGTGGAATTTGGAAGTTTTGTGGTAGCATTGACAACCAGAAGACTACCTTAATGTAAGGGCTTCAGGAATTATAGGGGCGGGAATTGTCGGGAGATACTTCGGAGGACGTTTTGTTGAGGAAGAGTTCAGTTGTGACTGAACGGGAGAGGGTATTGTTGATGGAGGAGACCTCGCGGCGACAAAAATCCAGGGTCCTTTGGTTGAAAAAAGGTGATAAGTGCACGAAGTTTTTCCATAAAGTGGCTAATTCACATAGGCACAACAATGCTATTGAGGCACTCCATTAAAGTAATCAAGGGCTCTCTTTCCCTTCTAAATTAGAGAACCATATTGTACATTACTATGAGAACTTTCTTGTGGAGCCGACTTGTTGGAGGTAGAAGCTCGATGAATTGTTTTTTGAGTCCATTGATCAGCAGAGCGTGAGCTGGTTGGAAAGACCTTTTGAAGAAGGGGAGATTTACAAGGTCATTAGTGATATGTCTAAAGATGAAGCACTGAGTCCGAAAGGTTTTTCGTTGGGATTCTTTCAAGTTTGTTGGGAGTTTGTGAAATGTAATATTATGGAGGTTTTTCTTGAATTCCACTCGTTCAAAAAGTTTGAGAAATGCCTTAATGCAACATTCATTACTCTCATACCGAAGAAGCGGGGGGCTATGGAAGTTGAGGATTTCCGCCCTATAAGCCTGGTAAGTGTGTTATACAAGATTATACTGAAGGTTCTTGCTAATCGATTTAGTTTGGTAATTGAGCAAATTATTTCTAAGTCTCAGAATGCTTTTATTTGGGAGATACAAGTACTTGATTCAGTTCTCATTGTCAATGAGTGTTTGGATCATAGGTTGAAGAAGGGAGTACCAGGCATTCTATGTAAACTTGACATGGAAAAAGCATATGACCATGTGAATTGGGAATTTCTCTTTTATTTGCTTGGGAGGTGTGGCTTTGGTGATAGGTGGATTTCATAGATTCGTCATTGTGTTACCACCGCTCACTTCTCAGTGCTAGTTAATGGCACCCCTGCTAGTTTTTTTAACAGTTCCTATGGAATGCGGCAAGGGGATCCGTTGTCTCCTTTTTTCTTCGTTATTATTATGGAGACATTTGGTTGGATGGTGAAGGCTGCTGTTAAAGGAGGTTTTTTAGCCCATTTTTCGTTGGGTAATGGTACTAATGGCTCTATCTTAATCTCACATCTCTTATTTGAAGATGAAACTATAATCTTCTATGAAGCAGACCTTGGCCAAATTCAAGCTTTACAAGCACTCTTGTTATGTTTTGAAGCCGTGTCAAGGCTTAAGGTAAACCTTGGTAAGTCTAAGATGGTAGCAGTGGATTTGGTGCCTAGAATCAACGAGCTGGCAAGTCTCTTAGGTTGTAAAGTGTCTTCTCTGCCCATGAAATATTTGCGTCTTCTGTTGGGGGCAACCTTTAAAGCAAGAGCTATTTGGGATGAGGTTATTGAGAAAGTAAAGAAAAGGTTGGCTGGTTGGAAACAATTGTATTTATCGAAAGGGGGTCGACTTACACTAACTAAGAGCACTTTATCTAACCTTCCTACCTATATCTTATCTCTATTTCTGCTGCATACAGGGGTGGCAACTAGAATTGAGAAGTTATTTCGGGCTTTCTTGTGGGATGGTATGGGAGAGGAAACAAAATTCCATCTTGTTAAGTGAAATAAAGTTTGCTCCCTAATCTCATTCGAAGGTTTGGGAGTGCGCAACTTGAGGACCTTTAATAAAGCTTTATTGGGGAAATGGCTTTGGAGGTACCACTTGAAGGGGGATTTGTTGTAGACGGAAGTTATTGACTTTATACATGGAAGTGCTTTTTTTTTTGTGGGGGGGGGGGGGGGGGGGGGGGGAGGACCAATGTAGTTTTGGGGGGGAGGGGGTATGGTGTGGGCTTGTAGAAATTTATTCGGAGGGGTTGGCCGTGTTTTGAAAACCACATCTGTTTTGTAGTTGGAGAGGGCACCATAATCAGGTTTTGGCTTGATGTTTGGTGTGGAGAGCGTGCTCTTGAAAGGGCTTTCCCAGCTCTCCATAGTATTGCAGCTAACAGGGATGCTTTGTGGCGGATCTACTTATTTTTTCATGGTTCTCACCAATGGAATGTCCTGTTTAATAGGGATAATCATGATTGGGAATTGCATACTGTTTCAGAAATTTTCAGATTGATATGCTCCACAAGAAGTATAACAGCACAGGGGGATACGATACAGTGGAGGTCCATTGGCAGCAAGAAGTTCACAGTTAAGGCTTATTACAAAATATTGGCATCACAAGGTAATATACCTTTCCCGTGGAAAAGTATTTGGAGGTCTTGTGTGCCTTCCAAAGTAGCTTTTTTTGTATGGACCGCTGCTTTTGGGAACATTCTGACCACGGACAACTTAAGGAGGAGGGGAATCATTGTGATGGATTGGTGTTATTTGTGCAAAAAACATAGAGAATCAATGGATCACTTATTATTACATTGTGAGGTGACAAGAACATTGTGGAATGAGATCTTTAGAAGAGTTGATGTTTCTTGGGTAATGCCATTGAGGGTGGTTGACTTGTTTGTTGGAAGGACATTCATAGCTGTCCCCAGGTGGCGGTAGTGTGGAAGATGATACTGTTGTGCGTTATGTGGTGTACTTGATTGGAAAGGAATGCGTGGTGCTTTGAAGATAGGGAGCACGCTATGGTGGAGCTTTAGAATTATTTTGTACACACGTTATTGCTCTGGTTTTCAGCCATTGTGCTTAATGGAACCAATGCTCATGACGTCTTATCTTTAATTTCTTTTAGAATGTATTTAGGTGTTCTTCTGTATACTTCTCGGGTACATAAGTTATGCCTATTTCATTCACTTCAATAAAATTTACCTCTTACTTATAAAAAATAAAATAAAATAAAAATATGAGGTTTCTGGCAAGAGCCATTGAATATTAAACTTGGTATTTGGGTTCCATCCATGTATTTTGTCCTCAGTTGTGTGTCAAGAATTTTCTTTAAAAAGAAAGAGGCCGGTGGGTGGGGGGGAAGAGGCAGTGAAAATGGCAGGCTTGTCTAATCAATTCAGCCAAACTGCTCCAAAGGTTAACATGGCCATTTATTACTTTTCCCCCTCTGAGAAATTATAGTCGACTTTTTGAATAAAGTTTTTCACTTGTTTGATTTGTAGATCACCATCTTTTACTTCTCTAGACTCATGCTGATCCATTAAAGGCTTGAGGTAGAAGTATGTTCCTTGAGAACAGGCTCATGAGTCAATGACAGTTTTGAAGCAACAATTCTTGTTTTTGTTTTGTTTTTTTTTTTTTTTTTTGTAATTCTCTAGGTTTCTGTTTAATCAGATTAGTGCATCAGTGTCCAGTTGCATATGCATGGACATGAAGTTGCAACAAAAGTTATTAGCCACAAAAGTCACTAGAGGCTGGAAGCCAAGAATTAGGTGCTTATGTTTGCACACTGTTGCACCTCTTTGATATAATGTATCAATGGCTGCCAAAGCAGTCTTGTTGAACATGGTTTCAAACAAGTTTGGGGTTCTTTCCTGGTATAGTTAAATGAATTATGGTTTTTTAATACTATTTCAAGCAGTCTACGTTACCTTTTCTGTGTTTGTAATGTTTACGGTATATTTCTATAAAATTCTATGATCAGATTTTGTTGTGGAAATCACTTGTATATTTAGCAATTTCAACACATTCGTAACAAACCACGGAGAGCCCTAAATGCGTCCATGCTTGTACTTCAGAAGGATTCTTTGAGGATACAATTGAAGCTCATTGGAATCATTATAGATAGTCATGCCAGACCGAGTGGTCAAACATAGATGAAGTTTAGCTTTGAAACCTTGACAGATCCACCAGCCATCTTTTGATGAGGACTTGAAGCCGGATCACTATTTAATTTTCTGGAACAAGTGGTTCCAGATTGAATTTGAACAAAATAAGGATGCAACACAATTAAAGACGAGCTGCCTAGCTTGTTGAACAATTATAAAGCTCTGCCACAAGTACTTCTCCCTTTTGGGCAATGTGAAATCTCATTCACCATCCTTTTTATACTGAATTTGGGTTGTTATAACATCATTCAAGTGAAAATGGTCCTAAAATTTTAATGAACTGTATGATAGTCCCAAGTCCACATGAATAATTGAGCAACAGGTAGGCTCTTTGGTCTATCTCTCAGTTTACTTTGAACCCTCACAGCTAATCTGTTCTTATTTATGTCTCTTTCACTGTAAATGAACCAGTAGAGACAGTAAATGATGGATACATTCTGTCTTGTGGTCTCTTGTTGGTTTTTACCTTGCACACATTTTGCTCTGGGGATGTGCTGGATGTTTGGCCGACACATAGTTTTTGTGTAGATCAGTGTATATTGCCTTTGATTGGTGTCAATTTTTTACCTCTATTTCCTCTGTCAAGAAGAATAGTTATCATTTTTTTAGTCCTCATCTAAACAGTTGCCAACGTTGCATTTGATATTGAATAGTTATCTGCTTTTGACCTCATCTAAACATACTAACCTGTTATTTAATATGTCTTTATAAAGGTTGATCGGCATCCACAATTTAAACGCTCAAGATGCCTCTTTGTCGTAAGAACTGATGGTGGATGGATAGACTTCTCCTATCAAAAGTGCCTTCGAGCATACATTCGAGATAAGTACCCATCCCATGCAGAAAGGTTCATTAAAGAACATTTCAAACGTGGTAGTGGTTGATATTAGTCAGCCCAAAGGCTTACAATTTTTAATATCACTAGAGATGGTCTATTTTGTTTTTAGTTTTGTTTCCCTTATGGGGCAGAGAACATGCATTTTGGTTTCAGTGACTAAACATTTTTTTTTTATAAGTTTCAGTGACTAAACATATAGCCTAGATCTGCTAATTGTCAATGCGGTAGATAATCCTTGACCAGGAAGTTTGTTTACATGAAGACAGGAAATGATTGAAGTAGGCTGTTTTTGTTGACTCGCATCTCTATTTGGTTTTGCACTTCGCATGTTGGTAAGCTTTTTCTATCGAGTCCTAAGGACCCTGTCTTGTTTAAGTAGTTGCACTGATTGTTACTTAAATAACTATAAGAACCAAATGTCCCCAAACCTTGTTTGAAATCAACTCTCTATCTCTCTCTCTCTCTCTCTCTCTCTCCCCCCCCCCCCCCCCAAAAAAAGAAAACCTTTTCTTTGGCCGAAGACCTTAAGGAATGTTGTTACATTATTTTTGGGCTCTCTTAGGTAAATCATATCTAGTTGTTGTGAAGCTTTTAATCAGAGAATAGTCGTTATCTAGTTACATTGATACCATATGCATGAGTTACTATGCTGTCAACAATGATGTCCAGTCTAAGGGGGCTCCAAACCCAAGATGGTATTTGCCTCTTGGCGTCCCATATCCCTGTGCTCATGTGAGCTTTGTCTTCTTGTCTGTCCTGTGAATATCAGTAGTGACAAACACTACCGGTCGAAAATATACTCTCAAAAGGAATTGAAAAGTCACGATTTCGACACAGCTGTGATATCTGATATAGTTAGAAATCATCAAAGTTATTGGATGGGACCCAGACAATCAGAAATTATGAAAGAGTAGTTGAGGGGGGAACTAATGCAAAGTCAAAAGAGTCAAGCGCAGCTGGGGTTGTGATGCTGTGCTTGCTGTCCAGTAGGGAATCCTCCTCCTAGGCTTTGATAAGTCAAAACGGTGGGAAAGTGTCATTCCTCCAAAATGAAAATGTCCACAAAGATCTGAGGAGTTTCGAAGACAGACGGACAGACGCATCTTCCATTTTCGTAGGTTGATTTTTACTGGTCAATGCATGTCCTGTTAGAACACAAAAATGCCAGCCACGGGTAGCTAATTATTGCTATCATGCTCTTGAGTTTTGAAAGGCTCGATTTTCCAGCCGAGGAAGCCTTTTGTTTTGTGGAACAAATAGTGACAATTACAAGAACGAAAAACATAAGCTGTCAATACTTATTATAACGATGACATTATAATCATCAAAAATGATATTTGCAGTTTTAAGGTGTGTAAATTTCATATACTTCCGTTGAAAAAAGTAGATAAATCTGACAGTGACATGAAGAAATCATTTCTTTTAATAATGTACTTTATTTTTAAAACAAAAATGGTTTACAGGATTTGCACACCCATGATTATATTTAGTATTACTCTAGTCAGAATCATTATCTCTAAATTAAATATAATGCTCAGTCAAGTCAACTGCTACAACATTCCCAACACATGTTCATCCATCCCAATCTCCTTCTCAAGTGATATTTGAACATAGAAAGATTTGAGGCGAAATTACACAAACCCTCCTCAAGATATCATCAATTACTTTCATGTTATAAAGAAATTAAAACATATCTCAATTTTTATCATGTAAAAGACAAATTATTGGCCCTAGAATTCTCAAAAAAAGGCTTCTTTTTTTTTTTAATCAAGGGTGTTGTTAATATCAAATATTTTTGAGGAGTGGGTATAACTGTATTTTTTTTCCTTATTATGAACTGCTACTTTGACAGTGTACTTGAATCAAAGGTTAAAAAAAATAAAATAAAAAATCAATAACAGGATTTCTTGAAGTTGTGGGCCTGAAGTATAATTTTTGCTCTGTCAAGTCTTCTGTAAATCTATCTGGAGCAATTTATGGTTTTTGACCATTTCTTTCTTTACAAATGGCAGAATTAAATATACTTTTAGAGTGTGTAAGATATATAATTTTTTTAAAATAAAAATATGTATACTATTAAAAAAATTATTTTTTTATATGAAAATTATATTTATCTATTTTTTCAAAAAGAATTTACGAAATTTATATTTCTTAAAATTACAAATATCAATTTTCTTTTTTACTTCCATATTAACGAAGCAATTGAATAGGGCTGGGTAATCATCACGTGGCTGGCAAAGCTTGTCTCTAGTAATTGTAGTGAAGTGTATGAGTGATTTTCTTTTTGTGGCCAAATCAAGCATGGAAACTGTGAGTTGTCTCAGCAGCTACATGCTGTAGGTCAAGGATTTGATTTTGTTTGTGTCCCATTGTTTTTAGCCTTGCAAATGTCCCGAGGAATAGTGTTATGCTTGTGTCCAGAATGTCGTTTACTTGATTCATATGCAAGCACCTCAGCGCAGGTTGGATTCCATGGTTTTTAGTTCTATGCAAAATTCTATAGAAAACGATGCCCTTAGCATATTCCTTTAATCATTGTTTTATAATTCAATGAATATATGAGTTTTTACATTTTTACAAGCCGAGATTACAGTTCTCAACGTCTATAACATTGGCACCAAAGATAAAAATAAAAAAAATCTTAATACTATCCCTTATGTGTAAGTCAGACTTTTCTTCAATGATTAGCCTAACACGTGAAATATCTAACTAAATAAGGTCGAATGATCAATTAGGATTTGGACTTAGACCTCTATTCTGATATC
Organism: Carya illinoinensis; assembly: GCF_018687715.1. NCBI lineage: Eukaryota > Viridiplantae > Streptophyta > Magnoliopsida > Fagales > Juglandaceae > Carya > Carya illinoinensis. The sequence goes on along the minus strand of NC_056767.1, from coordinate 6,304,489 downwards.
ATGTAAAATCAATATTTATCTCAAAAACTTAAGTGAATATGTAGATTTTATTATTTATTTTATATCTTAATAAATATTATGAATATTAAAAATTGCAATCTCAATTTATAAAAATATAAGCAAATATGATTTTACAATTACTAAAGGAGAAATATTTTAATTATAAAAATATTTAATTAAAATAAATTTATAAATTGACATGATACGTTATATTATAAAATTATTTTTATTATAAAATATAATATATAATTATATCTATTTATGAATTTATTTTTATAAAATCAATTATTTTAAACAAAATTATTAAGAAAAAAAACTACAAAAGAAATGGCTTAAAGTCAACTCTCTACGGTAATAATAATGCTAACACAGCCCCCTCTAGTAACTACAACCAATAATGAAAAATTCTTCCTAAGAATAAGATATGCTATAATTAGGAGACAAGTATGATGATTCAGTTGGAGACCCATTTCTGAGAGGTCCTCCACCAAGCTAGCTGGAAGGAAGAAGATCCACGTGGGACCCTCTCACTCCTCCCGGACCCCACAATTGCCTACACACACATGGATGAAATTATGTGAGAGAGAGGGAGAGCAAGAAAAGAAACATCATATATATTGATGTTTCTTACAGATCTTGAAGGGCTGTGATCACTGTTCAGGTCCCATCAACTGCACTGTAAGACGGTTGATGAGTCCCAATAAAGGTTTGTTTGCTTTCTGCCGCTTTGAGTGAAATTCCAAAAAAAGTAAATATATATTTTCTCATTCATGGGAGGGTGGGCTTCTCTCTCACTTTGACCAGAATGATCAAACAGCTATTATTATTATTATTAAAATTAAGAAAAAAGAAATTTATGTCAAACATAAAGAAAAATAATAAAGACACGTTACATTTTATAATATTTTATACAATAATGTTTTAAAATATGATTATTTTTAGAAACTATTTTATAAAATTAACATCATTTTACAAAAATATTTTTGTTTGAATTGGTTAATCAAAACTAAATAATCTTATTTAATTATTACACTTTTTTCAAATTCTCATATAAAATATAACAAACAATTTAATTTTTTCAAATCACAATATAAAATTAATATTAAAAAAATATTTTATAATAATATTTTATTTATTATTATTCAAAATATTTTATCTCATCTCATCTAAACTGTATAACTAAATGGGACCTATTTTACAACATATATATTGTGTAAATTGTTGTGAAATATGTTGTATATATATCATTTCTCTTACAATCACAAAAATATTTAAAAATAAATTTATAAATTAACATAATTTTATATGATACGTTTATCTATTTTATAATAAAAATAATTTTATCATTAAGCGCATTACATAAATTTACATCAGTTTGTAAATTAATTTTATAAAATCTCATTGCGACTAAATATTTAAAGGTTGTCTTTAGTAACAAGAGAGATCGTTCGATTCCTATTTGAAATCTTGAAGCTCTAATAAAAACCCTACATGCCATATGACACATTCAAGTGACAACTAACGTTTAAACGACATATATATTAAATCATTTAAGAGATGCAATATCAAATACGTTGTAAGCAAGAAGAAAATAGAACATGAAAGTTAAAAAGAAAAAGGAGTGGTAGTTGCTTTTGGAGGGTGAGCCAATAGACATGTACATGCTGTAGAGTGGGAATATAGGGAGGGTTTAGGTTGAGAATACAGATTAAAAAAAAGGAGGTGAAATTCTTTGATTGCAAATAAATTTTATACAAATAAATTTATAAACTGTAATTTGATATGTTATGTTAAATTATAAAATTATTTTTATTATAAAATAAAACTAACGTATGTATTATATAAGAGTAATATTAGGTACAAGTTTTAAATAGATAAATCTCATACAAATTTTTTGTAAAAAAAATGGATTATTTTGAAGAATAAATTCCACATTACTTGTGGGCAAGATTTTTGGTATTTTTATAAATAATGTATAATTCTCTTTTGTTGAAACGTTTTTATAAGATGAATTAAGTTCATAAATTTCTTCATGGTATCATAAACAATCAGGTTTAGAATGAATGGGACCTTGCACGTGAGGAAGGGTATTGAGGAATAAATCACATATTATCTGCAGACAAGGTCTTAGATATGTTTATAAACAATATAGAATTTTCTCTTGTTTAATCTGTTTTATGAGATGAGTTAGATTCATAAATTTTTTCAAATTTTACTAATAAATAATAATATTTTTTACATTTTTTTTAGATAGGATAAATTTTTATAAAGATTTGCACGATGTTTATCTATTTAGGGTTTATACAAATTAATTTTTATTATATAAAATTAAATTATATTAATTTATAAATTTATTTTTATAATTTTTTTTTATAATTATAATTGTAGCACTGCAAGAAAAGGACAAAAAATGTACTTTGGAGTTTGTGGTGTGAGTTGGAATGCACGAACAGAGCCCCGCAACATCAAGAATCAACTATTCAACTCCCATGTCTTTCTCTCTTTCTTCATTCATTCACCTCCTTCCTTCTTCATTCACGCTGTCTCTCCTGATCACCTGCTTGCACTAGCACCTCTTTTCTTGTCCTCGCACTGCTCTGATCTCTCTCTCTCTCAACAGCACGTTCCTTGGAGATTGAGCCTGTAAAAAAGAGTAAGAGAACTAAAAGCAAAGAAAAATGAGAAAAAGGAAAAGAAAGAGAAGCTTAGAAAGTAACGCATCAGAGCTGAATGGAATATGAATCCCTCCATGCCTCTTTCTGATTGCAAGACTACACCTATGCAGACTACCATTTATGGTTTTTAAAAATCATGAAATAAATCTTAGGAAAATGCTTGTGTGCCTTCTTTTCGTATCCTCTCAAAGTGACTGCTGGTCAAAAATTTTTTTTTTTTAATTTTTTTTTACTTAATAATTAGGAAAGTAATTTTAAGTGTATTGATACTTTTTTTATATTTTTTAAAAATATTTAAATATATTAAAAAAAGAAAAAAAAATTGACCGTGCGGTCAAATAAAGCGGTGCACTCTGGACAGTAGAGTAGCACCGTCCTAAATCTTAATCATGAAAATAATTCCCTATATAAATTAAAATACATAATTGAAACAATCTTAATATAAAAATAAAAGTAATGTTAAATACAATTATATGAGATAGGTCTGAAATTTACTTATTTTTTTAAAAAGATAGTACCTGAAATTTGCACACTTTAGACTGTAAATATCTTTTTTCTAAAACTAATATTAAAACTTACGAAACAATCTTATCTAGTTTTTGTAATAAAGAAAAACAAAGAAAAGATTTAGGATTGGTTTGGGTGGTGAAGTACTCAGAATACTTCACTATAATTCATTATTTTATCATTACTTTTTATATATTTTTTACTATTCTGTATTACTATTTAATACTTTTTTATTACTATTTACAAAGCATCTGACATCACATCACTACTCAAACATAACTTTAAACAAAACTCTATTTTTAAATAAAATTTTTTCAAATATAAAAATAAATCAAGACATATTTTAATGAGTCTCAACACTTTTAAAGAATCTCATAAAACTCAAATTAAAAAAATTTCATAATTTTTTCTTTTAAAAATCTTACTCCAAATATTTTTCCTTGCTCAAATGTTACATGCAAGGTACATTCTGGGAGATAAAATGAAGTTAAAAAAAGAGTTTTGCTAGTACAAGTCTATTTATGTATCAATTTGAGTACTGATAATTTTTTTTAAAAAATATATAAAAAAAAATTTTAAAAGAAGAAAAAAATCTCTTACTTTATAAAAATTATTTTTATCTTCAATTCACATTATTTTCTTAAATATATATTTTATATATCAATACCGGTAAATAAATTAATGCGTAAAGTGTGCTTACAAAAAAAAGATTTCCTTAAAAAATTATAGGGTTCAGCATTACTCTTCATCTCTATCATTCTTCCATAATGTAAACTTGCACTGCTGTAAACATTAATGTTGAGTGCAGAGACACCTCTTTTCGTACCAAAAATGAAGTCAGTGATGGTGCTGTGTTTCCTGTTTTTGTCGTACTGTATTTTTTTGCCCATATGTTATTGGTCGAGCAAAGGCAATTATGAATCAACCCCAAAGTTAGATAGTGAGTAGAGTACATACTTCAATGTTCAACTAAAGAAGTAATACAGTAACGTACAGAGATGTCATAAAAATAAATTTATGATATAATTTTATATTATATGATAAATTTATTTTACGATAATTTTATATATTTTATCTTTTAAATAATGTCAATTTATAAATTTAATTTTGTAAAATCTATTTATGATTAAAACATTTCTCATATGGAATATATATATGTTTTTAGATTTGATAAATTATATTTACAGTCATAAAATATACAAACGTTATATATTCATTTAAAAAAATAAATAAATATAAAATCTACGTGAAATAATAATTTTTTTAATTGTGAATCTTATACTTTTTTAAGATAAATTCGCGTCGCTTGCATAACTCATGACTGCATATAACATAACTCATAATTTTACAATCTAATATTATGTGAGTTTAATTTATTTTTTGTGAAACTAACAAATCAGTTTCCTATTTCATAATCCTTCCGAGCTTGTGAAAAGAAGATATATCATTTCCAACCAAAAAGCCTAAAGAAGTGGAGGAATACATGCGATAAAGTTTGTGCTTTTTTGCTTGGACTTCAGGGAGATAATGCAGTTTTGTGCGTAGAGTGTCCTGTACGCATGTTAATGGTAATTGGGCAGATCAGTTGCCTGCATGCGTTTCTGACTTTGATTTATTTATTGTCTTTAATACTTGAAATTATGTGTATAAAATGCAACTTTTCCTTTTGCCATTCAATGGTCCTTGAAGGAAAAAAAGGTTCAAAGGCTGTTTTTTTTTTTTTTTTTTTTTAATTATTATTATTATTATTATTTGCAATAGATATTAAGGCTCAAATATTAAAATTTTAAATTATTAAATTCATCTCAATTCAAAATATTTTTACACGTATATTTAATATTTTTTAACTCAATATCTATTTACACGAAAGATTCACAATCTTTTTTAACTTTTTATGAATATATTTAAATTTATTTTAATATCTAAACACATCTAAATTTATTTTAAATAAGCTCTACAAAATTTATTTCACTATCTTAATTTATTATTATTCATAAATAATTTAATTCATCTCAATTTAATTCAATATTCTAACCGTAAATCGTATCTTTTGTAAAGTTAATATGTTAAAAAATAGAGATAAATTTGATGGAATTTAATTTTGACAGGCATTGAACGGACATGTACAGCTTTTGGAATGCAAGGAGGAAGAGAATACCACATCTCGTGGGTTAAAAACAGCAAAAGGTAACGTGTACAAGTACAATATTGATAGCAGTCTCATTACTGTATATTTTACTGTTTATGTTTACGAAATAGAGTTAGAACTTTGCTGCTGAATAGTACCGTTCTGTAAATTTTTTTTGTGTTTTTCTTATCATATTTTTATATTTTTAAAAATTAAAAAATATACTAATATATTTAAAATTATTTTTTTAATTATTGATTTTTTTTTTATTCAACGGTATACTTAAGCGGCACATTTGAGTGGGCATAGTAGCTTTTTTCTTACAAAATTATTTTCAAGTGGTTTGAAGTGTGTTGCAAAATTATTCTAGAATATGCAAGTCTCCCATATTTTTTTTAAAAAAAATTAAGTAAATTTATAATTTATTTAAATAAATTAATTTTTTAATAACATATATTATTATTTTTTTAAATAATTGCATGAGTTTTACACACGGTAAAACTGTATGATATTACTCATTAAGTAATGGGTTTGAATATTGATTTATTTTAGATTATTAGTATTAGTTGGCTAACCATTTAATGAGGAAAATGATTATAAGTTATAATTGATATGAGTATATTTCTACATATATTTAATCATAAATGTAAGTTTTTTCTGATGGATGCACGATAATATTTCACTTAAAATTTATTTTTAATATAGTAATTTTGTGGTGATTGATTAACCCATTGGCTATGTGTAGTAGCTGGCCACCACTTGATTTGATCTCTCTCTGTATTTTTTTATTTTTTATTTTTTATTTTATTTGGGCATTCCAAAATTGTGATTCTCAATCTATTTTCATAAAATCAAACCCAACTATTGTCACAATTTTAAATTTACGTCAAGCCCATCATATTTTTCATGATTGAAAGTTTAATGCGGAGCTATTAAAATTGTAGTTATGTTCATAAGAGACTTTAGGAATTAACATTTTGGCATTGTTTGGATTTATAAATTATTTCATTTTATCTCATCATTATAATTTTTTAAAATTCTTCCACAAAATATAATAAATAATTTATTTTTTTAAATCTAAAAAAATAATAATCTAAAAAAATAATATTTTAATAAGATTTTAACTTTTAATTTTCATCTAAAACTATCTCATCTCATCTTACTATCTAAATAGATTATTAAGTTTCAAATAAATAAAATTAATATCTTTTAATTTAAATTGTAAGATAAGGTAACTTTATTTCACACTTCATTTTATTTAATTAAATATTTTATGTATTAAACAACTTTATTAAGATAAATTAAACTCGGCCATTCGTGAAGAAAAAAATTAGAATATGATTAAAATAATTAAGTTTATTTCTTTCCGTATTTATATATTTTTAAATAAAAGTATTAATTTAACTTTTCAAACTCTCAATCAGCCCAAAAAACAGTTTGACAATGTGAACAGTTCAATTGATTTTTCTGCGTATTATCCGCATGAGATGTTATTTTCTTGCCTCGTCTGTGTTGTCCTACTCTTTTTTATCAATCATTGACATAAAAATTTTAGAAAAATAGAAATATTTTAATCATAAATATATATATATATATTTTATACAGGAAGTGGGGGGTTTTTAATTCAAAATTTTCATTTGAAAAATCGGATTATAAGTTATTAGTCACAAAAATATTTTATTATTGACGATTTGATGTGTCTTAATATAATACGTTAGATTATAATGACATTTTTACATGTAGAGTCTCTTGAAAAATTATATAATAATAATAAGCAAGATTTCCATTTTAATATTATATAAAAAATAGACACATTCAATCATTTTTTGCAACTAATTATTTTTAATGAGGGATATTTTTACGAGATAACTTATAAAGGTAAAAGGAAAAATTTTATTTGTATTTATAATTTTTACCAACGTAACATTACGTGCTGGCGTGTCACTTATTTATATACTGAATATTGTGAGATTTGAAATTCAATATTTGAATTTAAAAATAAAGCTAATAAAATGGTTGTGTTAGGTAAAATTTTAAGTATATGTAGCATTATTCAAGTAATATTATTTTAGTGAAATAATATCAATTAAAAATGAGAAATGTTACAAGAAAGTCTCAAATTACGTATGTCTATTTAATTAATATGTGATTTGTTATTTTTTTCTTCTATTTAAACTCACACATATTTAAATATTAAGATAAAAAAATAAAAATAAAAATTAAATATTAATTAAGTGGAAATGTGTAGCTCTTCATTAAAACTATAGTTATATAAAGAGGGAAAATGCGAGAGCGCATACTACACCAGATAATCATTCCATATACATACTAATCCAAATAATTTTTTTTGTTTTTATTTTTTTATGAGCATATTTTAAACATATTTGACTATTAAATATATATATATATAAATTTACTAATAATCAATTTCTTAATTATTAAAAAAAATATGAATAGATATATTTGATGGAAATATTTAAAAATAATTATATCATTTTCCTATAAAAGAGTTATTTATACGTGTATCATTTATTTTCTGCCAAAATCTTACCCCTGTCAAATCTATAGCGATTTTGTTTCAGAAAATCGATGATATAACTATTGAGTAATGTTTATTATAATAAAAATTGAACAAGTATTACAAAATTTTTTTAAAAATAAATAAAATTTATTATTAAAAATTAATATTTTATATAAATTTATATTTATTTAAAAAAATTACAAGAATGTAAATATTATTTATCAGGTCTTTTATACTTTAAACATTATGAAAAGAGTAATGTTACTCTTTATTTTAATTTTTATTACCTTTTTATCATTTTATAATATTGTATTAAATAATTAAAAATTATTTATTATATTTTGTTTATAAATTTATCATGTTACATGATCGAAAAGGATGAAAAAATAAATAATAAATAAATTGTATTTTACGAAAAAACGTAACATAATGCAAAATTATGTAGCGGGGTCCCCTGACGGGGTGGGACTAGCAGGTACAAAGGTACAAGTGTCACGTGTCCAGTTATTGCGTTGCATGGCCGATGATTAAGGTCCGGTCCGGTGCTCTCTAACTGCACGTTTAGTTTTTTCTCTCTTTGTTTTTTTTTTTTTTTGATAAAAAAGGGCAAAAAACCAACAAATAAATTTACATCCTAGGACTCTGCTCGCTCCCCCCCACTCCTCTTTCTTCCAGGGAGAAGGAGAAAGAGAGATGAGTCCTCATGGGTCTCTAGGCTACTCTATGTCCTTCATTTTCTCTGCCATATAATGAACTCAGGCCCTAACCACTTCTTCTCAGAAGAAGATGGCTCCAAATCATGAAGATCAATCCAATGCACACCAACATTCACGACAAACCCAAGTTCTGGACGCTCTTTACTGCTCCGAAGAGCATTGGGAGGGAGAAGTTGGGGAGGTCTGTTTCCATGGAGAAGATGAAGTGGAAGATAACTTTTATGGAGTTAATACTGATATTGAACCAAACCGTTTTCCATTAATCTCGCTAGATCAACAAGAAACATTCAGGGATGATGGGCAGCTTGTCTCCTTACTCTCTAAAGAACTGCAAAATGATCAACTCTTTGAGAATCTAAAGAACGACCCATATCTTGCTGGGACTCGTGCAGAGGCTGTGGAGTGGATGCTGAAGGTCAATGCTCATTACTCTTTCTCTGTTCTCACTGCGATTCTAGCTGTCAACTACCTCGATAGGTTCCTCTCAAGCTTCCGATCTCAGGCTGGGAAGCCATGGATGATCCAACTTGCTGCTGTAGCTTGTCTTTCTCTCGCCGCCAAGGTCGAGGAGACTCAAGTGCTCCTTTTGCTAGAACTGCAGGTACTTTACTTTTGAATAAATTAATCTTGTTGGCTGTTTGCGAAGTGTGAAACGCTTGTGTTTGGTTTTCTCCGATCCACTCATCTTCGTGGATGTCTTTATTTTGATCAGGGGGAGGACACTAGGTACGTATTTGAGGCCAAAACCATTAAGAGAATGGAGATGCTGGTGCTCTCCACACTTCAGTGGAAGATGAATCCTGTAACTCCACTTTCGTTTCTTGATTATTTCATAAGGAGGCTTGGGTTAAAGGGTCATCTCTGTTGGGAATTTCTATGGAGGTGTGAGCGCATCCTTCTCTCCGTCCTCACGGGTAAACCATTCAAAAGCTTCCCCCCTGTTGATTATTTCGATTCTTGGTCGATAAAAATCGGAAGAACCAAGAAGATCGACCTCAAATTCTTTAACTTTTTTTGTTTCTCATTCTTTCCTTTGAATCCATAATTGCAGATTCTAGATTCATGTCTTATCTCCCTTCTGTTGTGGCTACTGCTACAATGCTGCACGTTGTTCGCAGTGTAGAACCCTGTCTTCTTGTCGAATACCAAAACCAGCTATTGGGTATTCTCGGAATCGACAAGGTACCCATATTTTTCCCCCGAAACGAAAATTTTCAAAAATCGAACATTCCAATTATTAAACATGAAAATCTAATCACATCCCTAATATTATCTTATATATGGCAGGAAAAGATCGATAACTGCTGCGAGCTCATCTCGGAATTGGCATCAGGAGGCTACTGCAATCAATCAAACAAGCGCAAGTTCGGCTCCATACCCGGCAGCCCAAAGGGCGTAATGGACGTGTCATTCAGCTCAGACAGCTCAAACGATTCATGGGCCGTGGCGGCGCCATCGGTCGTTTCTTCACCCGAGCCACTGTCAAAGAAGAGCAGGGCTGATCCGGACCAGCTTCCGCGCACGCTGAACCATCAAAGTGCAGATTTTTTCAGCATTCCTCACTCAAGCTAGTTCCCTAAAATTCCAATCTTTTTGTTATTTGTTTTCCTTTCTTATGGGATTATATAGTCCTGTATGTTTAATAATTATATATGTTCTTTTTCTATGTTAAATTGCCTTCCATCTCTGCAATATTTCCAGCCAACCCGAATTTCGCAGGCCATTAAACATGGTGTCATCACGACCTCTTTAGAGGATTGGTTGTGGGAGTTCTGGGAGCAGAGATGGTTGGCATTTTATCCCGAGGAAAGTAGTAGAAAGGACATGAACATACTAATTAATGAAAGGCTCTGGTGATCGCACTAATACATTCTCTTCCCTCCCTCTCCTCTTTATGCCTCATAATTTTCATAAAAACTATGTTTTGGTAAAAACCAACTCGAATCATTAGATAGAACCAGTTGCAGAATACCTCATCTGCCAACAAAACAATTCCAGATTTTAATGGGACATAATTATGAGAAGTAATTGTTCACAGTTTGAACAAGGATGAGTTGAAGATGAGGAATGATACACATGCATGCCATTCTTTTGACCATCTCTTATATGATTCTGTTGGAAATGAAAGTTATTTTTATAAAATAACTTATAAATTAACGTCTTATCGTTATTTTGATAGAAAAAGACAAAGTAAAGAGGATTTAGAAGCATGTATGTATATGATATGGAAATCAAATGAGTGAATGGGAGGGAGGGAGTGAGGGAGTGAGGACTTTCTTTCTAGGTTAAGCAGAAACGAGGGAAAAAGAAGGGGGGGAGAATACAGGATGATTTTTATTTTTGTTTTCAGCATGTGAAGGTCGAAACATGTTGTCGGCCACTGGAATATTGGCTTTTATTATTTGGGGATTTGACCTCGTTGCTAGAGCTCAATTTTGAATGACTTTTGTGTTTGAAATAGGCCTCATCGAGTAACCTAACCAGCTGTACCACCGTCCAATTTCATCTTTTATCAAGTTTCTCGCTGATCAGTTTCAAAGTTTAGAGTGGAATTATTTATATTAAATATATGTTATTATATTTACACAATACTTAATGTTATCGGAGAAATTCATCCAAACAATAAGAAATTATTTTCTCACTTATGTCAGTGCAAGAGATTCAAATCCTTTATGCATCCACTTTTTCATCTGTAATGCTATATACAATCGTGAAATATGTAAATATTATACAATTATTTTGAAGAAAAATGAGGTCTACTATTAAATTTTTTTTACGTAGATTTTGTATATATTCATTTTTTTTAAAGCGATTGTGCTATACTTGTATACTCACAACTGTAATTATTATTTTTCATTGAGAATTTATTTTGGATATAACCTAAGAGTAAATAGAAAAACATTCATGACACATTAGATGACATTATGGTAGAGAAATGAATAGAATCATGCTCCGTAGAAACAAGATGGGAGAAATGGTTAGAGATCAAAGAGTGTTTGCAAACAAGAAACGCCGCCACAAATGACACAAGAGTAAACAATAGGGATGGTTAATACATAAAAGACACGCACAAGAAGGGCTTGCCTGTGCTTTCTACCACTTTAAACTAAAGAGAATCATGACCAAAGCTTTATTCTCCATCTATCCCTTAAAAAAAAAAAAAAAAAAAAAAATCTCTATAGATTTCTAACCAAAGTCTTTCCTCTAATAATCTCAGATATTGGATATATATTTGTATTAACAAACTTGGGTTCATTTCCATTTTCCACTCATCTTGACCATATCATGCATGCTTCATGACCAGGCTCTTACTTGAGTGGGTTTGGTAATTTGGCATGTCAATAGATTGAACCTTTATGTGATAATAATAATGAAGTCACTATCCCATGACGGAGAAGTTTCTCAAGTTCTTTGTCTCCCGTGGGAGAAATATAGATAAATAAAGTGGATCTTACAATATTTATTATTATCTACTTATATTTTTTATATTTATTATTATCTACTTATAAAGTGGATCTTACAATAATAATACCATTGCTCGTAATGAGAGATCCATGTCCTTGTTTATATTCCTTTGTTCTATTTATATTATATTGGCACATTGCCATTTTTTACGGTAATCTTTGGAATAAAATTGAAAAAACTACATATGAAGGTGTTTTCTTCTCATTTTCTTTCTCAATTTATTGTATAGTGACATTGGATATGAAAATCTTGATGAGAATGCAATAATTATTATTATTATTATTATTATTATTATTATTTATTAGGGGTTGGGGGGGGAGATTAAGAGAGTCTAAAAGGAAAAGTACAAAGACTAATCAGCCTCATTAGTCCCATAAAGAAGCCGTAAGTGAAGATTAAAAAGACAATTTGGATACAATTATATTTAGATCCACCAAAAGCAAAACCCACAAAAAGGAAAAAGGTTGGGGGGGGAATGTTGAAATCATGAGACAAATATCTTTTGATTTTGTTTGAGATGTCTTTGTTGGTCCTTTGTTCTTTGCTTTTAGTAGTTAGGAGTGTAGACCGTAGTGTATTTCAACCAAAAACGGAAAAGAAAATGACACCATGCATTGACAAGATATATGTATTATCGATCACCTTTGTGTGCTTTTCTGGAAGAAAGAGATAGAAGAGAAGGAAAGATCAGTACCAGTTTCCAGAGAACATCTTGGGGACACTACCCATCTTTGAACTCCTCAAAGCTTTTAGTCTATGGACCCAGTTGGCATTAAAGTTTAGACCTTAAACAACGCGGTATTCTTCTTTTTTCTTTTCTTTTTTCAAAAATAAAATTATATTACTTTGTAATAGAAATAATACATAGGTTAATTACATTTTTTTTGGGTACAATTTAATTTCACAAACTACTAACTTTATGTCACTTATCCCTCTCAAATGACACATATTAATCCAAATTGCATCATATTAAACTTCAGGGTATGAGCGACCACGATTGATAGTTCGTGGGATTTTAGAGAGATTTGTGATAATAAATCATAGTTTGCCGGGGGTGGGGGGAATGTGATGAACTCAATAGAATGAGAAGATTAGCCTATAGGACTAATGTCATAATGTAAGTTTTGTAGAGTAGAAACTACAGTGAGAAACTGATGCATGAACTAGACTTCAATGTTTGAGCAAGCCTATCATCTCCTCTCATCATGGCGATCTTACTAACCAAAAAAGCAAGAAAATCTTGAAATCTAGTGTTCATATTATTTCTTTAGGTTGGAAGCTATTCAATTAAAACCTTTGTTCCCTCCTAATTACTCCTAAGAATCATAACCATCTATCAATAAATTTTAGAGATTGTACTGTGTGCATCTATTTGCTCTTGTAAGTTGAATGATAATGATGACAGAAGGCAGAATTAAATACATGTAATTACTTCTTAGCATTCATTTTTGCAACACAACACTAAATGTTACTCGTTTATGAGCCTGATAATGTTACTTGCCATCATGTATTGACAGTATTGTTGCTCTTGGCAATGAGTCTATAAACCTATGTTCATATAAATGAGCCTTAATTAGAGAAAATTATACAAAGACAAACTTCGGGGACATAATTGCCATCATTTTGGCACTACTCAATGCAGCAAGCCACCTAATTCTTGACATTTTACATGCACCTATTTATACTATGGTTTGGGGACCTCTTTAAGGTATCCCATGTAATCAAGCCTGGTACCTTGAATAATCCCTAAGATAGTCCTAGGAGGTCGGGAAACTTGAACCACACCAAAAGGAAGAATTTCTTAAATACCGAATTACCATTTTTCATTTTATGTTCGGTAAAAGAATACTGTGGTTACAAACTCCGACAATTTAAGTTACAAGATTCACAATTAAATTCAAAACCAAAGTTCTAAAGAAGTACCAAAACTACAACAAGAAAAGACATCTAATTACACAAAGACGCATTCAAACTAATATAAATCCAAAGGCTATTTACTTAATAAGGTAGGAATTCCTGAGAACAAATACAGAAAGAAACATAGAACAAATAATGGGATCGAAGGTTTATGTAGTAGGGTCACTCTGAGATGATACTGATAAAATGGAAACAGGGTAGAGGGATGGATGGGACAATTAGGGTACGTTTGGATGTTAAGAGTATATCAAATTATATGTGAATAGTAGTTAACTGTTTGTAAATAGTAGTGAAATAGTTTGAGATGGTCTAAGCTCTCAAACACAGCCTTAGAGTCATCACTTTGGCAGGAGGAGATGCACATTCCATGCGTGAATGGTAAAAATATTGTGCAGGACCCTTTCAGAAACATTGATATTCTTGTTGAGATTGTGTTTCCATTTTCCAGGTTTTTGTTGCTGAATGATTGAAAAGATGCACCACAGAATGAGCATCCAATGGGGTTGGGCTCCTACCGTCTGATATTTGGTGTCACCATCTCAGGTTGTGCCAAAATTTCTATAAAGCCCTTTTTGCTGAAGACAAAAGTCTTGCATCCAGCTGATCTGTGCAACTCTTTTATGTGCAATGAGGAGAAACCATTATCTGTTGAAACAAAGCTCTATTATATAACTAACTTCTAAGCCAACCCATGTGGGCAGGACCGTACAGTGGTCCAACTCATCAAGGACAAGACAAACCAAATCAGCAATGGTCCAAGCATTGTTTTTTGTTTTGTTTATTGAAGTTAACTCGTATGCCCTAAAACTGTAGGTCTTAATCTTTTTAGGGACATGCTAGATCACAAATATAATCACAAAACGTTATCTTGCAAATTGATGTATTTTGACGCGATACGTTAGGCTATAAAACTTTCTTTCTTGTAAAGCAGATATGACATACTACATCATACTATATCAGTCTGTGACATAGTTTCTTATGATTATCTTTGTGAATCTAGATGTTCTCATCTCCTATTGATGTCTGTTTTAAACTCTTTAATACTCAAACATTACTTCTAACAATTTCTTTCCCGAGATTCATAAGTAATATGTTTGAGAGCTTGAATAATGATTAACAGAAAAGCAGAACTGACAGCCAAACATGGTCCATTTTGTGGCCTATTGTTTTGGGGTAATGTGGTCCAAATGTAGGGTAGATGGGCCTCTCTCCAAGTAACTGCAAATTGGCTTATTCCCGGTGTGGGTTTTGTTGGAGATAATGATTTGTAGGTAATGTAAAGCTCTGCAGATGATTTTTGGGCCTCACGTGTTCCTTTCTGTGGGGTAAGAAAGAAATAAAAGGATGTTGCTGTAGTTTAGGGTGTGTCCAGGCGGGCTTAATGCCCTCCACCCAAATCTTCAAAATTTGGAAGCATGCAAAAAGCAATTACTTTTGGATGGTTTAACAATATCCCTTTTTTTTTTCAAAAGATTTTGGATTGCTCAAGAATTCTTGGAAAGGAGAAGATAAGATAGGGCACATAACTGGTAAATTACATGCTTACGCTATATAAAAATGTGCCTATAGATATGTGTGGAGAGTTCTGCTACTTATAAGTTAGCGTGTAAACATATAATTTATCGTGGAATTCATTAGAGTTATTAAAAAAAAGTTTAGACATCAATATTGTTTTACTAACTGATATGAGAAGTTTTCACATTTACAGTGTATTGGATATGCACCTAAATGAAATTGATTTTTTTTTTTTTTAATTGTATATATGCATGTATGGAAGAGTCTTAGAAGCAAGGCTACAACTTTCTAGAAACAGCTAGGGCAAGCTGACCCCATTCTTCCAAAATCTTTTTGGAAGGACCTGGCAAATCAAACTTTGAGGCCCAGGCCCAAGATGACTATACCTCACTGGCTTTCTGTTTGACAAGTTTTCTTTGAAGATTTGCGTTGTTGGGCTCTTCAAATAATTGGGTCTATTAATAAAACAGAGGCACAATTTATTCGAGTTTCATTTTGCTAAAATTCTTTGGTTAAACCTGAATACTTATTTGAGTCCTATTTAGGGTGGCAATATGTCACACGACCCGTTAATTCAATATGAACACGATACGATAATAGCGGGTTAGGGTTTAACCTTAATGGATTCGAGTCAAAATGGGTTGACCCGTTAAGACACGATTGCTTAACGGGTTGATAACGGGTTAACCCGTTTTGACCCGTTATGACACGTTAAGAAAGTTAAAATTACAATTATATCCTTATATCTAAAAATAAAATTGTTAGAATTTCAATTTCGATATTTTTATTATTTTGATTGTAGTTTTAGATTTATAATTAGTTTTATAATTTTTATAGATATTGTAATTTTAACATTTATATAAAATTATGCTAAATTTAATCAGGTTAAAAAGGTTAATTTCAGGCCTATTCAACCCATTTATATAAATAGTTTAAAATGAGTTGTATTGTGTCGTATTAACCTATTTCGTAATATTTTCTTAATTTATTTGTTTACTTATAAAAAAAACATATTTCGTAATATTTATTAATGGGTCAAAACGGGTTGACATGACACGACCCGTTATGTTAATGGGTCGTGTTAGGGTTTGAGATTTTGACACGATAAGCTTAACGGGTCGGGTTAGGGTTGACCTATATGACCCGTTAACACGATTTGACACCCCTAGTCCCACTCCTCCTTAGGAGGCACGTGGGTGATTATACTCCTCTTTGAGAGGATAAAGTATAGTTGTATTCCTCTTTCTTGAAAGGATGGAGTTTGTTTGTACCTCTCTTCTTTAGAAGAGAGGTCGGTTAGCTCTTTTTTAACAGAGCGTTTTTTCTATTGACTGTTGTCAAGAGAGAGTTTATAGAAGTTAAGACAATATCCGTCATAAAGAAATTTGTGGTCGGAGGAACCCCTAACAGATATGTAGTTTGGCTAGTAATCTGGGTTTTTCCCTGTATTGATTAGTCACAGCTGTAACTTCGGTTTCATTGAATGAAATGAAGTCTATTTCTATCCAAAAAAAAAAAAAAAAGATGCTACGTTTGAATATTGAGATGAGTTGAGTTAAGTTGTAAATATCAATATTTTGTGAGTCCTATTGAGATGAGTTTAACTTTTAAGATTGAAATATATGAAGTAGGTTGTGATGAGTTTAACTTTTTTATAAGAAGTTGAAAAAATAGTAGGTTCTATCAATGATTAGTTTGAGATGAGTTAAGTTTGGTTCGACAACCAAACACAACCTAAAAGCTATTTTTGGCACGTACTACTAGATCTTTTAACTTTTATTTTTTCTTAAATAACTTGAGAGAATCCATAGACGATGCCAAAAGCTGACAAAGATTTCTGAAGAGCTCCCTCTCAAACATGGCTTTGAGTGGTTAAGCTTAATGTGCATGCCAAGAGGAAAAGAAAGAAATAAAGCAAGCTTGATTTTCTTTGTGCTCCATTAGAATCCCATTGGGTTTATGGATTTACACGATAAAAGGTAAATCTATATTTTTCTAGTCTGTTTAATTACAAACCAAACGCATCGCTGATGTGAAAGGCTACCACATCAATTTATATATATATATATATATATATATAAGAGTATCAATATTTTAAACCTTTTTATGGATATAATATGCCCCACAAGAAATGTTGTTACACGCCAGACTTGCAAATAGCAGAAGTCTAGAAAAAATACACTTTGCATGCTCAAAATGGTTGGCAATTTCAACCTTGCTTGTTTTAAATTTTTATAGTATATAGTGACTTCCACTCATGATCACAAGCTGAAAACAGGGGTTCTAAGATTCGAACAGAACTGTGTGAAAGCAATTGCTTCCTGCCCACAGCAGTGAGTGGGGGTCTATGCAGCATGCATTTACCTGTCAATAGGTTTATGATCGACAAAGTCGATCTACCTAGCACTGTCCTGCAACAGAGACTCACTCCCCACTTGCCTGAAAAAAGGCAATAGGCCAGAGAAAAGAACGTTTCAAGCTATCACAACTAAGAAAAAGTGTGGGTATTGATTAAGATTGGTGAATCTGAGCCACCATTTTTACGGTGGAATGCACACGACATCTTTGTGACAAAAACATACAATTTTTCACAAACATAATGATCATCCTACTATTGTGAATAACATAGTTTTTGCATTTTAAACTACATACCTTTCACCTAGACCCCATGTTAGTTTAGAATGCAAATAACAAATGCAACTCTTTCTATCTTTATAATTGTTAAATTAGTTTTGAGAAATGCTTTAATCATGAAGAGATTCTATAAAAATAAACTCATAAACTGATGTGGTTTGATGTGGTACATTAGGTTGTAGAGCTACTTTTATTGTAAAATAAATCTAGCGTGCAATATGAAATCACGCAAGTTTATAAATTTTTTTTTTTTGTAGAATCTTTTTGTAATTACAACACTTTTTATAAATTTTGTCTCAAAAGTTTAAAAATTTAATTCTATAATATTTTTAATTTTTAAATTCTATAATATTTTTAAACGATCATCCTTATTTTTAGCCTCTCCTTTGACTTCAAAGGTGTGGAATCATGAGCCCATGTACAAACAAAATAAAAATTACAGATGGTCCCTTACCACATGATGTACAGCCTTACTGGACCAAAATTTTAGGCACAACTAAATTTATGTTATATTTCTTTGTTTTTTATGAATATTTTTTATTCAAAGGAAGTCTATATATTTACCCCCAAGTCTTTTGCACTTAATTTGGGAAAGTCTACCATTAGGCTTGGAATGCCCTAAGTCGGGCTAGAGAATACAATAAATCTCTAAATAATGCAAATGTCTAATGCAAGTATCGATTGGTGCAATCACAGTCGATAGAGCTCAACTAAAAGAAGTTCCACCAAGTTCACAAAACTCAAAGAAGTGCCATGAAGTTTACAAAATTTTCAATTTTATGGGCACAATTTCTGATAAGTGCTACATATACATAAATATTTTTATAAAAATAAAGATATAAATTGACGTAATTTCATATGATATGTTAAATTTATTTTATAATAATATAAATTTATAATATAATGTATTATATTGAACTATCATATCTATTTATAAGTTTATTTTAATGCTTAAAACATTTTTTCTTTTCTCTCGAAAACTTACTGAAATTATAACCTTTATATTCAGGAAAAAAAAAGGTGAAACAAACTCAGATCAGAACACTTTAAAATATTTTATTTTTATATTTTGTCCCCATGTATTAGCAAAAGAAAATTGAATATCTCTTCATAGATTTTATTTACTTTTTGTGGACTTTGGAGTTTGGACAGACAACTTTACGAGCCAAGCAGCTTCCTTCCTTTGGAAAAGCCGAAACAAAAAAAAAGGGGCGGTGGAATCTGTAGATTCTGTGAAAGACACAACACGTGATGCGCACAAAGTAGCCCTGGGTAATTGAGAGAGAGAGAGAGAGAGAGAGAGAGAGAGAGAGAGAGAGAGAGAGAGAGAGAGAGAGAGAATCTTTGAAGATTCCACGACATCTGTGGCTGAGTAATTCTGACGTTTACCAATCTTTGTGCTGTGGTTTTGTTCAATGTCTTGGCCACCTGTTCGGCTTCGTACAGTGCCAGAACCTCAACTTGCATTGGTTTTAAATACAAGTCGAACATCTTGGAAATGCAGTCTGGAATCTGCATACTCCTCTGCCTGTGCTAGCTGCTACTTTAATTTGTGTCATAACTGGGGAAATACGAGTGTTTATTGTTTTATGGTATCTCTTTCTTGGCATAGTTTTTGATGTTTTTATTTTTCATTATCTTCTTAAATGGCATACCCAATGAAGCTAATATAGAAAGGATATGTATGCAGGCCGTATCTAACAATACTGAATCTCCCTAGCAACACCACCTTCCATTAATTGTGTTTGTCATGTTCTCTACCTGACATATCTTTCCATCTTGCCAGGATGCATCTCAAGGGTTGAAGGTGGATGGCAGGAAAGGAAAGAATTAGGCTGCGTTTGGATATTAAGATAATTTAAAATGATTTGATTTAATTTATAAATAATAGTATTTTTATAAGTCTCATTAAGATGTACGTGTTTGAATATAAATAGATTGAAATATCTGTTTTAATGTATGGAATAGGTTGAGATGAATTTAATTTTTTTTATAAAAAATTAAAAAAATAATAGATTTCATTAATGATAAGTTTAGTATTTCAAATCACTTATCGATGTAGTGTGTCTAATTTGTTGGTAAGGAGTACTTTGTGTTTCGCCTTTGTTTTGAGACTTGAAATGTCAAATTAAAACTACATTACCTGTGTTGAATCAATATATATATAATCAGTTGATGTATGAGACATTAATTCAAATCAATTGATATATATATATATATATATATATCTATATGGGGAAATGAAAATGCTCATGTATTTAATATCAAATATACACGTATTATCGAAACACTTGTCAAGCGCCGGCCACGCAATTAATTTGCATTATATATTAAGACTAGAAGTTGCTTACGCATCTAATACCTACCTAAAATTAGAAATTAAAATCACTTTTTTGTTTGGCAGTGTTTCAATAGAATGCGAAGAGTTGAAAAATGGGATGAATATCTAATAAAAAGGTGGACAACCTACAGAGACTTTCATCGGCTGTCCGTCCTATTAAAATCTTGATCATGAATATATATGAAGATCATGATATCACACGTATGCTGGTCGAATCATGAGGCGGGAAAAGAAGCGAGCACGCATGGATGCATGCATGCAGATCAAAAGTGCTGAAGGTGGTGGAAGTGGAAGCGATGCAATGTACACAGCAACCGGTCGTGTCGCTGACGGGGACATGGTATGAGTCATCACCATCCTCAACTACCTCAATTTTGGGAGTGCTCTTAATTATGCCGTTTTATATATTGGTTTTACCCCCACAATAATCCATGTTTGAATGACCTTTCTTAAAGTTCTTTCCACTTTACCTTCTTTTTTGTCCGCCGCCTACCCTACTTCCTGGCCATTTCACAACGAGCTAGAGCCCACCTGAGCCATGCAGCCAGGGTTTCGTCTTTTTCCTTTTTTTTTTGGATTCTTTTGCCAACATTCCTGCATTTTTGTCTGTCCTCAACTTCTGCACAGCTTTTCGGAGCTTTTGTTTTCAGATCTATTTTCTCCCTAGCTCTCTGGGGTCTTTTTTTTTTTTTTTTTTATATTTTTTATTTTTAAGCTTGCCTTTGTTCAGCTACTGTGTCTACTGCACAGCTTTTCGGGTCTGCTGGAGCCAACTAGCTTTTATTTCATATATATTTTCCTTTTTTTTTTCTTCTTCTTCTTCCTGATCTTCTAAGCTTGCTTTTCATCTCCACACCTGATTATGAGGTGATAATTGTTTCAACTAGCACGACAATTCTGATATTCATCCAAAGTTATATTCATCATCTAAAGTACTGTTAATTCATACAAAAAACTAAAAATGAAACTTGCATTAAATCCCGGTTTCCAAATAAGGCACATTGGGAAAGCTGATCCTCTCTCTCTCTCTCTCTCTCTCTCTCTCTCTCACATTATGGTGTTTATTTTATAATCTCACTGGCCTATAGAATTCTGACAAAAACATATAAGAAAATCTTGATTCTTATCTTTGATATACAATTGCTACATTCTTAATTGGTTTGATAACTACCAGCCCACGTTCAATGAAGCTTAAATAGCTAGATGCAGTCATGCAGATAAGTGAAAAACATAAATAAATGTTAGTTTTGCACTCCTCAGTTTTCGTGTTTATATATTTAAACGTTCAATTAAATATTAGATTCCGTGAGTGATCAGGAATAAAATAATTACTTATGTAATTCCAGACTAAAATATGACAATTCCATTTTTCACTTAAAGCAATCTTGTATTGGGTTTGTGGAGCTTAGTTTATTAATTGTTGTACAATGATTGTTATAGTTTTTAATTAGATTTTCAATGAGATTTGTGCCATGAAGTGCAGGCTTGACACCATTTTTACTCAAGAAATGTGAGACAGAATGTTCGCTTGTCGATTAAAATTTAGACAAAAAGTTTGCTTGAGTTTAGGCTCGATAGCGGGTACGAGCAAAACTCAAGTAAAGAGTTCGTTCGATAGTCGCTGGACTCGACGCTCGAACAAAAATCAAACGTGCAAAAAGTTCGTTCGACAGTCATTTGACTCGGCGCTCGAGCGAATATAATAGAAAAATAAAAATTAGGGTTTCCACCATATAATCCTATAAATATTTTTTATTATGAACAGTATCCATATGAACAGTAAAAATTTTCCAAATTGTATTTTATAATTCTTCAGCATAATAAAATCCTCTGTAGCTTTGTGGACTTAGACTTGTGGCCGCACCAAGTAAATTTGTGACATGTGATTGCTTGTTTAACGGGATGTAGGCCAAACCAATTAATGGTTCTAGTCCGGAATCTAATGATCTGTATTGCTCTCTTTACCATAGAAAAGTAGTAAACTTGTTATATCTACGCCTTTAATATGAAATGGGCTTGTAAAAAAAAGGGACATGGAAGTAATTACGAAGGCATGGAATCGTGGGAGGAGGAGGAGCTGAGTATTGATCTACTCAGCAAGGGAAGTATCTGTTTGTGAGATTTTAATGATGTCTTTTGTTGCATTGCTAGGTAGGTCTATCAGCATCAGTACTATTAATACTGATCTCCAGACCAAAAAACAACAGCACCTGTGTCGACTCATGTATCATAGAATGCTACAGTCAGTCATGCTAGCTGTTGGTTCTTCAGATCTGCATGTTGATTAGAGTACTACTATCAGTATCATCATCGTCATGCTCGTTGCTTATATATATATATATATATATATATATATTACTAGTTAATTTCCTTTCCGGCCATCCCACGCGACGAACGCAAAAAATAATTGTCACAAGACAGATAAAAGAAGCTCATAATCTAGCTGTATGAATGTGATAGGCAGCTGCCCAAGAAACATGATCTGGTTCCATTATTTCTAGGATAAGCTTCTATTTGCGAGCGAACAACACGTTTATCCGATTTGAGAATATTTAATGATTGGCTGCTTAAAATAAAATGTTAGGTGCGTGTTTTTTGCAACCAAATTTGATTCAATGAATGTGATAGCATTGGCATTAATTAGCTGCCTAAGTGGTTTAGTATTTAGAGTAATGACATTAGCTGAATGTAGTATATCTAAAGTAGTAAATTATGACTAAACCTGAGTACTTAAGGGAACGCATACAGCTTTTAACCATCTAGATTCCTTCTGGTTCCCAATGGGTAGGTGTTACTATAGTTATATCTAGATAGAAATTAAAGCTACTTTTAAAAAATAAGTAATATTATATACAGTTATTTTTATAAACTTCATGTGCATTTCAATACTGATGTGATTGGCTATATAAATTTTTTTTAATACTCAATCAACTACATGAGTGGAATGTGTAAAAAAATATATAAAAGTAACTGTACGTAAAATTTTTATTCAAAAAATGCAGAGTATATTCATTTCCTTTTTAAAAACTACAATTATTTCGTGTAATTTAAATGAAAATGGCAAATATGACTCCCTAGCTAATATATCTTTCCTTGAAATATGGCAAGGATGTAGGTATGCTACCCGCCCCCAACAGGCTGACAACAACTGCAAGGGTCGGGGGAGGGTTAGCGAGTTTGGTCCCCAGGCCCTAACCCTGTCTAACATGAGTAGGTGACCCCGCTCGGATGTCAGTCAAGAGGTTGACCTATGGGCCATCCAACCACTCATGATATTGAGCGGCAAGACAGAGAGTTGATAAAGGAGACCAAGAGGTGATAATAGTGAACTCGGTGGGGGGTTGATATTACCCTATAATAAAACGACATCATTTCATTTAATTCTTTTAAATACATGCATTTATGCATATATAATGTATTTATATAGATTTATATAGATTTGAGTAGGCGACCCAACACTTGCCCCTGCTTTTTCCATGGAGCTGGTGCTTAATTTCTGTGAGTTTTGTTATATATAAACTAATTTATGTATTAATCTGTGTATTAATATTATTATTTTTATATTTAAAATTTAAATTAATATAATTTTTATTAAAATTTAACTTTTTGACTAATTACTTTAGATGTTTAAATATATTGATGAGGAGAATCATTTACAACTAGATCTTTTTGTCTGCCTGCTCATATGGGTAGCTACCCTGCCCGCCCCATGCATGTCCCAGGTGGGCTAGGTGTGGGTACCCGACCCCCACCCGGGATGGGTGCAAAGGAGTCTAAATCAAAATTAAACAAACAAATAGAGCCTTGGAGTCCGCCGCCGCTCCTATTTAAACGCACCAAATTCCCTCAGCGTCTTCTCGTAACTCAGTAACGTACTTACGCAACGACAGCGGGAGAGAGCGAGCGAGAGAGCCGGAGAGAAAACAATGGGAGGGTGGGCTATAGCGGTGCATGGTGGCGCTGGTGTGGACCCAAATCTCCCTCAACAGCGTCAAGAGGAGGCCAAACAACTCCTCACTCGCTGCCTCAATCTTGGTATCTCCGCTCTACGCTCCAATCTCCCTGCCATCGATGTCGTCGAACTCGTTGTACGTCTCTCTCTCTCTCTCTCTGTTTGTGTGGGCTTTTCTAATCTGTCCCCTTCAGTTTCCCTTTCCTCTGTTATGTCGCCATGCAGTAACCTTCGGCATTTGAATCACACAAAAGAAATAGGAAGAAAAAAATCCGGAGTCTTGCGAGTACTGTCACTCCAACCCCATGTCTGTATTTCGTTTCCTTTATATTTTCTTGGATATTAAATAAACAAGTGCGAAGAAAAAGTCGTGCATATCCCATTTCTTTTATAGATTGTTTAATTTGTTTGCATGGCCTGTGTGTCTTGTCCGCATGATGGAATGCCAAATGGCGCTATGTGTTGGAGTTTATTACCGACAAAAACAACTTTTACATGATTCTGTGATTTGGTTTGCGCAATACAGGTTAGAGAACTGGAAACCGACCCCCTGTTCAACTCCGGCCGTGGATCTGCCCTGACGGCGAAAGGTACGGTGGAGATGGAAGCGAGCATCATGGACGGGTGTGGGAGGAGATGCGGTGCTGTTTCGGGCGTGACCACCGTCAAGAACCCCGTCTCTTTGGCCCGACTCGTCATGGAGAGATCTCCCCACTCCTACCTAGCTTTCTCCGGCGCCGAAGAATTCGCCAGGCTACAGGTCTAATTTTCACCATAAAAAAGTTCGTTTGGCTTTTCTTTTCACGAGTAGAAGGATTGTACACTTGGTTCCACGTGTTTGTTGTACTTGGTTCTGCTAATGCAGTTTGTTCTGTGGCAGTGCTGCTTTTTGTGTACGTGTATTTGGCCTTATTTTTTTGGTTGATTTTCTGATTTAAGAACTAATCGTTGAAGAGGCAGTGTTTAATCCTTTCATTCGAAAATAAAAATGCATGTTGTTACTAGTACGAGGGTACTGAATCTTTACTCTGTTTTCATACATGGTGTGGATTTTAATTTCTGCAGGGTGTGGAGGTCGTGGATAATGAGTATTTCATCACGGAAGAAAACGTGGGAATGCTGAAATTAGCAAAGGAAGCAAACACCATCGTGGTACTTATAATCTGTAATCTGTTTAATTATCATCGGAATCTTCAAAAGAAAAATTATGAAACCAGGTGATGGGAGCCGGATGCCCACTAACTTTCCTTAAATGTCCGGATCTCAGTTTGACTACAGGATCCCAGCGCTTGGATTGGAGACATGCAGCGCCGTGGTGGAGAGTCCAATCCAGATGAACGGCCTGCCAATCAGCGTGTATGCGCCGGAGACGGTAGGGTGCGTGGTGGTGGACAGCCAGGGAAGGTGTGCGGCTGCAACATCGACCGGCGGGCTGATGAACAAGATGACCGGTCGCATCGGAGACTCGCCGCTGATCGGTGCCGGGACCTACGCATGTAATCTCTGCGGGGTGTCGTGCACGGGAGAGGGCGAGGCGATCATAAGGGGGACTCTGGCGCGGGAGGTGGCGGCAGTGATGGAATACAAGGGGCTGGGGCTTCAGGAAGCTGTGGATTTTGTGGTCAAGGAGCGGCTGGATGAAGGGAAGGCTGGCCTCATAGCAGTGTCGAGCAAAGGAGAAGTTGCATGTGGGTTCAACACAACTGGGATGTTCAGGGGCTGTGCTACTGAGGATGGATTCATGGAGGTTGGCATTTGGGACTGAGTGGGGAATTGGCTTCTTTTCTTGCTGGTTTGGTTGTGTTAATTTGCTGCTGCATGCTCTCTGCTTTGGCTGCGTTACTGGTGACGTTGTTTCATGATTTCATTACATTGGCCATTGGGGGTACCTTTGATGTAGTCTATACGCCTAAGTATGTAAAAAACCTTGGAAATAAAAAAGAAAATGCCAAGGCCAAGTTTCCTGTCTCTCTGTTTCTTGTTCTTTTTTCTTTTTCTAACTCAAGTCGGCTTGAGACTGGTGCATGCATGTTGTGAGATTAGAGACTGCGTAACCAAAAGCTCGAGACTACAATGGCAGTCATGTTACCTTTGATGACAACATGTACACGTTCAGAACTTGCACACCTTAAAATTATAATTATATTTAGCATTACTCGTAAATGAATAATTGCTATGTATCACCCAATTTCAATTCCACACGTTTGATTAGGTTTGTTTATAGGGAAACAAATAGAAACCTTTGCATATGCGAATTGGTTTATTGTTGTTAAAATTAGATACAATTAATGTATATTGCAAAGTAGAATTTCGCTTCTGTTTTGGTCGTGGAAATGGAAAGAAAAGTCTAGTGGTGTTTGGTGAGTTTCCCAAGTGAGAAGTGTGCCTGCGTGTGGTAGTCAACATCCCATATTTTGCCTTTCCTTTGTGCTTATTCCCCTTAAGTGATGAGCGCCGGCCATTGATGGTGTAACTGAGAGAACTATGTGAGGAAATGGGGAAGAAACTAGGGCTCATGATGATAGTTCAAAACATAATCTTTATGCTTATTAAGTTACCATATCACTACAACACAGTCGACTTATTGCAACGAGAAAAACTAACAAATTTTCGTTGTAAAAGACTATTTGTAATATTGATAATCGAATCAGATCCTACCTCCTAATTTTCTATTAGAACGTATATATAATTAAGGGGGATAATGTTCATATGTTATTGTTATTTACTTTGGGATTATATCAACGATTATTGCCGAACTTGTTAAATAATATTATACTCTGATCCCACTTTTATTCTGTTTCGTTAACGTGGCATCGTCAATTTTTTGACTAGCTTTAAAAAGGTTTCAAAAATTTAGTAGATATTGCATTCTATTTATGGAGTCCTATGTTGAGAAAAAGTGGGATTGAGCATAATAACATCCTATATAATCCTTCAATTGCCAAAACAAAAACTAATGATGACAGTAATTAGTAAGAGTACTGCTATAGCCGCAAAGATATTACACAAAAGTAATCAGTATTTTTATATATTTTATTATATATACTTTGGATTAAAAAGTAATTTTATAATTTAATGAGCTACATTATGCTAAATCAGTTTATGAGATTATTTTTGTATCATTCGTTTGTAGTTAAGATTATTTTTCAATTAGTAATTCAACAAAGCTAGACGAAACTTATAGTGCTTCTAACCCCCACATTAACTTGTGACACAAAGTTGTGCCCACCTCCTCATTAATTTGTGTTAATAAAAAAAATTGTCACATTTGTTCACTAATTAAGATTCATGTCACACCTCTTCATAAACTATGACCCATCCTCACATGGATTCTAGTCACTTCCATCTCCTCGTGTCCTCTATTAGGTGTATTTTTTAGTTGGGACATCAATAAATTATGTCCAATATATATTTGATTTTAAAATTTCAAGATTTGGGATTTAGAAGTAATATCAATTGCATCGATTTTAACACATAATTGAGAATAATATATATATATATATATATATAATTGAAGGTATAATGAAAACGATAAATATTAGTTTAGCATTGATAATCTAATCAACTTAGACTTCTATTATAACATTATCGTATTACATCATTAAATGTCTCCAAGTTTCAAACTGATGACAAAAGAAGATTTTAATCATTGTGGATCAAAATATGAGTGGTGAGAGACAATCGAATCTCAATCTAAGAATTAATGATTTCAAATCTCATTCTCCAACATTGGAAAAAATCCGATATCTAAGCCAAAAAAGGCCTACCGCATGCCGAAATTTAGGCAGAAAATTGGGTTATATGAGGGTCAAATAATGGGCCTTGTTAAAAAATACAACCAACAACAATAGGCCCAAAATTGATCTGGGGAACAAAACCAACCCATTAACATATAAAAAGTTGGGCCAACAAAGGGAAAAGAAAAGATGGCCCCCACGTGTAGGCGGTAGCCATGCATTGCCCTTCGCTTGTGCCTATCCACCAACCATTTGTAATGTTCAGAAACCCCAAGCCCAAATGTTTTAACTAATTTTGCATATAGCTCTTCAAATTCTATTCTACCTATTATTTTTTTTTAAGATAGCGAAAATTAAATCATTTAATTACAGTAATGAGTAAGTTTTAAAAGCACTAATTTTCATTTAATTACAGTAATGAGTAAGTTTTAAAAGCACTAATAGTTGTAATTTGAAGTTCCATATCTAATCAATCAACCTGTTGGAGTATGAATGCAAAAAGGCAGTCTTTGATTCATCAATAACTTTGTACGTAGCCATTCGAAAAATGTTCCAGCCACAAAAATATTTTATAAAAATAAATTTATAAATTGATATGATTTTATGTAACACGTTAAATTTATTTTATAATAAAATTAATTTTATAATCTATAGTATCACATCAATTCATATCAATTTATGAATTTATTTTATAATTACAAGTGATTCATCGTTACTTTTGTAGAAGAGAAGTATTATATCCATAAAGAGATTTTATAAACTGACATAATTTTATATTTAGGATATATTAGATTTACTTTACAATAAAAATAGATTTATTATTTATATATTGTATCAAGTTATATCAATTTGTAGATTTATTTTTATGAAATCTCTTTGTGTTTAATGTATTTTTATTTTCATAACTGCATAATCAAAGCCTTTATATTCTCCTCTAGTTTATCTTATGAATTCATTTATTTATTTTGACTGATTATATATTTTAATTTATTATTATTATTTTTTAATTTAATAATTAAGAAAATAAATATTAACACTCATTTACAGTGAGGCGCCCAGCGATGACGGGACTGTCATCAATTGACTGGAAATTTATGTATAATATTTGTTTTAGCTACAAAATAACTAAAATGGCTAGCTAAAAAGTGGTACGTACCGACGCGAAAAGTCAAATATGGCCGGCTGCCCTTCGATCCTTGACGAGATTCCATTACTAGTGGTTCCTGGAATCACTCGTACGAACAGGGACACATAGTATATATGGCCTTCCTAGTCCTCTCTTATTTATCCAAATTGCTATCTTCTTGTCTGCATCATTCTAGTTGGGGGTTGGAATAGTAAAAGCAGCGACTCGGCCTATACACTTTCCCCGCTCGTTCTGATAATTGATGGATAATGTCACTTCAACGTAAATGGGATTACAAAAACTCATACGAGTCTTGTAGAGGTCAAATCAACATCATATAATTTAGCTTTAATATAAAGCTGAAAATTAAGTTTGAAAATAAAACTAAAGAGAGATAAAATAAATATAATAAATAATTTTTATTTTATTATTATAATTATTTTAAATTTTTATATAAAATATAAAATATAATTTATTTTTTTATTTTTTTAAATTTTAAAATAATAATATTTTAATATTTAATTTTAAAATTTTAAATTTTTATTTAAAAATTTTCAGTGACCAAAAAAATCTTAAACTTTTAAAAATGAAGAGATTTAAATTTTCAAAAGGAATGAACTTTACAAAATAAGTTGGAATCAATTCCTCAAAGAAAATATACCTCTAGATAATGCGAAGACTCACCACAAACTCTAGAGATAAGTTCCTTCAACAAAATCTCTCCACATAAGTTTCCTATGCCAAATTTCATCATACATAATAACTCCAAAGAATCTCTATTAAATTATTATATTATATTGAGTAATATGTATGTAAGTCTGAGAGATTGTAAAACTATCAATTATAGTAGATTTTACTCTAAAACAACTCGTGGATGTATGGTTAATTTTATACTAAATTATATAAATCTATGTATTTTTTTTATTTATTTTTATTCTCTTATTTATTTTATAAATAAACGTGAAGACCACCGTATCAAAGCATGAATCATCAACGTGGATCGAGAATCATTCTTTCTCCTCTTCCAGAAGCCTATTGTATAAATTAAGGGACCAACAAGTCTATTAGGTTAACTTATACTGTTCTTGGAGGCGCATGTGTTCATAACATCATGCCCATATTCATGATCATTTACTTTCTAATTCTTTTCTTTACCAAAATTATCAAAATAATCATAGAACTTCTACTAAGTAGATATAAAATATCATATAAAGTTATATTAATTTAAGAGTTTACTCTTGTAGAATTTTTTATTTTTTAATAGTTGTAACATTTCTCAATCTCTAATGTTTTCTAAAATCAGTCCTTAAACCCTCCACACACACACACACACATATATATATATATATATATATACACACACTTTATGAGGTTTTTATTTTTGTTTTCTCATATATATACTACAATTTAATGTTTGAGGACTATGCTAAAACATTTCAGGCCATACTTGAACTTAGAAAATTGCTAATTAATATTGTTCATGTTCATCATCAAGCTGCAGCCAGCCTAAGCCAATTTGGACTCATTCTTCCACTCACAAAACCACGCCATGCATGCTTATATCTTGATCATCAATATATAATTAATAAGCACGTTTAATTACTTTCCATGCATGTTTGTTTGTTTTTCTCTAATTTGGTGGGCCAACCTATCATTTTGATGCCAATCCATTGACCATTGTCTTAACCATTGGGGGAGGGAGAAAAAAAAGAAAGAAAGTTAGCAAGTGATTCCAGCACTTCTGAAAATGACCCCCAACCGATTGCTTTCAGAGACGTGTAAGGAATTAACTACGCAAGTTGTACTTGCCAAATCGATCCTGTATATACGCTTGAAAAGTGCATAGTTAAAAAGATAAATTTTAAAATTTTAATATTATAAATCGATATTATTTATCTCACGTAGATGATATGTGGTATAAAAGTTTTTAAATAATATTATTTTTATAACATAATATTAAAAAGAGATTTAAACTTTAGAACTGACTGATCAAATCTAAATCCTCATTTTTAAATTTGATTGTTATAACCGATCATTATATATAATATATAACTATATGTAGGTATATAAAAAGAAAAATTATATTTATAAATTGATGTGAATAACATTGCGTATCAGTAAAAATATTTAGATGACATAATTTAATTTAAAAAAATAATTTTAAAATTTAAATCTTACAAATCAGATCTTATTATTTAAGTAATATAGATGATATACCTTACATATTAACTTTAAAATAAAATAACTCATATATATATATATATATATAATGTGACATCATGGAATTCTTTGTAAGGTAGTTGTAACGCACTTGCTGATTACTGTATGTGCATGTCCGGATCACAAAGACGTTTCTTTCAAACCAAACTGTTTTAATTATTGAGTGGAGAAAATGCGATTATAAATTCAACAAGTTGGAGTTTAAAAGGACAGGCCGACCCATAACGCTTTCATGCTTATAAACAACTTCCAACCCTGACTATCTGAATATATATAGTCAATTCCTGGATGGAGCCTCCGACGTTGTATGTCTTTTTCCGTGAATTAAATATGCAGCACGACAACCACCTTAATTATTCTTAATTCTAATCATTCTAATTCCCTTACTATTATTATCATTATTTTTATTAGTATAGTTAGCATATACTACTGTTATGTAGCGCGCCCTGTTATTTAGATAGAAATGTCACTTTACACGCATTAATTATAATATAAACTTTTTTTAAAAATGAAACAATTTTTAGATTGATAAAATAATGATAGATACAATTTTAAAGTGTGTAAATCTCGTATTCACTTTAGAAAAAGAAATCAAAATTTTCAGATTTATTCACTTTTTTTAAAAAGAAATTCACGAGATTGTATTATTTTACATAATTAAAACCAACGAAATATAATCGAACGAGAATGTGACTTATTATAATTTTAAATTTATTACCGTGAAATCATTACTTGTATATAAAAGATTATGTAGGTGAAAGATGTAGATTTTATTATTTATATTTTATATCTTAACAGTTATGATTATAATTGGAATCAAGACCTTGAAGTTGTTATAATTAAACTACCATAAGTATTTTTGGTGTTGTATAGGATGTGGATTTATTCATCATTTTATCATACTAAGTCCAAAATGTTATAATTACAAGCTAATTAATTATTATACAAAAAACAATAAATTTATGTTAATTTATATAAAGGCACATGAATATATCCCAAAAGCGAGAGAGAGAGAGAGAGAGAGAGAGAGAGAGAGAGAGAGAGAGAGAGAGAGAGAGAGAGAGAGAGAGAGAGAGAGAGAGAGAGAGAGAGAGAGAGAGAGAGAGAGAAGAAATTAAAAAACTAACAATTGCAATAAGGCCAAGCAAACACAACCAAATCCCCAACTAAACAAAACCAAATAATAAGACAATCGACAGTGACAAACTTGATGAATGTCAAAATCAAATTACGTAAAAAAGTGGTGGTCGAAATAGATTTAGAAAATGTGGACTAGCTATTGTTTTATATAGAAGCGTGACTATCAATTTATGAATTTAGTAGCCTTACATCACATATATGTTAAAAAAAAATAAAAAGATAAAAAATAAAAGAATAATTTTAATTCTCATCTCCACACACCACACATTACATATATTTTAATTTTTTTCATTTTTCCTATAACAAATATGTGATGTATGAATGATAAGTAGAATAACTCAATTAGTTTAAGAAAAATAAAGTAATTTTAAAATACATAAAATATGTGATATGATTAGATTATAAGTAGCATCCCTCAAAATAAGAACCTATGTCACTAAGTGTGTGGTGTAAATCAAATGAATAGAAGAAGTCTTAATTTATTATAAAATGTATCATCATTTTCATATAATTGTAATTGTTGCAAGAAAGAGATATCCTATCACCCTTTGAAAAGAAAAGAAAAAAATAGAAAAGAACACCATAAAGAACAAAACCAAAGCATCAATTTAGATTAAAAAAAAAAGGTAACCCCATATATAATTATGTAGTGTATAAGTATTATGTAGTTATTTTAAAAAAGAGTATAATTTATTATTAAAATTTTAATTTTTTAATATGGATCTTATTTTAATTTTTTTTAAAATGATTATACATAACTGAAAATATTATTTCAAAAAAATAAAAAATAAAGGGTTAAGAATTCCTAAACAATTTTATAGTATTTTCTATAGGTATATGGAATTTTTTTTCCTTTTGTCACCGTCTGCTATTATAGGATTGATAGTCACCCTTGAAATCTGGAAAATAGAATTACGTTTGGGCTAATCATTTGACATTATCGCATTAACAAATGTTAAGAAGATAATAATAAATAAATATGTTCTCCTAAATTATGAATTCGCTCATTATTGAAGTTTTACGTGGTTGAATCCTATATACCATTTATTGTTATAATAAAATTTTATTTATAATTATTTTTGTATATTTTATGTATATTCTATTAATCTAATTGATTATATTATTTTTTTAATATAAAATAATTATTTTGACTAATTATATTAGTAGAATACATAAAAAATATATAAAAATGACTGTATATAACATAACTTACTATTTAAATATCTTTACATTATACATTATCTACGTTACATAATTTGAGTTGTAAAATTTAAATTTTAAAGTTTATTTTTTAAATTAAATTATATTACATAAATGGCATGTGATGTTAATTTATTCAAGAAAATTTATATTTATTGATAATTATAAATAAGTAATATAGTTAAACATTCTTAAGCCTACTTTAGGGTGTTGGGTTCTGTTATAAATAATAGTATTTTATAGATTTTATTAAAATAAATTTAATTTTTTTAAATTGAGATAAATTTATTTTTTTAAATTAAAATGTGTAAAGTAAGTTGACATAAACTTAATATTTTTTATAAAAAATAAAATAATAAAAAATATATCAATAATTAATTTAATATAATTTAAATATGTTAAATTTGAACAAACCAAACACAACTTTAATTTTCATTTAAAGAAAAGAAAAGAATAGGGTTAATGATGAACATCAAAAGCAAGCCAAATTTCCCCAAGTTTGGCGCGGAAATACCGTAGGTGTGTGTCCGAAATTGATATAAACTGTTA
The DNA here is from genome assembly GCF_018687715.1 of Carya illinoinensis. Classification (NCBI taxonomy): domain Eukaryota; kingdom Viridiplantae; phylum Streptophyta; class Magnoliopsida; order Fagales; family Juglandaceae; genus Carya; species Carya illinoinensis. The sequence goes on along the minus strand of NC_056767.1, from coordinate 6,270,146 downwards.
TAATGTAATATAAAATAATAAATGCGTCATACCTCGGCTGGTCACATCGTACGGCAAAGATTCATCTGTTGATGCGGAAAGTCATGGTCTGGGACCCACTTGAGGCAGCGCGAATCCCAATGGTTTTATTCTTTCTTGGAACTCGTGATGTGGTTTATAGCTGGCACCAACTGACGTGTCCGATGATTTTTTCCCGCCTTCAGTTAGGTCCGTTAATAGCCACGTCAGTCACTAACTTGCAGGATTAAATTACGGGGTCGCTCACTGTAACGTACCCTTCCCCCACCTGATTCAGTGTCGGTAATTAGCTCCCCATGGTTATCAGAATACTGGTGCTACAGTTACATAAATTTCTTCAATTTTTATTTTAAATATTTTAATAAGAATTATATAAAAATAATTTTATAAATTAATATGAATTATATGATTTGTTAAATTATAAAATTATTTTTATTATAAAATAAATTTAATAAATCACATAAAATTATATTTATTTATGAGATTATTTTTATATAATTTTTTTTATAATTGTAGCATTCCTTTTATTATCTATTAAATAGTAGATTTTTTTTTAATTTTAATTTTAATCATCTTCAAATATTTTAAAACCCATTTAAAAAATTTTAAAAAATTTAAAAAATAAAAAAAATAAAAAATTAAGAAAAAATGCTTTCTTAATTATTAAATAAAAAAATTAAAAAGAAATTCAGTTCAAAAGAGGTTTAATTTTTTGGATAATTCTATCATTTCTCTTATTAAAAAATCCACGTGGCATCATTGACCCCAACCCGACGACCCCATCCCGTCTTTGCAAAGAAAGAAAAATATATTTGTTAGGAGAAAAGAAAATAAAAAAATAACAAATAAAAATTGACATCAAAATTTTAAAGAAAAACAAAAATGTCAGATATAATTTCAGTAGTAACGCGTTTTGTATATAAAAAAATTTTATATGCAGTTATTTTTATGTATTTTTTTATATTTTATTAATAAGAGAAAAAACATTTCTTGTCAAAAATATAATTTTTTTATATAAATTTATAATTTGTTTATTGTTATCAAGAAGTGTGTTACACATCTAGACTTTAAATATTATTTACTAAAAATTAAAAGAAAAAAAAAAAATAGCATGGGATAAGCTGCAACTCGTAATTGGAGAACCACAAGGAAGCGTCCCAAACCCTTAGGAGTTAGGACCATCCTACATTTTACTACAGTCTATACTCTGCCATTCTGTCAGGGATGGACCGAAACGGCATGGTTGTCGATGTCGTGCCAAGAATAAAGAAGTTGCTGGTCAGTGGTCACCCCAACGGTCTTATTATTATTATTATTTTAATAAAACATCAAACCTTCATTCTTAAAGAAGATAACGATCGAACATGAACCTACACAGTTCCATGCCACCATCTATCATTACTCTAGAATGAATAAATTTGGACAAGCATGCCATCATGGTAAGTTTGTAACGTATAATAAGGTAAGCATGTCGTGTAATAAGATGGACGACTTCTTTTCCTCGACGACCAACATGACATACATTGTATGAACCAAATCAAAGAAGAAAATTTTGAATTTCAAATATCACGAACCCCTGATTAGATAGATTAGTATCTTTAAAACGAATAACTTCAATAATGGTTAAAAACCCACTTACAAAATCGGATTAGTTATACTCATATATAAAATTAATTATGATTTCGTACTATATATTAGATTTATTTTATAATAAAAATAATTTCATATTTTAAAATATAATATAAAGTCACTTAAATTTATTTTTAGTAAATCTCTTTATGATTAAATAATTTATCTTTATCCATGTCTCGAGACTTTAATTAGCATAGACAATTTGAATTATTTTAAATCTATCATTTGAGTTTTAGTTAATTTAAAATTTTAAAATATATTAAGTCGCTTTAATTTGAAGTGTAATTAATTGGATCATATATATAAATTCTAATTTGATAATTTTGAGGGAAATTGTTAGTTATATTAAAATTTTTTAATTCTAAATTTTAGAATCATTCCTTGTGTGTCAAAACTCTCGAATAATTATCGATCATTTTTGTTAATTACGGTGAGACTGAGAATAAGTATTTAATATATTATAATCAAAAGTAATAAAGATACAATTAATTTTTTATAAATATTTTAATTATTCTTAAATATTATATAAAAATATTTATAAAATAATATAATTTAATATGATACAATAAATTATACGCTAAACATGTGGAAGATTTGGAGACGTCGGTTATGACGGTTTGGGAAGGTCGAGTAAATATGTGACACGTGGAGAATGGTGTGAGTAGTACTGTTGGGAGTTGGACAGATTGGAGTGTAGTAGTTCAGCGAAGACATGTTTAATAAATGAAATCGAAAGTGAAATAAAATATAATTAATAATATTATTTTATTATAAAATTAAAAAATATTAAATTATTTATTTATATTTTATATAAAAATTTAAAAATATAATAATAATATGAGATAGTTTAAAAGTAATTTTTCTACATCTAAATTAAGAAAATTTTATTTTATCTTATTTATAATTATATTTTTAAATTTTTATATAAAATATAATAAATAATTTAATTTTTTAAAATTTTAAAATAATAATAATTAAAAATAATATTTTATTTAATTTTTAACTTTTAATTTAAAAACATTTTAAATCATCTCATTATTCAAATAATCTCTCAACGCGTTACTTTTCTTCCCATACAGGACAAAAAAGGAAAATCCAAATTGCTCGAAATTGCTCCCCACGTTACCTCGGTCAAACCATATCCGCTCCCAACTGCATCTCGTATTTCCTTTTCATTTCATTACACTTATCTTTATTTCCTTTTATTTTCTCTTAAAAACGGCATTTTTATATTTTTATTTATTTGGAGTTATTTGATGCATCTCAATAATTAATAATTAAGAAAACATTTAATTATAAAGAATTTCATAAAAATAAATTTTAAAATTGATATAGTTTAAATGTAAAATTATTTTTATTATAAAATATATCTAACTTATCACATAAATTTACATCATTTTATATGTTATTTTTATATATAATTATTTTATTTGTTGATATGTAGAGTATTTTATCGGTAACTATTCACATTATTTAAATAATAAGATTTAATTATTTAAATAAATAAATGGAAAGGATTTTTGGTACTTGTCAATCTGTGATCCTTGTTAATTATTATTTATTTATTAAATAATTGGCGAAATGGTTTTGGTATGAATTTGACGACGTGCTTAGTTGGAACGGTACGTAGACGACGCCAGTCGTCGAAAGGGACTGATAAAGACGTGTAAGCTGGGGAGAGTTACAAGACGACGCGTGTCAGTTTGACAGCTGTAAGCTAGTAACTGCCTTGCCTGGAAGAATCCCCCTCAACACACACCCCCCCGACTCTCAACGGTCATGACCGGTCATTTCCACAGCCTCAACCGGTCATCCTTATCCTCTCTTATATATCTACCGCTCCGCTCGCGGTTCTTTATATTCTTCTCTTTGTGTAAGAACAGGAGGCTCGGCATCCATCCCCACTATCTTGATCTGTTCGCTTTTGAAATTGATTTCCATGGCGTCCTCGAGGGATAGAATTAAAGGTCCGTGGAGTCCTGAAGAGGACGAAGCGTTAAAGAGACTCGTACACTGCTACGGACCGAGAACCTGGACTTTGATCAGCAAGTCGATCCCCGGCCGATCCGGTAAGTCCTGCCGGCTCCGTTGGTGTAATCAGCTCTCGCCGGAGGTGGAGCACCGTCCTTTCAGTCCGGAGGAAGACGATGCCATTATTAGTGCCCACGCCAGGTTCGGCAACAAATGGGCAACCATCGCTCGCCTCCTCAATGGTCGTACCGACAACGCCGTCAAGAACCACTGGAACTCTACCCTCAAGCGCAAGTGCTCGTCCATGACCGACGATTTAAGTGACGACGTGCATGCGCATCAGCCCCATAAGAGATCGGCCAGTGTCGGCGCTGGCGCCGCCGTCTCTGGTCTTTGCCTGAACCCAAGTAGCCCGTCCGGATCCGACTTGAGCGATTCGAGTGTTCCCGGCATATCGCCATCGCACGCATACAGACCCTTGGCGAGAACCGTCTCTCTAACGCCTCCAACCCAGCATCTTGACACCTTGTCTTCGAATACGGATCCGCCTACCTTACTGAGTCTCTCTCTTCCCGGATCAGATTCGTGTGAGGTCTCGAACTATGGTGTGGGATGCAATCGGGCTGGGAGTCCTACTCAGGCTATAAATCCATTGGTGCCTCCACCAGCAGCAGCAGCAGCAGCATCCGTGCAGCAAACTCCGGTGGCAGCTCAGAACGGGTACGAGAAGAATTTCTTCCGCGCCGAGTTCTTGGCGGTGATGCAGGAAATGATCAGAAAGGAAGTGAGGAGTTACATGTCTGGGATTGAACGGAGCGGGCCGTGTAATTTGCAGACGGACGCCATTAGGAACGCCGTGGTGAAACGGATTGGGGTTAGCAAGATCGAGTAGCCAAAACGGACTTGGTCTTAAGTTATTGGAAAACCCAGTCCCAACCATCAATGAATTTGGTTTAAGCGAAGGAACTGGCCGGTAGTGGGAAGAATGAATTAACCCTGGCCTTTGGTTTTTTCTTCTAGTTTTTCCAATGGAATAGAAAATAATTTTGTTAGTGTACAGTTGGAGAAAATGGGGTTTGAAAAAAGAGGAGGGAGGGAGAAAATTTGAGAAACATGTTATTAAAAACCGAGAAAACATGAGAATTTGATCTTCCAGCTAACTATTTTTGAGCTATTTAATGGAATGACAAGAAGGAAAGGAGCCGAAAAAGAAGTAATATTTTCAATTATCTTGAGGACTTAATTAAGTCGCAGTTCATGATATTACTGATTAGATACAAAGAGCAAAGCTTTTTGTTTGGTTACATGGAATTGTAAAGAAAAATCGTATACCCAAGTTTTGTTTAGGGTACGGCTCCTGTTTGCTGGTCGTGTTGAATGATACATGTAAAATCCAAATAGATGCGTTTGAGCTTATTCTCTTAAAAAAATAAAAAAGTATAAACTATATTTATATATATATATATATATATATATATACTAAGTTGAAATAACGTGTAAAGTAAGTCTAGTTAGATGAAACAAGAATTTTGATAAAAATAATATATTTTTTTATAAAAAATTAATTAATCATCAAATTGAAGTCTTTGTTGCAATATTTTTCAAATATGATAATATTTTTTATATAAAATATAATAAATTATTTAATTTTTTTAATTTTAAAATAAAAATAATATTATATTTAACTTTTAATAAAACATCTCGTTTTATCTAATCTTATCTAAATTTCATAATTAAACAATATAAAGTTTGTAATAATTTAAATTTTATTGAAAGATAATATAATAATCTAGTTTATTACCATCAGATCACATAAAACATTTAAGTTTGTATTTTTATAGAGAATTTGTTAAATAAAATCTTAAAAAATGTAATCGTTTTTTCATTTATTTTATTTTTGGATATATTTGAAGGAGTGGGATTTCAAATTTTAGACTTCATTTTAGAAACGGTAAGTTATGTCAATCAGATCACATATATTTAATAAAAAATGTAATTATTAAATAAGAACTGAAATGAAATTTTTATATATGATCTTTTGTATTTATTAAATAAAAACTTTTTATTAGATCACTCTATTATATTCATGCATATTTTCATTCCTTTTAATTTCTTAAACAGTCATAACAATTACAACATGTTCACTTGTACTCAAAAGGATGACTAGACAAACTCAGGTCTATCCATTTGGGTATTTAAAAAATAAAAATAAATCCATTGTCAGAAAGGAGCTGAAAAAAAAAATTTGTGACTAGCACTATCCCCTTTCCCCTTACCCCCTAAAAGTGGCCGTTAGTTATAATTTATTTTTTTAACACAGTGATTAAGAAAGTAATTTTAAATGTATTAATATATTTTTTAAAAAATATTTAAATATATTAAAAAAATATGAAAAGAAAAAAAAAAGGTCCTAGCAGTCAGCTTGAGCAGTGCATTCTGAGCGGCAGAGTAGCACTGCCAAAAAAATAAAAGTGTATCTTCAGTTTTATTCAACATTTAGATGTGTCCCAAGGCTAATTGTGTAATTGCACATCTCATTTCCCTCGCTTTAAAGCAATAACCTACTAAAAACAGAGGAGAGAGGGATACTAATAAAAGAACTGCAAAAAAAATTTCCCCTTATCTCTCTCCCTATGCAATTTAGTCGTATTTGACTCTCTTTCTTCAAAATTGCAGGGTTAGGTTTTGTGAGCCTCCTCATTTGACTTTTCTTCAAAATAACTAGAGACACCCAAAGGCACGGACGCGAGGACGGAAAGAAAGGAAAAAAACATATGCTGGAGGGCGTATAAGAAAGGAAAAAATGGCGTAGGGGGTGTTTTTTATTTTTTTCTCTTGGGTTTTATTTTCGGGACAAAAAGAAGCGTATCTTGAGATAATCTTCTTTCTTTCCCTCTCTCTGCCCAGAAACCAAAACCCCAAAATCGGGAAGTGAACTGAAAAAATATTGGACAGCACCCTATTTTTTTTGCGCTTCCTCATACACATCTCCACCCATCACCAGCCACTGTCTACCAAACCAGAGATTTCCAGCAACATCTAAATACACAAGCACGAGGACAAAAAGAAATAAAAGAAATACATGTTGGAGGGCATATAAGAAAGGAAAAAAATGACGCATGGGTCTTCTTCGTTTTTTCTCTTGGGTTATATTTTGGAACGAAGTGAAAAGATCAGAAGAATTAAAGAAGAGAGAAGACGAAGAGACAGAGAAGGAAATGAGTTTGGTTTTGAAGAGAGAAATGAATGGAAATATGCAGAAAAATAGCGAAGATGTAAAGGTGAAATAAATTAAATAGAAGAACTAATATCGAAATTTACAATACAAACGGCGTTAAGTATAATAATAAAATATAAGGAAAATAAGAATTTCTGTTAGCAGCCTAGATAGCCACTTTATATATATATAAATATTTTAAAGAAACTTAGATTTCGTTTGTTTATAAAATACAAACTATTTTATTTTATCTAAGTATTATACTTTTTAAAATTTTTATACTAAATATAATAAAAAATTATTTTTTTTTTAAATTTTAAAACAAAATTAATATTAAAAAATTATATTCAAACAATATTTTACTTAACTTTTATCTCAATACATATTTACCCTTCCAGATTTGTCTCTTTAAAATTTGTAGTTAGCTTGGAAATGTGATATATATGAGGTGGAGCTTGGATTGATTTTCCAATGTTTCTACTGAAGAAGTTTATAAGCCAAAGCATATTTATGTCATGGTCCACATCTCTTATTTTGTATGATTTCATAATTGTAGCACTTTTTATTTTAAAATTATTAAGAAAAAGTAAAAAAGAATATTTAAAAGAACAAATAAATATTTAAAAGGTTTTACAAAAATAAAAAAGTGGTTTTTTTTTAATCTAAAATTTTTTAATTTTTTTTTTTTTAAATTTGAAACATCCAATCCACTTGCTCTACGGATTGAGCTCTCCAGTGTGGTAGTTACCTTCCGATATCTTCCTTGATCAATCCCTTCTGCTAAAGGGTATAATGTTAAAACTCGCATAAAATGTTAGGAATGGGAGAAAATGTCATTACCGGTCATAGTGGCGGCTTGGAGCGTCCAAAAGTACATGTGTAATAGTAAATAGAAAAAGAATAATGGAAATGTAAATAGAAATGGAGATATACGAATTTATGTAATTTGGTACAGGGCCTATATCCACAAGTCGTTTGTAGGACAAATTCACTAAAATAGGTGTCAACGTCGTGTTTCACATGCCTTTGGGCCATGCTCAATGACTTGGATTTTTGGGGTTGGACATGCACACTTAGAGAGAACATAGAGAAGCGATGGCCTTAGTGGAGGTAAGGGATTCTTTGATACTTAAGTGAGTATTACTTTAGCAGTTCATGCGAGAGAGTAGAGGAATCTGAAAGAGTTCTTCATACATGGAGATTTGACTTTTATATCGGATTAATTGCTCATACTCTGTGTCAGGGCGATATGTTCTATCAACAGTTCACTTAGTTAGATTCCTTTAATGCGACGTGGCTCCTTGTCTCTTCTATCCTGTTGGTGTAAGCCGTCAGACTCCTCCTCCTTTGCCTGTATAGTGCTATTTGAGACTAGGTGTCATAAGGGAATACCGGGGTGATGCGTCCGCTCCTTCCTTGTATTTTGGGGACTTCCCGCGTAATTATGGTCATGGGCTGACTTTTGATTCAAGATCGAGGACCTCTAATGAGAGGAGGGGTCACCTAGTAGGGTTGGGCTTCCCACATTTGGACTTGTCTTCTGGACCTTCGGCCCAAGGGAAAAAACCCCCTTACAGTTACCCTGCCAATTCCTGTTGGACTTGTTTGATGGGAATTTCTTCTTTCCTTTGTCTTCATGTCTTCCTGCAACCACTATCATTTGAAATCCTCTCTTTTCGAAAGGGGGGTCCATTTTACTTCTTGGCTCTTCCACGTGTCAAGTCCTTGGGCACCCCTGTATAGTCTTTTAGTCATTTGATGTGACATGTGATGGTTCCCTTCTCTACTTTATTGGCACGTTTTCTTACGGTTGGGTTTCGGCACTTGATTGCATCCGTTGCTGTCCCTTACACATTGATGGTGTCAGGAAGTCCCCCCACGTCGCATCGTGTTGCATGTTTCATGGGATTTGAATTGTTTCATATCCCACATCTAATACATGGGGGCAGAAAGCCTACTGCCACTTCCCTTTATAAGCTTCACCCTGTCCTCTCTTTTTCCATTTATCACATTTGCATTCTCGTGCCCCAACTTTCTCATTTTTCCTCACTTGTCTCATCCTTCTTCCTATTACTTTTCTTATCCTCAACTTTAATGGCTTCCAAGAAGGTCATCCAACCTAAGATTCCTAGGAAGTTAGACGAGTCTGAGGTCTGCACCACGATGCAAACCTATGCTGGTTACCATTGGCACTTAGAGGCTATCCTTAATTTCTTGTCATCGCTGATTTCCACCTATTCCATTTTAGAGAAGGTAGTTTTCGAGGTCCTTGGGCCACAGGAAGGGGCCATCGACGATAAGAGTTATGCTTCGCATGTTGCCCTCTTCCCTAGTATGTTTTCCTATTGGTTGAGGTTACCATTTCCTCACCCTGTTCGTGACGTATTGGATTGTCTCGAATTGGCCCCCTTTTAGCGTGGAGGATCTTGATGTGTTCTTGTGTTCTATGGTGGCACGCTTTGTTGAAGTTGAACCTGGAGCATGTTTACCTCACTAGTTGCGAATTTCTCCTCGCTCACAATCTTATAAATATGAGGGAAATCTTTGCAGCTTTAGAGCGATGCATGCCCTCGTAACACTGGAACAGTGCTATCGCAAGGTCAAAGACTTGACCAACAAATTTTTCTTTGTGTCGAGCTCAGGATGGAAATTTCCCTTTGGGTAGATAACGCGTCGGGAGTTCCTTGTACTGGCCATATAGGAGGTTGTCCTTGATGACATAGAGGTATGACCGATGACTTCTCCTAAAGAGTTGCATTTTATCACCCTTGTTAAAGAGTGGGTGAAGAATCACCCAGATGCTCCTCTCAAAAGCCCTTCTTAGGGAGGAGAACCTAATGGCGAACTTGCCTCCCCTTAGCCACACCTTCTTTGGCTATTGCACCATTCCGATGCGGTCGTAAGAAACCATTCCGATCGCACCAATCTGGGGCCCTGCTGATGATCATGCCGAAGGCCCCAATCCAAAAGCAGAGAAGGTGCCTTCATTTGAGCCCCTTGTCCTCACTGTCGTCGGGCATATGGTGACTTCTACTGAGAAGGTGGTTGAGAGAACTTGTGAGGGAGAAGCTGAGCTGAACTTGGCCACGGTCTTTGACCACACAGCTGAGGCGCCAATTGCCCTAGTCTCTTCACCGTCTACCACTGACTTGCAGTTGCTGAGGAGGAGGTGTTTGTGGAGACAAGGGCTGAGAAAAGAGGTACGCACGCTACTAGCGAGGGGAGGGAGTGCTCAAATCTCAAGGAGGAGCTTCCTTCTGCCATAAAGGGTCCTTCTTATTCTTCAGCTATTGACCCTACTGAGAGGACTGCGGGTGCAATTGAGGATGTGGGGGTGACCATGCGGCCATGTCCTAAGGATTGTCCAGTGGAGTCTATCCCCATCTCCACCAGCTCTGAAGTTGGGGGAGCTTAGGCAAAGTCTCTGGAGCGAGTGACCAAGTTTTTAATGGACTTCTTTCTGAGGTCTATTTCACTCATTGATTTATCTCTTTCACTCTTTTTCCTCTTTTTTCTTTTCCCATTGACTCTCTTGGCGTTTGCTAAAGATAGTATCCATGTTGAGTATCTGGAAATACAGTGGCAATTGCACTTTTCATTACTTGATTTTGATATGTTATTATCACTTTGGGAGCTCGACCACACATGCACTTCAACCATATTTGGAACAAGCAAACAAACGTACTTGTGGTCAGGCTTGAAATCAAATAAGTGCTTAGCAGTATAGATTTTCTATGATGGTTCACACCCAAAAAGGGAGAAAAGGCATACCATACCTATTTGTTAGATACATTGTATCGAAGGTGATTACATCTCCAAAGTACTAATAAGATGCTTAACTGTATGACACCCAAAACACTTATTTGACCATAAACTCGTCATCCAGATCCATAATGGATACAAAACCATCATTCAACTATGTCATTCTATCAAAATAGTTACTAAGTGTTTTGGCACATCCTTTACCAAACCTTAAGTGTTTGGCCTTGTTAGAAAAGTCCTTACAATTTTTCTCTATAGATTCATGATTCTCATACGCTTCTAGGTCAACAACAAGGGGATTGAAATTTTTGTTCATTCAAATACTTGCTCTTCCATTCAACTCAAGCATCCTTTGATTATTAATCTAAATACTTTTACATAAAAAAAATTCTTGACTTTTGTGGGCTTTAACGATATGATTGTAGTAATCTCAATAGTGGTCAAAATCCATAACCTAGTAACCAAATGAGAATTTTCATTCGCCTTACAATTGTTTTAATTGTTGGGCATGACCTCAAGATGTTACAATGGCTAGGTTTATACTTGCTACCTCTCGCTTCCTCCTTTGTTTCATTACACCAAGCTTACTTTATCATTTCTAATAAGCCAAAAACTCTTTCTCATTTGTAAAAGTCATATTAGATCTTGGTTCTTGAACTTGTTCCTCATTATCACCATCACCATCATTAGTCCCCTCGGCCTCTTCTTGTATACCCGATGTGGTTTCTTTATACTTTGTGTGTGATGCACCCCAACATTCTTACGTTCTATACTATCAGACATGGAGGAAAAATTACTTACGTGTTGTGTGGTCTCTTCAACACATTTGCACGATGGATCACTTCTATGTTGTGTGGTCTCTTCAATACTTCTTAACGTTGCAGGATTACTTGATGAAGAGTAGGGTATGGTTGGTCCAAGAGTTAGCAATACAGATGCTGTAATTATATATATGTGTTAAATGATCAGTACACAAATGTAAACATAACATAAAAAAAAAAAAACCCAAATCAATGGCTTTTACTTGGCTTCCCGAAGGGTAGGAATATGAATTTGGGTATCTATTTGGAGGAATCATAAATGTCGGATACAATAGAGGCACAAGTCCATAATATCCCTATAATAGACAAATAAACAGTAGAAAAATTAAATGAAAAATAATATAAAGATGGAATTGTTAAAAATATAAACATGTAATGACAAAAAAATTAACGTGATTTAAGGGGAACAACTATCGTACCTGAGATGATGACATTGACATACAAGGCTTGAATAGCCTTCCATCTTCCTCTCGCCCCATCAAACCTGTTTTCCTGCCGACAACTATAAAGTTTACATTCATAATGGAGTAAACACTAGTCGGGATGTAAAGCTGGCAATAAAGTTCAAAGATATATAGAGAATATTTGTTTTGATCTTCACGAGTTGCCCATTTGAACTTAGTGAAAACTAAAAGAATAAATATTGAAAAATAAATAAATCTCAAAGAACAACAATATTAGCAACTAGAATGAAAAGAGAAGAAATTGAAATGAACCAAATTTATATGCCACAAAACAAAAAATAAATTTTGAAGTGAACCACAAATCAACAATATTCTTAAATAACAAATAAATCTGAAAGAACAACAATATTAGCAACTAAAATGAAAATAAATAAGAATCGAAATGAACGAAATTTATATGCAAAGAAAACAACAAATAAATCTTGGAGTGAAGCAAACATAAGCACAAACAAATCATCAATATCCTTGAACTTGAACAACAATTACATTTCAAAGAACAACAATATCAGCAACTAAAATGAAAAGAAAAAAATTGAATTGAACCAAATTTATATGCATATAGAACAACAAATTAATAAATCTTGAAGTGAACCACAAATCAACAACAACAAATAAATCTCAAAGAACAACAATTTTAACAAAAGAATGAAAAGAAAAGAAAATGTCTTAATGAACTAAATTTATATACACAGAAAAAAGGGCATCCTACGTTATCTCTATGTGTGTGTGTTGAGGAAATAATACCTTGCAAAATGGTTCTTTTTAGGTGGTTTGGGCTAGCTAGAATGGAGACATTGTGGAGATCTCGGGCAGAATGGGGAGATATGGTCTGGGTGATTGGAGCGGAAAGGGGAAATGATTTTGTATGGGGGAGCCTAGGGCGACAAGGGTATATGATTTGATTTGGAGAGGTCAGGACGACAGATTTGGCCTCGGTAGAAAGTAGAGCTTGAGTTTTTTTACTCTTCTACTTTGGTATGTCTCAGGCAGGAGCAAGGATATTTTGTTGTTCATTTAAAGAAAAGTAGACTCATAGTAGAACAACTCTTTACAGAAGGAGAAAAGTAGGTATTTTAGCTATAATTTAGGCTAATTGTTTGTCTTAATAGAAATATCCAAGCCACTTGCTCCAGGGATTTAGGCTCTCCAGTATGCTAGTTATCTTCCTATATATCTTCTTTCGGTTCCTTCTGAAAGGGTATATACAAGATGAAGTGGGATTTGAAGCTTGATGAACAAATTAAATTGTATTCCCCATCTACCAATCAAGACAATTTTTGATGAAATAACTATCAATTTTTGTATTATCAGATTCAGATCAACAAATTTTATATTTAAAGTTCTGGTGAAAATTTGTTAAAAGACTTGGTTAATTTTGAACAAGTATTTTAATTAATTTAGTCATATCTAATGATATGCCATTCTTTATATCAATAAAAAGAACATACTAAATGGAGGATGATGTCGTCAATTTTAATTTTTATGTGCCAATTATAGCTATTTCAAAATGAGGGAGGTATGTGGATTCAGTCATCTTGGTTGCTAGATATATGCTTATTATATTATGGTATTAAGAATGGAGTAATGATTTGTAAAAGCCTTGAATATACAAATCTTGAGTAGACGTTTTGTAACATATAAAACCTTTCATGAAAATGTTAAAAAAAAAAGTCACTTTTTCTAGTGAAGCTCAATTTTTTACAAAATGCCTATGGGAGGCTTGCAAACTTAAGATTTAGACCGAACATTACTAGAATAGAGTCAGACAAGTGGCACTTCCATATATGTAGCATCAATATATACCTACAAAACTTTGCGCTCATTCCTTGGTATCTCATGTGTGTTTCACAATGGCAAGAATTGAAAATTATTATTGTTTTTAGATATGAAAATTATGTATTGTTTATTATATTTTGTGTGAAAATTTAAAAAAGTTGTAATAATGAGATGAGATGATAAGAGATGAAATGAAACTGTTTTTGTATCCAAACTAAGCCTAATTTATTTTTCCAGCGACAGAAGTCTATCGTAGGCATTTAGAGAGAAGAAAAAACAATAAAACCATTAATTCACTACAAGAAATCTGGCCAACTACATCGATTTTTATATTGTTGAAAACAAAATCGCTACAAAAGGTGATTTATTGCAGCGATTTTTAAATAGTTGTTAAGTTTTTAGCTTGAAACTCATAATTTACCTTATATTTGCATTTGCAGTGATTTAAAATCACTGCATATGTAAATAAAATGTTACAATGCTGAAATAATAGACAGAATTAGCTCTGTGTGCCAAATTTCTCATTTTATTTTTCCCTCATTTTCTTTCCTTTTTCGCCAGTTCTCTCTATTCTCTCTTCTTCGAAATTGCACGATTTCCTTTACCCTATTTTCAGAAGACCATTTCCTTTGTAGTGTTTCTGCCCCTGCGTCGTCTCCTTGCATTTTCGCCCACCACCACCATTCCTTGGGGCCATCTCAGGTGGGTTTATTTCCCTGCCCTCATGCCGATCTCGTTCTGGCCTCACCTCTCTCTCTCTCTCTCTCTCTCTCTCTCTCTCTCTCTCTCTCTCTCTCTCTCTCTCTCTCTCTCTCTCTCTCTCTCTCTCTCTCTCTCTCTAATTTCTCTATATCGCTGCCGCTTGGGGCGTCGTTCGCCACCACCCACACCTCGATGTCGTTGCCAGTCCTCCATCGGAGCTTCCTTCTCCTCCACGCCTAGCCAAGCAGCCCGAGGCCCTCCCTCTCTCCCTTGCTCTGTTCGCAACCCACAGCCCTCAGACGTTGGAAAACTCTGCCACTCCCTTGTCAGTTTCGCTTCTTCTTTTCTTATGTTTTTCTTCATGTTTTGCTAGAATATATATATATATATATATATATTTATATATATATATATATTTATATATATATATATATGGTATTTTGCCCCCTTGCTCTCATGATTTCCCATTTGTTACATTTCCGAGGCACAAATCTATGTTCATTGATTTCAGATTGCTATCTCTCAAGAAATACAGGAGAAAGAAGAGAAGAGCACTGGACCTCCCTGCAACTGCATAGCAGAATAGGAGCTCCTCTGCCATTCCAGTAGCATAGCAATGCGTTCCATTACCTGGCTGCTGTGCAAGATTGAATTCTGTTATGTTTTCTTTGTCCTCTTTTGTATAGGCTTGTACCATTAGCTGACACATTTCATTTTTGTCCCTTTATTCCCTTATTCCTTTTTGATAGGTTATTGTGCATTCTTTTGGGTGTATATAAGTTGGGGGTCTTGCTGTATAGAAATTACATAGAGTAATGAGAATAATTTTGATCTCTTTCAATTATGTTTCAATCTTAGAATTCTAACATGGTATCAGAGCGCCCCAGGTTCTCTCATTCTCATATTGCCTAATTTTCTTCTAGTCATTTTATGAGTCATCTTCTTTGCATTTAGTTCTTCATCTTTTTGCCATCTTTCTTTTCTTCTTCTTAAGCGCTGCTTCATCAATGGCAGAGGATAATGATTTTACCAACACTCCCCCTCATTTCCCCTTAGAACAAGATGATTCTACCAACACTCCTCCACCCAATGCTCCAACTCCCTTCATTTCCCCCTTAGAAAACCCAAACAGCCCATACTCTTCATCACAGTGATAACTCCCACACTAAGATCATCACTCATTCCTTCACTGGGTCGAACTATCTCACATGGCACAGGTCTTTCACTCTGGCTATTTCGATTAAGAACAAGATGGGTTTTCTAGATGGTAGCATCTCAACCCTAGATTTGGCTGATTCTCTCTATGTTCCTTGGCTAAGCTGCAACAACCTTATTCTCTCGTGGATACTCAACTCTATTTCGAAGGAAATAGCTTCCAATGTTTTCTACATTAGTTCTGCAAATGAGGTGTGGGAAAAGCTCAAGACTCGCTTTGCTCAACTAGATAATGTATAGATTTTTCAACTTCAACAGCAACTCAGCACCATTGTGCAATGGACACAGATGGTAAGTGAATATTGCACTCAACTAAATGGTATATGGGAGGAATTGCACAACTATAGGCCATTACCTTGCTGTTCTTGTGGGCTGTGTACTTGTAAAGCACTTAATTCAGTTGGGGATATACAACAATCAAACTATGTGTTCAAATTCCTCATGGGATTGAACAATTCCTATGAAACAATTAGAGGACAAATAATCCTAATGCGTCCAATCCCTTCACTAGACAAGACTTTTTCCTTGGTTCTACAACAAGAAAGGCAAAGGCAAACTAGGAGCTTAGTTTTGCCAGCCATTGAGTCTTCGGCTCTATTATTACTCAATATTTATCTATATAATGTTCAATTAGTTGCATAGAGAAATTGCGTAGGACACATTATTCATTTTCTCTCATTCTATTGTGTTTTTTAAGAGGATGTTTGTCATTCTGGTATAAAGTTGTAACATATGGTAATAAAAAAGTTTAGCTCTATTTTCTTCCAGGCTTTTGAGTTTTTTCACACAGATCTCAGCAGTGCCACAGAACAACAGAGGGAGTATGAATCCAGCTAGACTCATGAAGAATCCTTGGATACACCTTTATTATTGGATCAAGTACAGGCTTAAACTTACAAGCTTTAACTACTGGTTTATCTTCTTCGCACTACCATTACCTATTATTTTACTAGATTAGATTAAGGCTTTTGCTCGACTATTGTGAAGGAAATGTCAACTGTGTGAAGATATATATATATATATATACACACACACACCATAAACAAAAAAAGATCAACATGCTAGTGTTAATATGGTAGTATCTCAGTTACATTTTAAGTGCTGAATACTGCAATTTGCTAGGTAAAAGTCTCCCCCATTGTAAAGTGTGAATTGTATACTGGTTTCTATGAGAAAATGTGTATGAATTTTCAAAGCAAATACCTTAAAAGGTTTTTGTGTCACTTATGCATGTAGATTCCTGATTACGTTTCATTCTTAAATTTTGTCATTTTATTCTAGGATCCATTTTAAAACATTACATTAGTTCATTATTCTGTCTCTTCATTAATATAAGTGGTGATTTGTAATCAGAGTTTAAATCGATATTTCTGGTGGAGTTCTGGTGTTGGAACTCCTTGTCACTAGTAGTGTATGTGAATACGAGTTTAAGTTTGTAAGATTTTTTTTTTCAAATTAAGAGAACTTAACAAAAAAGTAAAAGATCATGCATCCTAGTACTCGAGCACAACATGGACATCACAAGTTATTAAAAGAAAGAAGTTTTGTAACTGAAAACAACTAACTGGTTTATTCTTTTGTTGTATAATAGAAGTCTTACCTCTGAACTTCTGGGTGCTGGATTTTGTGGTGTTGGTGAATTTCATGACTTGAACTGCTAGTTGTCATGAGTAACCATGAAGTCAAATTGGGGGGATAATGAGAATCAGAAGAGGTGGTTTCAAATATCTTGATTTTCCTTTATGGATCATCACAATATCCTTCTTCTATCTGTCACCTGCAGTCTGTACCCATGATAAACAAAGTTTAGGTTTAGTGAATCCAATTCGTGATGTTTATCTAAACAAATTTGAGGTTGTAGATTTTAGCCTTTGTAGGTAAGAATTTTTATGTCTGTATCTTCTTAGTACACCTGTTCGTCACTGTTGGACTGGAAAGTATACTCCAATATTTGCTTATCAGTTGCTTCGGTTGGCTTTCTAGAGAATCTTTCTTCTTGTTGTTTCCTAAAGTTTATTGATCTGCTTGTGGTGATACACATGTATTATTGAGTGGGTGGAGAAGTAGTTGGCCAGGCCTGAGTGTCTATTAAAGTCATTTTTATTATTCATTAGCTCAATTCTAATATTTTATATTTGGCTAGATAAATTATGGTACTAAATTATGTTGCTTTTATTTTTTACTTCTTACGATCATTGTTTTATTTTATTTTGTGGTAGCAATATGGTGATATCAGAACTCTGTATACTGCCAAAGAGCTTGAGGTATATAACTTAATTAAATGTTTTTTGGGAGTAGCATATGCCTGTCATAGAATTTGATTATGGTGTACAGGCCAAATTTATTGTAGTGTACGAAAAATTAGAAATTGTTTGGTTGGACACAAGAAAATTCCAAGTTTTCATCACTAAACCGTAGATGTCAGAGGGCTGGGTGTTGACTGTTTTGTGGTACCAGGTGCTTGCCACAAACTCTTCCTTAAACAATCATAAGTCATTACTATGTGATATTCTGGTCAATTAGAATAATCCAGCTTTTCAATATGGTGTTGCCACCATGTCAACCAAATCTATTGCTATTTTACATACTTATCTTAAGGAAAGCCTATGCAGTATGCATCATTTCAATGCCCCATGATTGGGCTTTTTTACTAAATAATCTACGATTGTTTTTTTGCATTAAATGATCAACAATTTTATTCGTTTCCTCTGTTGGCTCAATGGCAATGAGTAAGTAATCCATTTATTTGCAACGTCTTGGTGATTATCTCATTAATCTCCCAAATATTTTTTTTTATTAAATTCTAAGTGATAATTACTAAAAAAAGGTTCTTTAGTGGTTTGGGTTTATGAAGAAAGGAAGTAACTGGCCTTCCATGGTATGTCACCCCAAACTTCTCACTGGATTTTCCAATTTTTCCAAAAAGCTTAAATTGTTAAGATATAGGCACCAGAGTTAACATCTGCCTTACTCAGTGTTGAACCCAAGGTTTCAAGTTTCATGTGATTATAAATCTACACATGGATTTTGATGATAACAAATGAATTCAAAGAATAAAGGAGTTTCAAGCTCAAGTTGTTCACACAATGGAATCAAGTACATCAAAGAACCAAGCATGAGCAAGAAGGAAACAAGTTCACATTAAAGTCATAGAGTAATGTTGTAAATCTCTTAAAATTTGAAATTAGGATTAATGCTCAAAATTAATATTTTATCATAAAGCATTAAAATACATTTTCCACATGTACATGAATATTTTTGAAAATTAAATTTGAAAATTTTGAAAGATGATTGATTGTCATCTTTTGCATGTGCATGCCTTGATTAAAGGGTTGAACTTTGAAAATATTAAAGATGATTGATTGTCATCTTTCACATGTGCATGTTTTATTTGAATATTTTCAAAAGTGATTGATGCTTTTTTAGACTTATACAAAAGGTAGATGATTTTGTTTGAAAAATTTGAAAAGTAAAGTGTGCTCATTTTGTCATATGCAAAAAGTAAAAGATTAGGTTTGAATTTTTTGAAAAGAAAAGTGTGCTCATTTTGTCATATGCCAAAAGTAAAAGATTAGGTTTGATTTTTTTGAAAAAGTGAATGATGTTGTCTTTGACAATTGAAAAAGAAGAACCTTTTATTTGAATTTTTTGAAAAAGTGAATGATGTTGTGTTTGACATGTGCATCTTTTTAAATTTGAATATAAAGTCTCATATGCCTATAAATAGATCATTTGAGAGCTTCACATTTACAACACCAAGAGCATACAACATTCATTCAAAACTTTCATTCTCTCTTCTCTAAGCATTGAGCATTAATCCTTGTTCATTTTGAGAGATATAGTTTGTGCTGTATTGTTCTTATTTCACTCATTGAGGAGTGTTTTCTGATAACCTACCCATTATCAGCTTTTGTATCAGAAAAAGGGTGTGTATAACCCTTGTGCGTGTAGAAAGTATTCTACACGGGGAATAATTGAATCATCACGTGTAAGGTGATTGCAAGTGTAGAGGGTGTTCTACACGGATCCTTTGTAGCGGTGTTGTTCAAAGGTGTAATAGGTTTCTATCTCCACCTGAAGGAGGTTGAATAGTGAATTTGGGAATCCTCAAGGGGTAGCTTGAGGCGAGGACGTAGGCAGTGAGGCCGAACCTCGTTAACATACTGAGTTTGCTTCTCTCTTACCCTTACTCTTTATATTTATTGTTATTTCATATTTTGTTTATATTTTATATTATATATTTGATTTATAATTGTTATTTTTTTAATACAACTCAATTCACCCCCCCTCTTGTGTTAGTCATCTGGGCAACACTCAGTTGAATCCTCTGTGTTCCTCTCTTCATTTTCTTTGTGTGAGACTGACTCACAAGTGTTAATGTAGGTGTTTGCATGTCAAAATGCTGAGAGCTGCTCATGCTTTTGTTATTTACCTCTGTTGCCTTCATATGAGTATTTGAGGTGACAATTGACTACAAACTTTCTTGGATGTAAACACTATCTTGTATGTTCTTATACTCTTAGGAAAGAGAGGCCTGTATCTTGGAGGTAGGTGGCGTTTCAACTAGATAGGATTGCTTGGGCTATTATCACATGCTCCATGTGATCTATGCCAAGCATGTGTTTTCTCTTTCTTCTGCTTGATCGGGCTTATATTTTATTGAGCTCTGTTGTTCATGGTTGGTATTATATAGTTTTCTCTTTGCAATTTGATCGTAGGATTCCTATCATTGGAGGTAAAGACCTAGACTTGCATCGACTTTTTCTGGAGGTAACTTCTCATGGAGGTATCGAAAGTGTAAGTCGAAGTAATTTACAACAAGTTAGTTGATTTTAGTATCATCTTGTATGTGAATGAACATTTGGGACTCCTCCATATTCGGCTTTTGTTTAAAATTTCAATTTTGTAATCTCATCATAATATCATTTTAAAAATGCCCCGTTGACAAGTGATTGAAAAGTTATGGTGGTCCTTTGGGTCTTTGACTCTTTACATTTTGTTAGTGTTAGCTAAATGATGTCATTCATTTTATGGGTGTTCTGTATTTATAAGATCAAGCCATCCCATTTTTCTATTTAATGGGAACATATGTGAACGTTTAAAATTCCACACCTAAGATCTTTGAACGTTAGATTTCCTCCCTAAGAGATATTTTAACTAGAAATACTTCAACTCCAGATGATGTCAATGTCATATCTCGAGTGAAAGCCCCTTACCATTGTCTATCTTAAATGTAGGGTGCAATTTAAAGAGAGAAAACCCAACGAGGAGGAATCCAATTGCTTTAACGCTGCCCTTGTAGAGCTCTTGGGCTGCTTTAAATGCAGTAGGCCTTCCACATTGCATTTCTCTCTTCTTTGAATACTGTAATTCAATAAGCTAAATTTGGTCTCTCAATTCTATATTTCCAACTTTAGTGTCCATACATATGCATATTTTTTTATCTTTCATGAAAATGATGAATAGAAGGGTGGAATGCTGATGTGAGATCTTTTGTAAGCCACTTTCCTGTCATGAAGTGACTTCAGTTGTTAGCTTTCTGCAATATCCAACCTTTCTTTTTCTACTTTTAACATGAACTTACACTGCCTTTTATCAGGAGCTACACAACAATCTAACTTGAGAAGCTCCAACATACAGATAATAGATAAATCGGAGACATGTAAATATGAACCTTAGTTGTCTTTGCAGATTTCTTCTTTCTTGTGTTCTACTCGATTATTTTTTCTTACCGTTTGCTGGGTGCAATTTTATATGTAATTTCTACTTATCTGGAAAAGTGGAATTTACAAGTTATTAGGCAGAGAAGATGGAAAGAAGTAACTGCTGTTTTCAACTTTCCTTGCATAGCTACTAATGCTTCTTTTGTGCTGCGCAAGTACTATTTTTCATTACTTCACCACCGTGAACAAATATATTTTTTCAAGGCTCGGGGGTGGGTGCCTATATCTTCCGGTGAGTGCATACAGCAACCTGCCCTTCTTTTAACAGTTATTCTTGGATTCAGTTTTATAATAAACCTATCTTTGGCAGATTCTTTGACGAGCCCAACCTTAACTCCAGTTCCAATTCAAAGAACAGAATCTTTGCAGCCAACACTAGAAATCCAAGCAGCTCTGCTCCAGTAGCAACTACAGAATTGGATGGAGGTATCCGCATTTCTTTTCAATTCCTAAAATCCGGGAGGAAAAAGAGAGGATAAAACTGGGTGTGGCGATATTAATATTAGCTATAAATCTTATTTAGTGTTAGCTATTGTTTTGAAAACAGAGTACAATAATATCAAGGGGGCATACCGGCATACTCCCATGTACAACCATAAGGAGGCTATATAAAAGAAATCTTAGCAATGGCTACACCAAATAAGAGACCAAGCCAGACCATAATATGTAAACCATTTAACTTAGCAAAAGAAATTACCCAAGTGTCTCCAAGTCTTTGCTATTTCTGTAGTCATTGAAAATGATTGAAAGAGAGTCATGACACAAACTGTCTGTTAGAATAAATAGCCCAAAACATATCAAGTCCAATGTGAGCTAGAGTTATATATACAGGCACTCCATATGAAGTAAAACATGGTCAGACGTAAATTGTTAGAATGGAGATGCTTGCCTTGGCATTTATGAACTTATCAATTGTTTTCAATTGCTACATTTTAATTGGTTAAAACTGTTGCAGATCAATAACAGATGTTGAAGGGAAGGTAACCCCAAGGGGTTGGCCCAAGTGGTGAAGGCCTAGGTCTTGGGGTCTCACTCCCTTCAAGGTCTAAGGTTCAACACTTCATGGGTGCAAACAATCCTTTGAGGCCATACCCATTAGTGAAAAGTTAGCAATTTAACCAGTTCTGTATAAGAAAATTTTTGAGAATGCGGTGCACGGGACTAGAGTTTACTCTGCAGGGATGAGTCCAGAGGGCTTGGCTTTGAAGAGATTCCCCAACATAAAAAAAAAATAATAAATAATAGATGCTGAAGGGATTCTATATACTTGGACTTTGCTCAGGAGACTTGGTGTTCTATACGCTGTAGCTTCGTATTTTCTATATGGATTTTGATCAAATTTCCAAAAGCCTTGAAGAGGGAGGAGAACAAGGAAAGAAAGAACTACCTGAAGGTGTCTTAAGGTAGAGTTTTCCTGTTTTTTTACACTGTTCTTACAATCATCATATAAGTTCCATAATCTATTAATATGTTACATAATCTATTACACAATAATAAATAATTGAATATGCTAGAAACATAAGTTTTATAGTTTTTTCCTGCATGGTTTGATTTCTAGTGCCTTGATGGTATTTTCCTAGCTGTAACAATTATGTGATATAGGATATTTTCTATTTTCCCCCCCTTAATACCTCATGGTTTATGTTTTGGATAATACATGTCGATTTATTTTATAACTTAGGCCAAACTTTAATACAATTCTTGATCTTCTAACATAAGTGAAAAAAATATTATTACTGAAACTGTATTTTTCAAGATTAATTTTTAATTTTTTTTTTAATTTTGTAATTGAGTATTTTCAGTGAGTAAACATAGCTGAAAATAGGCCTAAAATTGTTGCAATTGCTCTTTTCCAGCGATTTCTATGCATTGGAAAAAATTTTATATGCAACAAAGAAAGCAAGCACTGTTTTTGATATTGAGTATTTGTAATGATTTTGTGAATTTTTGCAGCGATTTAGTTGAGAATATCAATCTTTTTTATGGGTCTAATTTTCTATTTCTTTTGTTTTGGGTAGTGAGTAGTAGAAAACCGATTGAGTCTTTAGTCATGTCTATTACATGCCTGCAATCAATGGTGAATTTAGGAGTGGTAATTCATGTTTATAGATTGTGTTTATATCATGTCAAATTATAAACATTCAATTAAATGAATCAATCTGAGCACGACTCGCTAAGCTAAATGAGTCAGATTTTCAAATACTATTAGTATTTATTTAAATAACGGGTCATATCCTATCATCTATTTTATCCCGTTTAATAATTAATTATAAATGAGTTAAGATCAACATGATGCAATTCATTTCAATCTGTTTGATGTAAATGTGTTTAAACTAATTTGTATAATTGATTAGCAGTTACAATATCTGAAAAAATCAAAAAATAATAATACTACCAACTAACAAAAAATATTAATATTTTTTATCTTTTAACTAACCACTATTACAAATTAACAATAATAAATACGAGCATTGGTCCAACATAACAATATATGCATATTGAGAAATACTAATATTGTTTTTGATAGGTAAGAAATATCAATATTACAATTCAACAATAATAAAATTGTAATTTTAAAATAATATTTAAATTGATCATTGTGGATTGATTTCGGATAAAGCAGATTGACTTTTTTATTAATCATCTCTTAATGGTTCAACGTATTTTAACCTGAACTCATTTATACCAAACTCAAACTTGCTAATTCTGTGTTTTATTAATATTGAGTTCACGAGTTGTGTCATATATTGCTACCTTAACCATCATTTTCTTGGGCCAAAAGCATCTCAACGACTTCTCTCATGTTGGGTCTTGCATCTTTTTCTTCCTCCACACATTGCAGAGCAACGTCAATAAGAGTTTCCATCTTTCGTACGTCATATTCGCCTTTCAACCTTGGGTCAATGATCTCTTCAAGCCAGGACTCCGTTAAAGCTGCCCTATTCTTCTTTTCCCTCACCCACGAAACAAGCCTTTTGTGCTGTGGCTGCTCTCCACTTTCTATGTCATTGACACCCTTTGCTGCATCTTTTCCAGTCACCATCTCCAACACTACAATCCCGTAGCTATAAACATCTACTTTGGAGGTGATGGGCAGATTAAATACCCACTCTGGAGCCATGTATCCCCGGGTTCCTCTCATTCTCGAGAAACTCGGATTCTTGGGTTCTCCCCTGCTTTGTAGTTTGGACAGGCCAAAATCTGCAACCTTTGGTTGATAATTAGAGTCTAGGAATATGTTTTCAGGTTTTACATCGCAGTGTAAAACCCACTCCAAGCACTCTTCATGCAAATAAGACAGGCCTTTTGCAGTGCCCAAAGCAATTTCAAACCTTTTCTTCCAGTCAAGTGAATTGGTAGTGAGGTTGTCTGCCAATGAACCATGCTCCATGTACTCGGATATCAAAAGCCGCTGCTTTCCCTCGGCACAGTAACCCCACATTTCTATCAAGTTCATGTGGTTAAGCCTACCAATGATGTTCACTTCTGCTAGAAATACTTCTTCTCCTTGGTTGGCTTCATGGAGTTGCTTGATTGCTGCAACTCGATTGTCCACCAACACCCCTTTGTACACAATCCCCCCTGCACCTCTTCCAATCTCCTCAGTAAAACCCTTAGTGGCCCTTTTGAGCTCCGAATATGTAAATTTTCTGAATCCGGTGATGGCAAGAAGATAGCCTTGCTTGTCTGCACTAGAACTTTTAGGGGTTCTAATGAACAGAAACCACACCAAAAAGATGATCACAATTTCTAGTCCTCCCAATCCACAAACAAACCAGAGCATGAATTTCACTGTCCCGTTTACTTTGCTTTTTGAGTATGCTCTTTCCAGTAGCAGCAGACCTTCACTCGAACAATTTAAACCAATTTCTTCTGTAAGATTGGCATTCGAGAGGAGATTCTTTTCCGGCACTCTCAGATAGAAGCTTCCATCAAAAGAAGGTATACGATATCCGTTCGTCAATAGAATCTTGGGGAAACAATCTGAAGTTCCACTAGCCGTGCTAAAGGTATATTGGAATGCTTTGCAGTCGGCCAGTTCCAAGCATAACTTCTTGCATTGATCAAGTGTATAATTGTAGGAGGTATTATAATCATTACCATAGAAATCAAGATAGGAAACCTGCAAAAAATCAAACTTGCTTTTCCCAAAAGTGAGATCCAATTCGGGCTCACACCCTTGAGACCAATCGATATGATTTATCATCTTATATCCTGGAAGACACGAGCACTTTCTACCAATACCAGGAGCATAACTGCATATACCGTTAGGCCCACAAACACCATGAATAGCACAAGGTCTCTGCCAGGCCTGCCATGAAACAACCCAAATCTCGCCCTCCTCGTCCCAACTGTACAACCGAAGATTACCATCGGAATCAACTGTCAATCTTCTATGGAGCAATTGTCCATAGTCGGCTGGCGAAAATGTAAAGTTATCCGAAGAACTGAAGTAGCCGAAGGAATCAAGCACTGCGATTCTACTACTGTTGTACACGAACCTTCCGTCACTATAACCGCGGATAAGCCATGGTGCAGGCCAGTAAATACTGGAAAGCTCAGCCCCATCATAAAGAAGGCAGAGGACGTTATCATTATCGAAAAGAAGCTTGTAGAAGCCAGAGGAATAGTTGGTCTGGCTTCTCGAGGAGACAAGCTGTGTATTTCTAGTTAGTAATTGCTGGGGAAGCAAGGTATCTGTGGGAAAGTGGAAGCTTTCCCACAAATTTTCCCCGCCCAAAGTTCGTAGAACAAGATTACCAGTATCGTAAAGATGTAATTCTAAAGAAGAGAGAGAATTAGTGTTCGTCTGCCAGACGGTTAACTCACCAGCGTCGGTTAAGATAAGATTACCATTTCTGAGCAGGGAGAGCTTCGATTTCCTTCCGTTAACCGGTTGGTCTCGGTTGGCCATCCAGACAACGGTGCGGTCCTGACTCCTTGAGGGTCGGGAGGCAAACCATATTGCAAAGCAATAAGCATTGTGACCGACGGAGTAAAACCCAGCGGAGAACACTCCATTCGGCGAAGTCAAAACATCTTCCGGGTTCTCGCTGGAGAGAGACAAACCTCCGCTCAAAGTGCGATTTGTGGATGTCGCCGGAGCAAACAATGCCGAGAAGAGGATGAACAAGATCAGAGTGCCCATGAACTTGATGGAATGAAAGCTCAAAAGAAGAGGCGGCGTGGGAAAGATAGGCAGAGAGGCACGCAGAAGCGAGAATGGCCTTTACCCTTTACTTTTTGCTCGTTTTGGGTGAGTAAGCAAGTCAATGCCCTGCACATGTCGGCGAAGCAATGAAAGGGACGCCAATCCACGCGTTACCGGTCTAAATGGTTGGGTTTGATTCGGTCTGGTTTTATATATATATATTTTAAACCAAATCGTTGTAAGTTAATTTTACAAATTTAAGAGTTGTTATGTACCGATTCATTACTAGAATATAAGTAAATATTTAACTATAATATATGTAAGCTCTAGAGTTTTTATATAAGTATAGATGATCAAATATGTAAAAATTTATTTATCAATACGAATCTATATTATAGTTTTTTATATAAAAATGTATTTATCCTTCATATAAGTTTTTATTAATAATTTAATATTAATTTTATATTATATCAAAAAATTTGTAAGATTAATTGGCATGAATAATAAAATTAAAATTTTATATAAATAAATATATAACACATATATAATATAAAAAACTAGTAATATAAATAATATTTAATAAATCTATATTCTGATTCTGTTAAGTACAACTCCGTTTTTAAAACATAAAAAATTGGGATTGAGAATCTAAACCAAACCGAACCAATTACAAACCGGATAAAGCCAGTTGTTCAACGAGTTTTCGGATTTGTTTTCTCCGCACACTGTAGGCGTTCAACTCTGGTTGCTACATTTAAGAAAAGTGGTTCTTCTATTTATGGCTCACAAACGACGACTTGGCTATAAGATTAGACCATAAAAGTGATAAGAACGCCGATGGTGGACACGAACTTTTGAATACTAATTAATTAATTAATATTATTTATAATATTAAAATGTACGAGTCTTACTTATTTTATTTGAAAAAAAAAGGTAAATATATTACTTATATTAAATATGTTATATCTTATTTTGTGGAATGAAAATAAAATAATATAATGGTTTATAAAATTTTTCGTTAATTGTTGTGCGACAAAACTTTAATCCCCCACAACTCCCTCCTTGTTACAATGGCAGTGTAGTTAAGAGGTTATGAACTTTAAAATAAAAAATTAAAAAAATAAGAGAAAAAAGAAAAGAGGATATGAACCTAGCACTAGATATAACCAATAATGATAGTGCCCTTGGTGGAAACTAGGGGTGAAAGTTTAAATTAAAAAATTGAAAAAAGGGTCCAGATCGGTCCAGTTTTGGAATGGTTTGGAACCAGTTCCTATATTGTAAAAATGGCTAGACTCGATCCAGTTTCTGTTACGTGCTTTTCAGGATCGGGCCGGTTTTAAAATATATATAAAAATTAAATTTTTAATATTATATAAATTATAAAATATATTATATATAAATATAATTTATATATATAATATATATGAAATTTTTATATATAATATATAAAATTATATACCTTATATGAAATAATTTAATACTATAATTTATAACATATAATTTTAATTAAATATGAACATTTGTAATTTGTTTGATCATATGTTATTAATATAATATACATATATTAATTACATTTTATGGCCTAATAAATTCTCAACATATTCATTTTGATAAATACATAATACATTAGTAATACTAATATTAATATACATTAGCATATTAATTACATTTTTCTTTGATTAATTTGTATACATTAGCATGCTAATGTATATTAGTATATTAATTATATTTTATACCCTAATACTAATACTAATAGTATTAGTAATCCACTTTAGGTCTATATATAAAAAATTACATAAATCATTATAGTATTAGTAGTTATACTAATACTATATCACTATATAATACTATAGTGATATAGTAATATAAATACTATAGAAAATGTCTTTTTTCAAAAATGTTGTGAGTTTTTTTTAAAATGATTAAAGATATAATTGGTCAAATAGCTTTATTGGGAGAATCTCTCGAGTTACACCCTCTATGGATCTAGCATGATCCTTTCCTAATATTAACATAAAACAACATAAATGATAAATGTACCATCGGTGCAACCCTTTGTAGACAGAGACCCTTTTTTGTTTGTTTTTAAATCTTGTATTTGTGCACATGAACTGAACTAATTAGAAGTTGTTATTAGTCATTGCATCAAGTAGTGGCATAATCTCAATTTCAGTCTCTATTTTAGCCTTTGTTTTGACTGTCTTGGAAATCGAAAAGCAGACACGTACGAGGGTGGCAGCTTGCATATTTTAGAGTCAAAGTACTGTTTTTTGTGATTTGTCAAATTATAAAATTATTTTTATTATAAAATAAATCTAAGATATTATATAAAATCACATCTGTTTATGAAATTATTTTTGTGTAATTTCTATATAGCTATAGCAATCATTATTTAGAAATGATAATTACAGTTTTAAATTATGTAAATTTTGTGTACTTATTTTGAAAAAAATAGATAAATATTAGACTCAAATGAAAATAGTATTTTTTAATAGTGGACTCTAGCTACTTTTTTTTTTCAATAAAAATGTGTGATACTTGCACACCCTAAATCTATATCCAATATTACTCAAACAATCGAAGAAACTCTCAACCACGCTATTGATGATGGTGTTGGGAGGCTTGTTAGCTGCTAGAGGACAAGCGTCTGACATGAAAAGTGAGAACTGAAAACAAGGGAAGAAGCTGAGAGACTTGAAGAGTTTGCTCATTTCAATGGTTTTAATGTCTGACATGAAAAGTGAGAACTCTATAGGAGAAAACAAGGGAAGAAGCTGAGAGACTTGAAGAGTTTGCTCATTTCAATGGTTTTAATCCTTTCATACATGCTCAAAATTAGATCATTAAATTGGATGAAGTGTAGACTTGAACTTAAAAGACTTCTTTGATACATTCCAACTCCTTTCGAACAGTGTCCCATAGAAGTTTCAAGTTTATGCTAAAATTTCTCTTCAATTTTTTTGTTTCTTTTTGTTTTTGTTTTTGTTTTTGTTTTTGTTTTTTTTCTTTCTTTCTTTCATGTGATTCAAATAGAAGAATGAATCTGATAAAGAATGGAAAAATTAGAAAATAAAAAGGAATGACGTTTAAATTTAAGCTTAATAATAAGAGGGTGGAAGGAACCATTGCATGAAAACATATTTTCTTTTTAACTTTGAGATTTCTATATAATATCATTTCAAATTTTGCATAATTGTCTTTCATACGCAATGTTATGGAAATAACTGACTTCAATGGAGTTTCTATTTCTTGCCTTCTTACCAAATGGAGACGGCACCAAAAGAATTTTTATGACTCAATTTCTCAACTTTGTTATTATTATCATTATGACAAGAAAAATCTATTTACAGCTAGGGTTGTACATAAAATCGGCAAACTGACCTACACCGGCAGAAACTAATTGCCTGATGTCAGAACCGGCTGAAACCTGCGAAGAACCAGTCGGGGGTCGAGTGAAATATATAGGAACTGACGTTGGCCGGTTCATTTTTGGTTCTTCTGTGCAAAAAGCCGTTGAACCGGCTGACTGGTTCTTAGATTTTTTTTCTTGTTATACATATATAGAAACGACGCTGTTTCACTTAAATAAATTGGATGATTCATTTTGGACCCTTTAATAGTGAAAAA
Organism: Carya illinoinensis; assembly: GCF_018687715.1. Lineage (NCBI taxonomy): Eukaryota > Viridiplantae > Streptophyta > Magnoliopsida > Fagales > Juglandaceae > Carya > Carya illinoinensis. The sequence continues at coordinate 6,240,063 of NC_056767.1, read as the reverse complement.
AAAAATATGAACAAGCCAAACAGTGTCGTTTTGTATGAGTGTAAAGTACCCCTTCCATCTTCCACTTTCCATTTTAGCATTTCCCACTTCGCCAATCGCCTCTGCAATTCATTATCCAAGTTTATTAATATTTGATGTTTTTTATTAATATTTGATGTTTAATTTTAATGTTTTTTATATCTATATAGAATTGGAAGCACAATTAGGCATCACAACTATTGATGACTGAAGACTGTTTTCGACTATGGAATGAAGAATTGAAGATCTACGATTTTTCATTTTGTCATAATTTAATTTTAATTTGTATTAGTTGCTTGCTTATTGCTTAAAACAATTTGTGTTGGTTTGTAATATTTGTATTAAACATCTACTCATCTAGTGGACATTTTTATTGATTACATAGTAGTTTATAGTTATTAACTTATTAGAGTATTAGTTAGTAATTATTAGTTACTATTACTAATTACTTAATTATTAATTAGTTTTATTGTTTTTAGACTTTTAGTAATAAATTTTAAAAATACAAGAAGAAAAGTCTAAAATATTGTGAATATTGACTAATAGATTTGAATGAAAAAAGTCCAAAAAACATAGCAAAAGGAGGGAGGGATGGTGGATTCACTTATCACTGTTGTTGGATATATGCTTATTATGTTATAGTATATATTAAGAAATTCTACATATGAACTACACTTTCATTCTACATATTATGTAATAGTACTGTTATATATAGTCTATTTCATGCATGAACTTGCACACCCCACTGACGTGGTGGGACTTTTAAAAAAAAAAATAAATGAAACAAACAGGCTGTCGAAGAGAAATGAATTAAAGAAAAACATGAACAACCATTGAATAGATCCTTTTATTGTTCGTCTCACTCTCTCTTGCAATCTTTCCTCTCTCTCTCTCTCTCTCTCTCTCCCCTTTATCGGCTTGCTGAGGTTTGCCGTCACCTCGGCCAGAAGCTCCCCACTTCTCGGTGTTGAATCTAGCAATTCTTGTAGGTAAGAGGTTTTCCCCCACTGTAGCATCGTCCTTCAAATAATTTTCTACACAAGATTACTGTTGTAAATGGGAAATGACTTTAAATGGAGGCGAATTTCGTTTTTAAACCACATGGGTTAATTTCTCCTTGAATTTGGTTATGATCCTATTCTTCCTATTTGAATTAATTATCGTCTGGATTTTCACAATGTGGTTGATTTGTTAAGTCTTATTTAACATCCAAATACTTTTTCCCCACTGGGTTGTTGCATTCATACTAGATTTATTGTCTATATATATTGCAAAATGGATTTTTTGCAAGACTAGATTTATGGTAAAATGGGTTGCTGCATTCATAGGACTAGATTTTTTGCAAGACTAGATTTTTATGTCTATGAATTGATGCTAAAGGCGGATGAAAATTATTGTGCTTGCAGCAAGGTGAGCTTGTTTATTATTATTATTATTTATTGGGTTATAAATCATTGTATTTGGACTTCTATGTTAACATGTTGGAAAATATTGACCAGATTACAACTTGGAAAAGGAAAGCATCGAGATGTCTCTTGAGTATGGAAGTGCTTTGTGGTAAGGCTTTTGAGTTTTAGATTTGATAACATAGTTTAACAGGGTAGGGGACCATAGTTGTGTCTCTCATGCCCCAAGTATCCCATCAATATTATCTCACTTTCAGCTTTCTTGTATTGCCTTCCCCGTCAAATTTTGGAGTTTAGTGGAATCCAGTTTGATCAACTAGTAATTGAGACTCAAGAAAGTGTACAGTCTCAAGTTTAACTATGTCAGGCTGAAATATTGGGGAGAAAGCATGAGAGAAAATTAGGGCTTACGGAACGTAAAGTAGAGGTGACAAATCCAAGGGCAAGGTGAGAGAAAGGGAGTTCAAGGGCGGGTTGAGAGGGAACCACCATACCGACGGGGAAGGGGAACTCTACCGACAGTAATGGGGAAGGGGAAATGGAAGGGGAAAGAGAGATCAGAGAAGTGGATGGCTTGTTGCTATGGGGGAATAGAGCAGGCGGGATTTGGTTGGTTTTGACTAGGGTTAGGATTCAGAAGACTTGGAGAAGAGAAGAGGAGACTTGGAGAAGAGAAAATGATTCGCTTTTTTTGCTTCTTTCCATTCCTCCTGCCAGTAGCATTCATTTCTGTACGCACCGTTTTACTTTTTACACGGCAGCTAGCTGGGTTTCTTGCGCAAAGGGTGCCTGGTTTTAAATTTTTCCATTATGTAAAGTTTGACACTTCTATGATTTTATCACTATTGGATTATCTTTCATCGCATAATAGTTAAAGAAAAATGGAATGAGTGTAATTTATAGAATTTTCATTTCTATTTTTTCTTTCTCTTTCTGGTAGAAAATAATAGATATTTGATGTTTGGGACTTGGTTTATTAGTGGACGCATATGATATATATTGAGTTTGGCTGTGATTTCTATTTGAATCAAGATAAGACCCATGCGATCAGTCGAATAGAGATCTCTCAAGGTTTTTGTCTTTTTGTTTCCCACTATCGGCCCAAAAAAAAAAAAAATCTATAAGATTGAAATCGTTCTCAGCCATCTCTTACTATCCATAATAGCATTGCATTCAGCTTCGTGGGTGTGAATTATGGGCAGTTCACAACATCTGAATGCACAATAGACCAGATTTTGCTTAGGGCTTTTATGAATCCTTCATAGTTCACACCACTAGCAGTTCGTATTAGCATTCTAGGTTTTTTTTTTTTTTTTAATATATATATATATATATATATATATTTTTCTGTTCGGGATTAAGAAAGAAATGGTTAAGAAAAATAAAAGGAAAAAACTTAAGAAATAAAACGAAATTTCGCGAGAGAAAAAAAATCAACTAAATTTTGTTTGTTTTGGGGGAACCCCAGGAAAAAACTTAAGAAATAAAACGAAATTTCCCGAGAGAAAAAAAATCAACTAAATTTTGTTTGTTTTGGGGGTGGGGTTGGCAAACATGATAGCCATCACTTTATTTTCTTAACTACAGTAAAAACGGTGGCGTACACACTTTCTTATTCCCTCGGTATCTCATGTGTATTTCATAATCGTAGGCATTTAGAGAGAAGAAAAAACAATAAAACCATTGATTGCTGTTGCTTGAGAGTATTGAAGTTCAAAGAGCTAATTTATTTTCTTAAAAACGAGTATTAAACATCATTATTTTTATTAATGAACTCTAAGCAAGGATATCATAATTACAACAACAGAAAATCAATCATCTTTTCGGGTCTAATTTTCTTGTTCTTTCTATTCTGGGTAGCAGAAAATCAATCTAGTCTTTCTTCATGTATGACATACCTGCCATCACTGGAGATCATTTTCTGGGGCTAAAAGCATCTCAACTACTTGTCTCATGCTGGGTCTTGCATCTTTTTCTTCCTCTGCACATTGCAGAGCAACCCCAATTAGAGTTTCCATCTTTCCAATATCGTATTTACCTTTCAACCTTGGGTCTATGATCTCGTCAAACCAGGACTCAATTGAAGCCGCCCTATTCTTCTTTTCCCTCACCCACGAAACAAGCCTTTTGTGCTGTGGCTGCTCTCCACTGTCTATGTCATGGACACCCTTTGCAGCATCTTTTCCAGTCATCATCTCTAACACAACAATCCCGTAGCTATAAACATCTACTTTGGAAGTGATGGGCAGATTGAATACCCACTCCGGAGCCATGTATCCACGGGTTCCTCTCATCCTCGAGAAACTTGAATTGTCGGTTTCTACTCTACTTTGTAGTTTGGACAGGCCAAAATCTGCCACCTTTGGTTGATAATTAGAGTCTAGGAATATGTTTTCAGGTTTTACATCGCAGTGTAAAACCCACTCGAGGCACTCTTCATGCAAATAAGACAGGCCTTTTGCAGTGCCAAAAGCAATTTCAAACATTTTCTTCCAGTCAAGTGCATTGGAAGAGAGGTTGTCTGCCAATGAACCATGCTCCATGTACTCAGACACCAAAAGCCTGTGTTTTCCCTCAGCGCAATAACCCCACATTTCTATCAAGTTCATGTGGTTAAGCCTACCAATGATGCTCACTTCTGCCAGAAATACATCTTCTCCTTGGTTAGCTTCGTATAGTTGCTTGATTGCTGCAACTCGATTGTCCGCCAACACCCCTTTGTAAACAACCCCTCCTGCACCTCTCCCAATCTCCTCAGTAAAGCCCTTTGTGGCCTTCTTCAACTCTGAATATGTAAATTTTCGGAAACCAGTGATGGCAAGAAGATAGCCTTGTTTGTCTGCAGTAGAATTTTTGGGGGTTCTAAGCAAGAGAAACCACACAAAAAAGATGCCCACAATTTCTAGTCCTCCTAATCCACATACAAACCAAAGCATGAATTTCACTATCCCGTTTACCCGGCTTTTTGTGTATGCTCTTTCCAGTAGCAGGGCACCTTTACTTGAACAATTTAAACCAACTTCTTCTGCAAGATTTGCGTTGGAGAGGTGATTATTTTTCAGCACTCTCAGATAGAAGCTTCCACCAAAAGAAGGCAAATGTCCATTTCTCAATAGAATCTTGGGATAACAAGTTGAATAACCATCATCTGAGCGAAAGGTGTATTGGAATGCTTTGCACTCGGCCAATTCCAAGCATAAGTTCTTGCATTGATCAAGTGTACGATTGGGGTAGGTACTATAATCATAACCATAGAAATCAAGATGGGATAGCTGCAAAAAATCAAACTTGTTTTTTCCAAAAGAGAGATCAAATTCGGGTTCGCACCCTTGAGACCAATCGGTATGATTTATCACCTTATATCCTGGAAGGCACGAGCAATTTCTGCCAATACCAGGAACATGGCTGCATATACCGTTAGCCCCACAAACACCATGAATCATACAAGGTACCTGAAAGGCCTGCCATGAAACAACCCACATCTCGCCCTCCTCGTCCCAACTGTACAAACGAAGATTACCATCGTAATCAACTGTCAATCTTCTATGGAGCAATTGCCCATAGTCGGCTGACGAAAATGTAAATTTATCGGAAGAACTAAAGTAGCCGAAGGAATCAAGCACTGCGATTCTACTACTGTTGTACACGAACCTTCCGTCATCTTGTCCGCGTTTCAGCCATGGTAGAGGCCAGTACATACTGGAAACCTCAGCCCCATCATAAAGAAGGCAGAGGACGTTATGATTATCGAAAAGAAGCTTGTAGAAGCCAGAGGAATGGTTGGTCTGGCTAATAGAGGATACAAGCTTTGTATTTCTAATTAGTAATTGCTGGGGAAGCAAGGTGTCTGTGGGAAAGTGGAAGCTTTCCCACAAATTTGTACCTCCCAAAGTTCGTAGAACAAGATTACCAGTATCGTAAAGATGTAATTCTGAAGAAGAGAGAGAATTAGTGTTTGTCTGCCAGACGGTGAACTCACCGGCGTCGGTTAAGATAAGATTACCAGTTCTGAGGAGGAAGAGCTTCGATTTCCTTCCGTTAACCGGTTGGTCTCGGTTGGCCATCCAGACAACGGTGCGGTCCTGACTCCTTGAGGTTAGGGAGGCGAACCATATGGCAAAGCAATAAGCATTGTCACCGACGGGGTAAAAGCCCGCGGAGAACACTCCATTCGGCGAAGTCAAAACATCTTCCGGGTTCTCGCTGGAGAGAGACAAACCTCCGCTCAAAGTGCGATTTGTGGATGTCGCCGGAGCAAACAATGCCGAGAAGAGGATGAACAAGATCAGAGTCCCCATGAACTTGATGGAATGAAAGCTCAAAAGGAGAGGCGGCGTAGGAAAAATACGCAGAAGGCATGCGGATTGCGGAAGCGAGAATGGCCTTTACCCGTTACTTCTTGCTCTTTTTGGGTGACAAAGCAAGTCAATGACCTGCACATGTCGGCGAAGCAATGAAAGGGAAGCAAATCCACTCGTTACCGGTCTAAATGGTTGGGTTTGATTCGGTCTGGTTTTATATATATTTTAAACCAAATCGATATAAGTTAATTTTAAAAATTTAAGAATTGTTATGGATCACCGAAATTAAAATTTTCAATTTGAATCTGATTCGATTCAGTTTAACAGGTTTTTCTTTTTCTTTTTTTAACGTCTTACTAATATCTAATTTATTTACATGTTATGATCCTAGTATTTAATTTATTTCTTACTTGATTATATATGATAATAATATTGTGATATTTACATATATTAAATTATTAGTCTGTTTATACTTTAGTATAAGTAAAATATTTAATTATATTATATATAAATTCTAGACTTTTTATATAAGAATATATGATCAAATAGTTTCTCAAAAAAAAAAAAAGATCAAATATGTAAAAATTTATTTATCAATAAGAATATATATTATAATTTATTATATAAAAAATATATTTATCGTTCATAATTTAATATTAGTTTTTTGTTATATGAAAAAATGTATAAGATTAATTGGTATGAATAATAAAAAATTAATAATATAAAAAATATTTAAAATATCTATGTTCTGATTCTGTTAAGTCCAAACCTGTTTTTAAAACACGAAAATTGGGGTTGAGAATCTAAACCAAACCGAACCAATTACAAACCGGACCAAACCATTTGTTCAACGAGTTTTCGGATTTGTTTTCTCCGCAGTGATTCAACTCTGGCTGCTGCATTTAAGAAAAGTGGTTCTTCTATTATGGCTCACAAACGACGACTTGGCTATAAGATTAGACCATAAAAGTGATAAAAACTCCGTTGGTGGACACGAACTTTTGAATACTAATTAATTAATTAATCTTATTTATAGTAAATGTACGAATCTTACTTATTCCATTTAAAAAATATATATATATTACTTATTACTATAAGTATTTTTTTTAAAAAATGCATAAAACTTTCACACCCTATAACTATACATAATATTATTAAAAATTATGTGAAGAATAGAAAATACATAGAAGATGTATAAACATTTATCTACAACAAGGTAAAGCTTTTTAGTTGTGAGTAATTCTATACAATATATTCTCATCTTATTTATATCATATTGAATAAGATGTGGCACATTCGTTATTATTAAATTATAAAAAATATCTAATAAATAATCATTTAATAATGATAAATATATGACAGAACTTCAGTCAAATCAGTCTCCACAACTCCCTCCTTGTTATAAAGGCAGTGTAGTCAAGAGGATATGAACCACTAGCACTAGATATAACCAATAACAGAAATGCAAGTCTTACGGAGAGTTGTGTCCCGATTGAGTCACGATAATTTTTCTTTATTTAATGATTAAGGAAGTATTTTTTAATAATATTATAAATTTTTAAATAAATATATATATTAAAATATAAAAAAATTAAATAAAGAAAAATAAAAATAATAAAAAGACCTTTTTGATCTTCTCAGGAGCCGATAATTTTTCTTTACTTAATTATTAAGGAAATATTTTTTAATGATATTATAAATTTTTAAAAAAAATATATATTAAAATATAAAAAAATTAAATAAAGAAAAATAAAAATAATAAAAAGACCTTTTTGATCTTCTCAGGAGCCGTCTCGCGCTACATCCTTAGAGGATGTATGGCTCAACCATTATGGATGTACGGCTCAACCAATAATGATGGTGCAGTTGGTGGAAACTAAGAGTGGGCTTGGACTCTGATAGAGTCGAAATGCCCACCTCCAACCTTTGGTTCCAATTGGGGTTGGAGGACAAAATGTGCTTCGACTCCGACAATTAGGAGTGTAAAAAAAAATCAATAAATTGGTAAATCAGACCGGATCAAACTGATGAGTTTGGTCGAATACCGAAATTAGTTCGATCTGGTACCGATTTTATTTTTCTTAGAACCGGTTAAAATCGGTCCGGTTACGATTTTTCTTTTTCTAAAACCAGACCAGTTTATTTATATATTTAAATTTTTTATATTGTATATAATTTTTATATATAATATATAATTATGTATAAAATAGTTTTGTATTATATGATAAATTATTAATTAATATAATATTAAATTTAAAAATCTTATATCACTATAGTTTATTGTATTAATATTTATATTAATATTATATAGTGCATATTAATAGTTATAATAATACTATATCACTATATATTGTATTATACTATAATATATCACTATATTATATATTATAATATATCACTATAGTCTACAATACAATTATAATATACTACAATATATTATCACTAAAGTATATTATATATTATATATTATATAATATAATATATTAAAACCAAAAAATCAGACTGAACTAGACTGATAAAACTGGAAGAACTGGTTTAGGGGAGTAGCTCATGCAGAATTGATTTTTAAAATATAAAACTGGACCGATTACACCCCTATCGACTCAGATTGTAGTCGGAGTTCAATTCCAATTGAAAGTCGGAGCTTGGAGAATGGAGTTTGGAGCCCAGCTCAGAGCAGCATTCAGGATTCGGTGTTTATATTTTACTTACGGATTCAAAAATCAAACACAAACATGCAAAAAAATTATAGGCTGAAATAGAAGATGTATTGCATGTTATAAAAGAAAAAAAAATAATGTATGTATTAAAGGGGAGAGAGAGAGAGAGAGGGAGGGAGACAGGACCGAAATGTTAGAAAAAAGAAAACTTTGCAGGGCCTAGGCTTGGACTGGAAGTGGTGCTGCTCGGACATGGCTCCTGCGCTGGAGAGATTGAGAATTTGAGAGGCCTTTAAGTTCGCGATAGACGTAGAACTGAGAAAAATAGAGAGAATCTGCGCTGCACGAAGATAGAGAAATGAGAGAGAGAATTGTTCGTGGGGTCTGGGGAACATTTGTTCAAGGACGCTGCTACGTCCACAGAAAAACGCCACCGAAGGTGGCCACCGAAAAGGTAAAACAATTTTTTTTTTTTGTTTTTTATTTTTTATATGTATTTTTTTAATATATTTAAATATTTTTTAAAAATAAATAAAAATCACAATATCATTTAAAAATACTTCCTTAAAAAAATATATATTAAAAAAATTAAAAATTACAATCGGTGGCCACATTCTTATTTGGATAAAGCATTATCCTTGTTCAAAAAGCTTCAAAAGTTGACGTGGGGGACCCACTAATGGGTTTACTTTAATATTGTATTAGTTTTAAAAAAGCTTCAAAAGTTCACGTGGGGCTCGACTCCATTAATGGAGTTTAATAAGAACGTAAATGATCATTAAGCCAATTGAGCATCCTTACCCTCGTTGTAATATTAAATATATTAAGTATATCTATTAGAATCAGAGTAGACATTATAGAATCTTGTTTAACTCTGAACTCTGACTCGAAGTTTGATTTTTTTTACCCACCGATTTCATTCGAATTGAAATCAGAGCTAAGGTTGGATGGAGTCGGAGGCGGAGGGTTTGCATAGCTCTAGTGGAAAAATAATGCTGAGAAAGCAAGAACTGGCAGGTGCTTAGAGCCACATGCCCATTAGTTGAGCTGAACAGGTCCATATATTTCTTGGAGGTTTCTCTTTTAATTGAAGGGACGATAGTATATTTTTGTTGCTTTTCTAATGAATCTATGCATCCCCGATGATCGATATCGACATTGTAAAGAATATGACCAATGAATTGGAGTTAAAATTAATTTCATTCATGTATCCATTGCAATATATACAGAGTGTAGCGATGCAGTAGAAAAACTAAGAAGGGAAAGATTAGAGTAAGGGATATGTACAGATTACAATAGTCTATAAATAGAAGATTTCTGTACAAAAATAATTCCTAAAATCTCGCATATTGACCAGATGTGATGATCTTCCAGAATCTGTCATGATTTCCTTTTACTGGTATCATTATCTCTAATATGCCCCCTTAAGATTTGTGTTCCATCAGCAACACCAATCTTGGTTGAAAGCCGTTGAAAATGTTGACGAGATAAGCTTTTTGTTAGGAGGTCAGTAAGTTGATCCTCTGTACTAACATGCGAGACACCCAAAATTCCCTTACCAACTAAGTCCCGTACAAAGTGTAGATCAATTGCTATATGTTTCATGCGCGAGTGAAACACAGGATTGAGACTTAGTTGAGTGGCACCAATATTGTCACAGAAAAGTGTAGGTGCCATAGGAATTGGAATGCCAAGTTCACTGAATAGAGACAAAATCCAAACCAATTCAGATGTTACAGTGGCTAAGGCTAAGTATTTAGCTTCGGTTGAGGATCGTGCAACACCATGTTGTTTATGAGTGGACCAGGATATAGGAGTTGCACCAAGAAAACTAAGATATGCTGAAGTTGAGGTGCGGTCTGTCTTGTTCCCAGCCCCGTCGGCGTCTGAGTAACCATGCAGTTGTAGCTTGGTTGTCCTGTGTAGGAGCATGCCATGGTTGACAGTATTCTTGAGATAACGTAGCAACCTTTTTGTTGCTTGCCAATGAATTGTAGTGGGCTGATGCATGAACTGAGCAAGTTTGTTAATTGGAAAAGCTATTCGGTCGTGTAAGCGCTAAATATTGTAAGCCTCCAATGACCCTTCTATACTTAGTAGCATCAACTGGTGGAGAACCATCATTTAGCACTAAGTTGTCTTTGGAAGCAAGGGGAGCTTTAACCTGTTTCGCACCTTCCATTTTAGTTCTAACAAGAAGATCACGAATGTACTTGTGCTGTGTGAGGAATAATCCATGCTTGCAAGGAATTACTTCCACACTTAGAAAATAGTGGAGAAGCCCGAGATTTTTAAGAGAAAATTTTTCTTTGTGTTGACAGATGATATTGTTGACAGTAGCAGAATCACTTCTAATGATGATCAAATCATCCACATAGACAAGGAAATAGATTGTTACTTGATCTTGCTGAAGAATGAATAGAGAAGGATTCGTTTTAGACCTAAAGAATCCCAATTGCAGCAAATAAAGTTGGAGCTCCTTGTACCATGCTCGTGGAGCTTGCTTTAGGCCACAAATGGATTTCTTTAGCTTGCAGACATGTAAAGGAAAATTAGGATCAATAAAGCCAGGCGGTTGAACCATGTAGACATCTTCTGCAAGGTTTCATGGAGGAAGGTATTATTAACGTCAAGTTGTCATAAGGGCCGGCGATAACTCATGGCAAGAGTGAGAATTGAATGAACGATGATGGGTTTGACTACGGGACTAAATGTTTCAGTATAGTCAAGGCCTGGCCATTGATGAAAACCCTTAGCCACTAACCGTGCCTTACAGCACTCAATACTACCATCCGGGTTCCGTTTGATACGGAAAACCCACTTACATCCTACCAGATTTTGAGTAGTTGTTTTAGGCACTAGTTCCCTAGTACCATGTTTCACAAGAGCTGTGAATTCATCTGACATTGCTTGATGCCATTGTGAATCTTTCAGGGCTTGTGTAACACATGTGGGCTCCACAGGATGAGGGAGAGGGTGCTTCATAACGAGGTAGAGTTGCTTTGGTTTATAAATGTTATGCATTGATTGTGTGGTCATTTGATGGATTTGGGAAGGCTGTAAAGAAGGAGGTGAGGGTGTTGGGTTCTTTTGGAATTTGTCGGTGGAAGATGTTGTAGATGGCTCGGGTGAAAGGCTCTGTGGGGTCTAGACCGAGATAGGATGATCAACATTCTGTAGTGGTAGTTGTCCAGATGGTGGATGTGATGCCCCCAAATTCCGTTTGGGATTGGACGGACATTTGAAGCGTCGAGACATGCAACACAAGGTTACCTGCCCCCGTTTATGACATATAAGATGCAATATTCCTAACATGCATCTAACAATATGCAATATTTGCAGCGGATAATTTTTTTTTTTTTTTAGCAATACTATGCACCAAATTGAAAATATCCCAAATGCTTAAAACATACTTCATACATAAAAATCCATTGAACAACTAAGATCACAACACTAGTCCAAAATGGTTATGATCCAAAAAGTAGTAGAGATGCAACTCAATCGTACAAATAGTAATTTACGTTAATTACTATATCAACATTTATGTCACACTGTCACTTAGTCAACTGTGTCTAGTTGATCAGCTCCTGATTCTCCTTCAGGTCCTGTAACAGGATCTACCATTCGGGGGGAATGGTAGTTGGGACTACCAAAGTGAGATTTGATTACAAATCTCAGTAAGTTAACAAAAAACTTCCACACAAGCTAATGATGCATGGATGACAGTAAAAGCATAAATGCATAATCAAATTCATAAGTAATTAAATTATAACTTGGAGTACAACATAGCATAATTGACATAACTTAAATTGAAACATGAACTGAACTTGACTTGACATGAACTTGATCTGAAACTTGACTTAGCATGAACTTACTTTGAAACTTGAATTAACATGAAAAATACATACTCCACAGTTGTTGTGGCCCCATGTATTCTACGTGTAAATACATACTCCACAGTTGTTGTGGCCCCATGTATTCTACACAAACTTGACTTAACATGAAAAATACATACTCCACAGTTGTTGTGGCCCCATGTATTCTACGTATAAATACATACTCCACGATTGTTGTGGCCCCATGTATTCTACGAAACTTATTCTTTAACTGCTTAAATACATACTCCACAGTTGTTGTGGCCCCATGTATTCTACGTGTAAATACATACTCTACAGTTGTTGTGGCCCCATGTATTCTACACAAACTTGACTTAACATGAAAAATACATACTCCACAGTTGTTGTGGCCCCATGTATTCTACGTATAAATACATACTCCACAATTGTTGTGGCCCCATGTATTTTACGGAAACTTATTCTTTAACTGCTTAAATACATACTCCACAGTTGTTGTGGCCCCATGTATTCTACGTGTCACAATTGCTGTGTCTCACGTAGTGTATGCGCCACAATTGCTGTGACCCCATACATAAGTAATCAAGATGAAACGTGACTGGAATACGAAATGATTGAAGCCCTGACGTAACATAACGTGACTTGAACATAACTTGAAATACATGACCAACTTGAGATAGAAACATTTCGTAACATGACATAATATATAATAGACAACATATTTAACATTACATACTTGCAACAGTGAATATTACATGACTTGACATACATGTAATAGATGGCATACTTAGCATGACGTACTTGTAAGGTACAGTAATACATGACAGAATATATTATGTAACAGATAAAAATTGATGACAGAATAAATTCTGTATAATAGACAATTACGTGATAACTTGGCATGGCATGACATATATGATAACACACATACATACACTGTAGTTCCTTTACTTAGCACACATACACAGTAGACTGCTAGTAAGTTAAAAGCTAACTTACCTTGATCTCCGCGTTTCTTATAAAACTTCAAGTGCGATCACGAAGAACTGTAATTAGTGATTCTAAAAGTTAGAAGTAAATCACTAATAATTTGAAATATGGAAAATACTAACTTAAAGAGTAAAATTTTCATTTTACTCTCTACATGTGGAAAAATGACCGTTTTACCCATAACTTAAGGATTTTGCATACTAACTCCAAAAGTTTCCAAAATTTACATTCCTCATGTAAATTTTGTCCTAAACTTAAATATCAACTTAGAAAAATTTAAAACAAAACACAATTATGAAGAACACACTATGGCCGAAACATCCATAGGCCATTTCCCTTGATTTTTGTTGCAATTCCTTCCAATTTCAAAACTCATGTTTAAACCAAAATTTTGCAACAAACATCTTCCAATCCTAAGTTCAAAACCATACTTAAAATATCCATTTAGAAAAAGCTAATAATTAACACCAAACTTTTTTGTAAAAAGATCCAAGCATTTAAATCACAAGTTTTGACCTTAAATCAAAACATCTCCAAGAATTTCAAAAATCAAATCTTACTTCTAACATATTCATAATATCATCCTAACATCAACCATTCTTTAAATCATCAAACTAAAGTCACCAAAATCACAAAATAACATTTGGAGTTTTTGATTTTACACTTAGCCAAAAACAGAAACTTTTTCCTCAACTAGTTTTGATAAATCTCTTGATCTATGACTTATAAATATATGATCTTCAAACCAAACCATCACATGGTTTAAAAAGATGTCCTAAAACATATATAAGCTTCTAATTCAAGATCACATGGTTAGAAATTAACCAAAACATAAATTTAGCCAAGAATATCTACACTTTGGCTTATTTGAATATCTCTTTGCATAAAATTTCATATCTTTGAAACTAACATCAAATATCTTCAAAATAATAATATAACATGTATATAAGATACTTAGGATCCTCCAATAAAATTATTAAAGTCATTAGAATAGGTTTAGACCACCAAAGAGTTAAACTCTCTCAAAACAGAAACTGTTTTTCTTCTTTCAGTTTCTAAGTTTCTAAATCTAAGAAAATCTTTTATTAAAACCTTTAATCATGCAAAAATCCTCAACCAATAGTCACATATACATGTTAACAATACTCCATAAAAATTTCGGACCAATATCTATCCATTAGCTTGGTCAAAAACTCCAAACTATAACATATTCTCCAGTTTATCTCCCAGAATGACCTTTCTATAGTTTACACAATATTTGACTGACCAAATGATCTTCAAATGGGGCAAATAAGATATCCATGTAAACTAGACTAAAAAAGTAACAACTTATATGAAGGAGACTTTATGATAAAACACTTACAAAAGTTTCGAAATGGGCGTGCAAAAGAACTCCTAAAAGCTGTCCGAGAGAGAGTGTTTGATATTCTTTTAATGGAAAGTATAAATGGAAATAATTTCGTGAGGAGAGGTGACTGGAGATACTTATGGATGAGATATGGAAGAGATGAGGCTGGAGTTGAGAGTTGAGTGTAGTTTTCTCCTCCCCAAAATATCTATAAAAGATTATCTCATAATATTCTATCCAATAGTATTTACAAAAAATCAACTTAAGATATTTTTATCTAATAATATCTATAAAAATCAACTCAAAATATTTTTACCCAATAATATTCATGAAAATTACCTCAAGATATTTCTTTTTATCCAATAATATCTACAGTTTTGAACAGACGTTTTGTCCGAAAATATGAAAAAATGTTATTGCGCCATAAGACTTTAAATAACCCTCCGAGTCTAATGGCACAAACCATAATACATTTTGACACTTCTAACTATTTCCAATAATCAAAAACACACTTCTGATACCACAGTAAATAATAACACTAACTATGTAGTTAGACAAAAATCTATACGATTAATGGATTCGTGAAAACTTATGGGGTTTTCACGAGGTTCCTAAAGTTAATAGAAATTTCACAATTGAATTTCTAGCGGGCTGTTATAGTGGAGATTGAGTTGGGGGCACTAGATCCAGATGCAATAGTTCAATAGGTGGTCCTGCACGAGAGGATGAAACTAGTGGCATCGGTGAATGAGTAGCTGTAATTGCAAAGGGAAAAACATGCTCATCAAACTCAACATGTCTAGATATATAAGTTTTGGAGGATTCTAGATCTAGACAACGATAAGCACTTTGGGAAGTGCTGTACCCAATGAAGAGACAGGGACGGGAGCGAGGGTAAAGCTTGGTGGCATTATATGGTCTTAACCAAGGAATGCATTGACAACCAAGGTTCTTAATTTGAGATAGTTTGGTGGGCGCTTAAAGAGGACTTCAAATGGGCATCTATTTTTAAGAACTTGAGATGGCAGTCTGTTTATCAAGTAAACTGCAGTTTGAAAAGCATGAGACCAATAAGACAAGGGAAGAGAGGCCTAATGTAGCAAAGTTAGACCTGTTTCTACAATGTGTCGATGACAACACTCACTGGTCCAATTTTGTTGGGGAGTGTGAGGAGCAGAAGTGTAGAAACAAATACCATTTTTGGTTAAGTATGGACTTAATGCTTGAAATTCACCCTCATTGTCCGAATAAAAATTTTTAATTTTATGTTGAAACGTATTTTCCAGCATGGTTTTGAGATGAGTAAAGATTGAACTTATGTCTGATTTTTTGCAAAGGGGAAAGAACCAACTGTGCTTGGTGAAATGATCAATGAAAATGACATAGTATCTGAAACCATCAACAGGGTAAAAAATGCTTGCATCGGCATAAATATACTCTAATGGATGGGTACTAACAAGATATGTTTTTCCAAAAGGAAGATGATGACTTTTATTGCATTTGCATGAAGTACAAAGAGGTTTCAAAGAATAATCCTTAGCCAACACAGGTAAGGTATTTTGATGAACAATTTTAGACACAATATTAGAAGTGGGATGGCCTAATCATTGATGCCAACCAGCCATTGAAACACGTTCACCCATGAGTGCAAGAGGATGGGGATAACTAGAAGCAACTGGTACCGGCAGCGGATATACACCATCTTGACATCTACCTCAAAGGAGTGTCATTCACTTGCTCCGATCCTTCACAAAAAATTCAAAAGGGTGAAACTCAAGAAATACATTATTTGCTTTGGTAAAGTTATGCACAGAAATGAGATTTTTGTGAATTGAGGGAACACAAGGTATCGGGTAAAGTAAAGGTTTGAGAAGAGGAAGGAATGGACATGGAGCCAACATGCATAACACGCAAACCTGAGCCAATAACTACTTCGTCCGTGCCATCGTATTCAGAGTGGATGGAGAGATTGGCCAAATCTGAAGTAATTGTATGTGAGGCAGCAGAGTAAACAAGCCATTTCTTGTTTGAAGCATGTCCATTTGTAGCACAATTTGCAGATGGTTCAAATTTATTGCGTGAGGGATACTTCTTAGCTGTATGGCCCTGTTCAGCATAAAGCTGATAGGTAACAATCGATTTGCATACTTTGTCACGATTGGGATAGCATTTGCCACCATTAGAAAATTTTCACTAGTGCCGTTTGTTGTTGTTTCTGGGCTGATTGCTGCGTCGTTGAGTTGAATTTGTAGTAGCAACCAAGGTAGATGTAGCAGCGTCCATGCGCTTGAGGTAACTTTCATGACCTACCAATAAATCATGAAGTTCTTCAAAGTTGAGTGAATTTTCTCTAGCTCGAATGGGCGCCACGATTTCCCTGAAGTCTGACCCGAGGCCATTCAAGACATAGAGAGTGATATCATCTGTAGAAAATGATGCATCAATCACTGCAAGTTTGTTTGCAAGAACTTTCACAGATTGAAGAAAGTCACTAACAGGGCGGTCACCACGTTGGATCAGCGTAAGATCCTCTTTAAGTTGCATAATACGAGTTTGAGACTTGTTGGCATACAAGCGTCGAAGTCGTTCCCATGCGGAATGTGAAGTCTTCACAGATGCAATGAGAGGCATCACTGCCTCTGAAACTGAGGCAAAAATGGCATGAAGCAAGAGTTTTTCTTGCCTATACCACAACAAATAAGCAACAGATGGTGGTGAAGTAAGATCACCTCAAGATGGACAACAAAGTGTGCAGTCAATAAACCCCATAAGATCATATCCTATGAGAAGAGTGAAAAACTGAGCCCTCTAGGAAGGATAGTTGGTAGGGGTAAGCTTCAAGGGTAGTTGGGTGTTGAGATTGACAGAAATAAGTTGTTGTTGTTCTGTCAATGAAATGGGTGGAGTAGTAACCACAGGAACACTAGAGCTAGTGGAAGCCATAGAATTAGGATTAGAGCAGTCTCGTTAGAGAAGGAATTTCTCTGATACCATAAAGAATATGACCAATGAATTGGAACTAAAATTAATTTCATTCATGTATCCATTGCAATATATACAGAGTGCAGCGATGCAGTTGAAAAACTAAGAAGGGAAAGATTAGAGTAAGGGATATGTACATATTACAATAGTCTATAAATAGAAGATTTCTATACAAAAATAATTCCAAAAATCTCGCATGTTGACCTGCTGTGATGATCTTCCAGAATCTGTCATGATTTCTTTTAACTGGTATCATTATCTCTAATACAGTGGATTTTGATTTATTTATTTTTATGTAGAGATTAAGAAAGTACTTTTTTTTTTATAATATTGGCAATTGTTTTTAAATATTTAAAAATATAAAAAAATATGGAAAGAAAAATTAAAAAGAAAATACCAAATTGCTTTATTGAGAGAATCTCGTGAACTACACCATCAATGGATGTAGCACGATCCTTTTCTAATATTAAGAAAAAAGAACAGAAATGTACCATCGATGCCTTTTATCGGTGCAACCCTTTGTAGAATGACCCTTTTTTGTTTGTTTTTAAATCTTGTATTTGTGCACATGAACTAATTAGAAACTTTTATTAGTTATTGCCTTAAGTAGAGGTATAATCTCAATTTGAGTCTCTATTTTAGCCTTCATTACCCTCAAGACATCATAGTTACTTTTGACTAGTGTATATCTCATTTTTATGTCATTTCTCCATTGATCCATTGATCAAAGATATATTTTTCCCATAGCAAATTAACGTTCTTCATATGACATATAACAAATGCATGCCTAGAGAGTGACCCTCATCTCAAACAATGCACACATACATTTCACATCACACTCATCTTCGTTATAGTAAACTTAGTTTTGCACATTTTTCAAATGATCATCAATGTTTATTTGATCCAAGAGTGCAAACGTGGAAATTACATCATCATTGCTAACATGTATGGAATTACATAAAATCATTCATAACCTTTCTCGTTGGACTTCCTTGATCTTTGCATTTGTATACACATCTTTCTCTTTCCCCATCAAGCCTATGTTCCAGCCAACAATTATAAAGTTTACATGCATAATAAAGCAAACACCAACTGGGATGTAAAGCTGGTAGTAAAGTTCAAAGATATATAAGAATAATTGTTTTGTTTATCTTCACATCTTGCTCATTTTAACTTAGTGAAAACTGACAAAATAAATATTGAACAACAAATAAATCTCAAAGAACAACAATATCAGTAACAAGAATGAAAAGAAAGAAAATCGAAATGAACCAAATTTATACACACAGAGAACAACCAATAAATCTTGAAGTGAACCACAAATCAGCAATATATATCCTTAATAAACACAAATAAATCTCAAATTACAACAATATTAGCAACCAAAATGAAAAGAGAGAAAATCAAAGTGAACCACAAATCAACAATATTCTTGAACACAAATACATCTCCAAGAAAAACAATATCAACTACTAGAATGAAAGGAAAAAATTCAAAATGAACCAAATTTATATACACACGTAACAACAAATAAATCATGAAGTGAACCACAAAACAACGACAAACAAATCAACAAATAAATTGAACTACAAACTAGGATGCGACCCATGCGTTTGTGAAAATGGGAATTGGATCCAAAAGTCAATAAAATGTGAATTGGTATAATCATCAGAGATGAAGAAGGGAAAATACTAGCATCCACCTTCTGTGCACAAAAGAATTATGTTTTACAACCTGCATTGGTAGAATGCTATGCTCCCTAGAAGGCTATAGAGGTGTGCAACGAATTAGCATTCAAGAGTGTGATTTTGGAAGGGGATGCATTAGCAATTATTAATACTTTTAACCGAGGTGTTGAAGACTTATCTTGGTATGAACACATAATTGAAGACACAAGTTCCATTGAATCAAGATAATGTTGTGTTGAAGTGGTAGGGAAATGTTTTTGCTCTACTAGGGTTTCTCTCTGCGCGTCGAATGGTTGCTGCGGAGTTCCTTCTGGGCTCTTCGGCCACGGCTGGGAGGCTGCACTGCTTTGCAGAGATGGTTTGTCAATGCCCTTCTCCGCTACCAGAGGTGTAGATCCTGATTCATCCACCAAAGGTTATTGATGGAGAGATTTGCATCATGTTTTCGAGGGAGGAAATGGAAAAATCGGCTCAACCTTTTTGATTCTCTCTAGTGATGAAATTTCTGTGCCAGAGACAATTGCTAGATGTGATTTTCTCTTTCATCAAAGGCTGATGGGGTCTGGATAAGCAACCGGTGGTATCTAGCATGAGAAGACCACACAATGTTTTTGTGAGGTTTTCCAACGAACCCGATTATTTAGAAGCATTTTCCCGTGAGGTTTGCGATGTTGAGGGGTCTCCTTAGCGGATTTTCAACTGGAGTACTGATTTCTCAGAGGAGCAAGAGCCTTCCATGGTCCCTGTTTGGGTGTTTCTTCCAGGTCTACCTCCAAACCTGTATCATGAATGTTTCCTTCATAACTTGATGCCGATTGGTCGATATCTTAGAAGGCATAATAGTACGAGATGTGCTACACTCACAAATGGTGCTAGGGTCTGTGTGGAGATAGATGCTGCTCAGATTCCAATTCCAAGATTCTGGATTGGTAATCACCGATTGCCTTCTAGTCGTTATCAAGAAGTATCATATGAGAACTTCTCGGCAATTTGTAAAAATTTTCAATTGCAGGGGCATAATTCTAAAACGTGTAAAAAGGTTGAAAGTAAGAAGCTGAAAGATGACCAAATCAAGAAGAAATGGGTTAAAAACAAATATATGAAAGAGGGCGGTGTGGAAGAGACAGGAGCAATCTTAATTTCAGAAGGAATTTCTAATGAAACAAAGGAAAGGGAGGGGGGCTGTAGTGATGGAAATGGTGTTAGGAATGATGCCTAAATACAACTTGAAGCCCCTTCGATTGAGAACTAAGAGCCGATACTAGTAATTGTTGAGGAGCCTGGGGAGACGTCTCAGGAGAAAGTCTCAAGTGTGCCCCTGTTTTCTGAAGGTCTGGTACATGAGGAAAATAATGTTGTGGTTAATACAAGTCCTGTGAGGGTTGTGGAAATGTTTTTGCAGGAGGATGCTCTTGATCAGCTGGAGGTGGTGCATGTTGAAAATTGCTCTGAGGATGAGGAGTTAGATGAGGAGACCAGTGATCAAATTGGTTTTTCAGATGGTGAAATGGATAATGCGGTGGCTCATTTACAGAAGGTGCCAGAGTCATTATCGGACATGGAAGAAGGTGAGTATCAACAAGAAGCCGATGGGGGTGTTAAACTATGGAGTTCCAAAAGGGCTAAAAGTAAGCCCTCAAAATTGAACCTATGATTAAGCCTATTTTCTTCTGGAATATTAGGGGTCTTGGTACCTCCAAGAAAAGGCTTGGAAAATTAGTGCGGATGTATAAACCAAGAATTGTTGTGGTAGCTGAACCTTTTCTTAATGATAGTCACATGTGCCATTTACAAAAAATGCAAATGATGGGTATAGTTTTGAATGAAGCAAATGGTGGAAAGCTTTAGATTTTCTGGGCGGGAGGTGTAAAAGTTAATGTGTTGAAGACATGCTCTCAATCGTTAACAGTTAGATTAGAGGAAAATAATGACTACTGCATTATGTCTTTTATTTATGCGAAATGTCAATATTTACAGAGAAGAGTCTTGGGGGATAGTCTTCACAGTATAAATCCAGGGATTAATCCTTTGATGGTTGTTAGGAATTTTAATATTATTCGAAATGATGAGGAGCGTAAAGGAGGTCGACCTGGGAATGGCTGATTATAATTCTTTCATAAAGGATTCTGGCTTAGTGGAAATGAACCATGCTGGAAATAGTCTGTCATGGTGTAATGGACAGCATGGTCTCTTAAGAAGTTGGGCTAGATTGGATAGAGTTCTGATAAACACCCCTTTGTTGCTAAGGTGTTCAATTGCCTCTATGAAATACTTTTCTAGATTATCATCTGATCACTCTCCCATGATTGCATGGTTGGAAAGTAATAACTCTAAATATGGTTATTCCAGTTTCAAATATCAGAAGATGTGGGAGACTCATGTAGAATTCCAAGAATGTGCTCTCCGTTCTTGGGTTGTGGAGAGTGGTGAAGTTGGTATGGTTCGGCTTGTTCGAAAATTGAAGGCTCTTAAAATGTGTTTTAAGGGCTTGGAATAAAAGTGTTTTTGGTCTAACTACAGAGAACATAAAGGTCCTGGAGGTTCAGGTTTTGGCTCTAGAAGAAAGATTGCAAGAAGGGTTTAATGAGGAGGTTGATCTTGACCTGATGGTTACTAAACTAGAATTGGATATGTGGGTACAAAGAGAGGAGACTCATCTGGCACAACAAGCAAAGCAAAGTTGGCTAAAATCAGGTGAGGCTAATGTCTCATTTTCCATGCTCTAAATTCAAAAAAATTTAAGGTTGTAAGGGAGATGAGGCTAAGTGATGGGCGCTAGCTAAAAAATTCGGAGGAAGTTCATGACAGGGCGGTGCTGTATTTTAAGGAGTTTTTGGGTTCTAATCATATTTGTAGTCTTTCAAATTTATCAAATTTGGTTGATCCAGTGATTACCGAGTGGGATAATAGGAAGATTATGGAGCTTCCTTCGATCCAAGAGGCGAAAGATGCAGTGTTTTCTATTCCATTGGATAGTAGTCGGGGGCCGAATGGTTTCAGATCCAGTTTTTATAAATTCTATTGGGAGTTTATTTCCATGGAGGTGGTGGAGGCGGTGCATGATTTTTTCCGAGGTAATCCTTTCCAGAGATTTTTTTCAGCTACTTCTCTTGTACTTCTTCCAAAGATCGATAACTCAAAGAGTTTTGACAAGTTCCACCCTATCAACTTGTGTTTAGTATTTTACAAGATTTGTACTAAGATTTTAGTGGCTCGTATTTCGCCATTGCTTTCTTGGTTCATTTGCCAGGAACAAGGCGCGTTTATTCTTGGGAGAAGTATTTTTGATAATATAAGTTTGATTCAGGAAATGATACATTACCTTCATAGGCCAGCTCGGGGTGGTAATTATCTCATAAAAATCGATATGGCTAAGGCCTACAATAGCATTGAGTGGGGGTTTTTGATTCATGTGTTATGTGCCTTGAAATTTTCTATGGAGTTTTGTGGTTTGATAAGAAGTTATGTGTCTTCTCCTTGGTTTTCGGTGACTATGAATGGGGTTTCCAAAGGTTTTTTCAAAGGTGAGCGAGGGTTTCGACAAGGAGACCCCATCTCCCCATACCTTTTCATAGTGGTGGAGGACATTTTGTCTAGATTGTTGAAGGAAAATTTTCAGCAAGGTTTGATAAGACCTTTTCATCATCATAGAGACGCCCCTCTTATCTTTCACCTGTTATATGCGGATGACATTGTCATTTTTGCTAATGGCAATAAGTATTCATTAAAAAATATCTCGGAGTCTTTAGAGTTGTATGAAAAATAGTCGGGCCAAAAGGTGAGCAAGGAAAAATCATCGATTATTTTTTCGAAGCATATCTCTCATGTTAGAATTCGGATGTTGCTTCGATCTACTGGTTTTTCTGAAAGCTGTTTGCCGTTTAAATACTTGAGAGCTCCCATTTTCTCCGGAAGGCTAAAGGGTATCCACTTTGACGATTTTTTGGGGAAGATTAGAGATAGAATAGGAGGATGGCAAGCTAAACTATTGTCAAGTGGGGCATGGCTTCTTCTCTTAAAGCATGTCCTTGGGAGCATGCCTATCCACCTCTTATCTATTTTGCACGTTCCAAAGTCGATTATAAGGTCCTTCAATCAGTATTGTAGTAATTGTTTTTTGGGCCTCCATTAGGGGAAGCCGAAAAAGCATTAGAGGGCATGGAAGGGGATGTGCCATCCTAAAAAAGAATAGGGTATTGGTTTGAGAAATCTAGAAGACATTAAAAAATCCTTGCATATGAAGTTTGCTTGGAAGCTACTTACGGAAGATAATCTATGGGTTCGGTTTTTCAAATCAAAGTATGTTAAAAACTCCCATATCTCTTTACTTAATCCCTCAGTAGGTACAAGTTTTTGGGGGAAAGTAATTTGATGCATTCCGGAAGTTCTACAATTTGCAAGATGGCGAGTCAATGATGGCAATTTATCCTTTTGGAGTGATACTTGGTTGGAGGATGGTCCACTTTACAATGACCTTAGTAGTGTGGCTAATCCATCCCCGAAAATTAAAGAATGCACTTTGGAGGATGGATGGAATTATGAGCTTATAAATCAGTTGGTTGGTCATAACCGTTTGGAGGAAATCTTGATGGTTTTGGGCAACAGGAAAAATGGAGCAGATGTGCTAGTATGGACCCTATCCCCAGACAGGGTATTCTCCACAAAAAGTGCATGGGATTGTGTTCGGATCAAAATGCCAATTGATGATTGGGCTGTTTGGGTATGGCATCCTTCTCTTCCTAAATTCATGGCTACTACTATGTGGAAGGGGCTTCATGGTGCACTGAGTGTAGATGATCGGGTGACAAGAATTGGCATTCCTATTCTGTCAAAGTGTAACTATTGTGACCATGGAGCTTATGAAGATCTAAACCGTGTGTTGGCTAAGGGTGAGTTTGCTAAATGTATTTGGAGGAAAAGTGCTTTACAGGTGGGAATGACTATGAGGGAGGGTCGGTCTTGGAGGGAAATAGTTGTTAGTTGGAATAACACTACTACTAAATCTTCTACTATGGGTAACCTTATTGGGATCATCCCTTCTATTATTACTTGGAGATTATGGCCAAGAAGATGCAAAGCTCGTATGGAAGTCGGTGGTGAGTCTGTTGAACAAGTTTGGAAAAATATTTGCTATTGGATTACCAAAATAGGTGAGAAATTAAAGGCTGGAAAAAAAATTGAAAAGAAGAGATGAGGTAATCTTAAAAGAGGTAAATGTTCCTCCAAAAACGGTTACAAAGAAGACGCTGTAGGTGGTCAAGTGGTTTCGACCAAAAGAGGGAAGATACAAACACAATACCGATAATAGTAGCCAAGGCAATCCGGGGCAAGCTGGAGGTGGAGGAATAATCCGAAATTCCTCAAGTAATTTGATTAGAGCTTTTTTGGTTTCCCTAGATCAAGGAACAATTTCTTTTGTGAAATTAATGGCGGTTTATCATGGATTAAAATTGGCTAAAAGTATGGGTATTGTTCAGTTAGATAGAGAACTGGATTCTAGTACTGTGATAAAATGGTTGAAAACATCAGTTTGTGGTTTATGGTATGTGGAAGATTTTTGGGAAGAACTGGCGGTTATGATGAGAAATATGAATGTAGCTATCAATCATGTTTATCGGGAAGCCAATGCTCTAGCAGATTTCTTAGTTAGAATGGGTTCGGAGGGATGCACTAACTGCTGGGAATATTTTTCTGACCTACCTTGGAACCTTCATGGTCTTCTGAAGATGAATAAAGCAGGACTACCATATCTTCAAGATGGATAAACTGCCCTGTGTTGGGTACTCTGTCTTAGGCGTTCTAGGATTTTGCTTGGTTGTGCTTGGTTTCTTTTTTTTGGGTTTGGAATTTGCTTTGTTGTAACCATGGTTTTTCTCCGCCACACGTGAAGTTTTGAATAAACCTCGGAGGGTCTGTCCTCCTTTGTCAAAAAGAAGAAGAAGAAGAAGAAGAAGAAGAAGACACAAGTTTATTCCAAGAGAAGGTAACACAGCAGCACATAGGAGTGTAATTGGTCTGGTTTGGTCCTGTTTTGGACAAAATTTAGGACCGAACCGGTAGGTACTGGTTTAACATTTTTCAAGACCGATTACGCACTGGTTTCTCTCCTAAACCAGTACTTCGGTTTTCGGTTTTAATAAAATACAAATTTGTCATAAAAAATTTTGTTTAAAAAAAAAACTGATTAAAAAAATCTGTTTTATCCTTAAGTCAATTTGTTATTGTTAGTTAATTAGTGGGTTGTTGAGTAATGCAAATGGTAGTGGGTCTGGATGTGATCTTGTAAATTGTAATGAGTATTGTTTCATTGTATTTAAATTCCTGTGAATCTGTGATCAATGAAATGGATAATGAAAATTCTCACTACTAATGATTCAACAACCCTAATAACACAATTACAAAAGTCCTAAATTTTGGATTTAACAACGTTAATAACACAAATACTTATACCATCTACCAGATTCACAAAACCCTAATTATTCATCAAGTTTCAAAGTAATTTCAAATAACTTAAATAAGTGAAATGAAAAACAATAATTGAGACAAATTACAGTGGGTCTGTGCATGGAACGATGGAAGAAAAAAAGAAGAAGGAGAAAAGGCAAAGCGCATGGACTCACGGAGCAAGGAGCAAGAAGAAGAAAAGAAGGGAGGAAGAAGTAGTGCTGATTTGCTAAAGCCTGAAGTGGTCTGGGAGTCTGGAAGGCACAGCAGGAGGATTGAGCGAGCAAAGGAAAGAAAGAAAGCAAAAAGTAAAAGTAAAAGCTAAAGCCCTAATAACAAAGTCCAAAACGCACCATATTATTACTATTAATATATTATAGACTTGCACGCAGCACAGATAATACTTAATATAGTATTAGAGTTAAAGAATATAAATATATATATATATTAGTATTACTGTATTAGTATATATATATATTATAGACTCTTGCATGCAACACGGATAATAGAGTACTATTAGTTTTAAAGAATATAAATATATGTATATATATATTAGTATTACTGTATTAGTATATATATAATAGACTAATAGACTATATAGTTATACATAATACATTAAAGAATATATTATATAATAGACTATTAGTATTAATACTATAAGTCTATATTAGACCATTAGTATTAGTGTATATATATATATATATTAGTATTAGTTATAGCTATATAATATATTAGACTATATAATAGTATTAATATTAGACTATTAATATAGATATATATTAGTATTAGTTATGGTAATTTAGTATAACTATATTAGTATTATAAATAGACTTAAAGTATATTACCAATAGTAATATTGTATTAGACTATTAGTATCATTATAAATATTAGTATTGATTATAGTGATTAGAATAACTATATATTAGTAGTTGTTAATTGTTATAGTGAGTTTAGTTTATTATAAGAATATTATTGATAGACTATATTGATAGTATTTGTATAGTAATTTAGTATTAGTATTACTATATCATTATTTGATATGTGATTATTTAGTATAATGTTTTATATACTAAATTATACATAGACTTAAAGTATAATACTAATACTAATATAGAATTAGATTATTAGTATTTAATTAGTATGAGGTCGTAAAATTTAAATTGTATTAATATATATAATAGACTAATAGACTATATAGTTATACATAATAAATTAAAGAATATAATAAACTATTAGTATTAATACTATAAGTCTATATTAGACTATTAGTATTAGTATTAGTTATAGCTATATAATATATTAGACTATATAATAGTATTAATATTAGACTATTAGTATAACTATATATTAGTATTAGTTATGGTGATTTAGTATAACTATATTAATATAAATATAACTATATATTAGTGTACTAATATATTAGTATAGCTATTTATTAGTAATAGTTATAGTGATTTAGTATAACTATATTAATATAAGTATAACTATAGTCTATATTAGAATATTAGTATTAGTATTAGTATATATGTGAATATTTTATATGTAATTATTTTTTTTTGAAAAAAATAACCTCAGAATCTTTTATTCCTTCAACTTCAGTAACAACATTTTTGTCCCTCAGTACATAAAATTGCATACCTTCCGGACCCTCTTCCATCCATATTCTATCCTCATTTACAGTAAAAGAAAATTTAGCAAGAAAATGAGCTACACAGTTACTCTCTCTATATGCATGTATAACCTTCCAACTAGTCCTATTTCTCAACACCTCCTTCATATCTTCAACTACCTGACCATGCCATTCCCAGCTTGACTCAGGATTGTTTACTGCTCTTACCACTTTCAAAGCATCTCCTTCAAATATCACTTCTGTTATATTCAAGTCTGCACATAGTTTCATAGCTTGTCTTAAGGCCTGTAGTTCAGCCACTAAAGGATCTCGCACATTCCTTTTCTGTGAGCATAATGAAACCATCACATCCCCATTCTCATCCCTTATCACTACACCAATCCCCATCCTTCATTCCTTAAGATTCAGTGCAGCATCCCAATTTACTTTAACTTGGTCTTTTGTAGGAGCCTTCCATCTACAAGATCTCCTCATTCTTATACCTGCATCTTGATTCTTATGACTCTGTTGTTGAACTTGTTTAAACTGAAACAATCTGTCAGCAGCTAGCTTGAAGAGCACATCAGGCTTTTCAAATTTGTTTTCAAACACAAAACTGTTTCGCCTCAACCAAATACTTCTAAGAACCATTGCCATCAACTCCAGATCATTTATACTCAGCTTTTCACACCAATCTGCCCACAACTCTTGCATCTCCCTTTCATTTGAAACCCATTTTTGTATAGGACTAGCATTTTCTGCCCAAACATCCATGGCTCCTCCACAACTCCATAAAGCATGAGATACCGTCTCCTTATGAATTTTACAGACTGGGCAGTAGTAATCCTTTACAATCTTTCTACAAGCCAAGTTCATGTTTGTCAGTAAATAATTGTTTAATGCTTTCCATAGAAACATTTTAACTACACCAGGCACTTTCAATTTCCACATAATCTTCCAATTTTCTAGGTTTTTATCTGATACCTCTCCCTTTTCCTTATTTCTTCTACTCACTTCTAAATGATAAGCACTTTTTATATTAAATTGTCCATCCTGTGAGTGAGCCCAAATTAGTTTGTCTGGTAACCCTGATGTACTCATGGGTAAACTACAAATTAATGCAGCCTCCTCTTCATTCAAAATACCCTTTATCATCTCTTCCTTCCATGTCTTTGAACCCTCTTCAATGAATTCTGAAACTTTTGCATCTGCTTCAAGAAGAGTTCTAGGAGTTTGTACCCGCAAAGTGGATAATTTTGGTATCCATTTATCCCCCCATATATTGATCTGCCTTCCATTCCCAACTCTCCACACCAACCCTTCTTTTAATAACTCCAATGACCCCCATAGACTCCTCCACATAACGGAGGGTCTATGCCCCAAATTTGAATCCAATATCGTGAAATGCCTGAAGTACTTATCTTTTAAAACCATAGCAGCCATAGATTGAGGTTTAGTCAGTACTCTCTAACATTGCTTTGCCAATAAAGCCATGTTAAAAATTTCAATCTCTCTAAACCCCAATCCACCACCACTCTTAGCTGTCCCCATTTTTGCCCAACTCTTCCAATGGATTTTATGATCATCTTTCTTGAATCCCCACCAGAATTTTGCCATCTGAGCCGCTATCTCTTTACATAAATTCTTTGGGAGCTTAAAAACTGACATGTAGTAGGTTGGTATAACTTGTATAACAGCTTTCAATAACACCTCCTTACCTGAAGGTGATAAGAACTGATTTTTCCAGTTACTAATCTTCTTCCATACTCTAAAAGAGTGATTAGAATAACTATCTATTAATATTTGTTAATTGTTATAGTGAGTTTAGTTTATTATAACTATATTATTGATAGACTATATTGACAGTATTAGTATAGTAATTTAGTATTAGTATTACTATGTCATTATTTTATATGTGAATTATTTAGTATAATGATTTATATACCAATTTATACATAGACTTAAATAGGGGTGTTTAACCGGGTTTCGGACCAGGTATATCCGGGCCAGAATCCGGATTCAAAATCTGGATCGGGTTCCGGCCCAGTCATATCCGGGTTATGACCCGGTCCGAAACCCGGAAATCCGGGTTTCGGATCAAAAACAGGGTTTTTTTATTTTTATTTTTTATTTATTGATACTGTAACCTTTCGGATTGGATTGCTGGTAGCAGTCCGAACAGGGCTGGCATTGGAGCCAGTTGATGTCGCTACCGGTGTCAAGGACCACGTAGAAGGGCTTGGGCAGGCTTCCCACACCCATGCACGAGAAGTACTTGCCACTACCCTGGCTCGTCCCGGACACGATCGGAGTGGACAGGTCCTTAGGGCGAAGCTCCGTCCTCATGGGTTCAAGATCCGACTCACTCACGCCGTCGATGGATACCTGGAGCTTGGTTTTGAGCGATCTGACTCGGGCCGAGTCGGGCTCGAGTCGAGAAAAAATGAGGCTCTTGTAGTCTTTATATGAGGTCTTGAGTAGAAAGTCTCGTGGGTGAAGCTGAACCGAGAAAGACGAGGAGTTAGCGAAAGTTTGTTGTTGCATGTCTTCATCATGTTCGCCAAAGGGTTGAGCCATTTCAGGGTCGAAATTGAGGACTGGTTGGGCTTGTTTCAGCGAGGCCGACACGTCGAGGAATGCGTGTGTAGCCTCCTCCGTTAAGCCACGGGAGAGAGCCAAGGGAAGTAAAGAAACAGCTAGGGCGACGAAGATGGCGAAGAAGAAGCTACAGAAAAAAAGCTGGGGAGGGAGGCGAAGGAGTTCATCGTAGAGCACAGAGAGAGAGAGAGAGAGAGAGAGAGAGAGAGAGAGAGAGAGAGAGAGAGAGAGAGAGAGAGAGAGAGAGAGAGAGAGAGAGAGAGAGAGAGAGAGAGAGAGGGAAATCAGAAGGGGGGGCGGCGCTAGAGAAGTAGGGATTTTTTTTTTTGGTTTATAAAACCCGGGTACCGGGTTTTAAACCCAGATCCGGATTTAAAATCCGGTTTTTTAAATCTGGGTGCCGACCCAGATTTAACCCGGGCCGAAAACCGGAACCGGAATCAACCGGATTCCGGGTCGGGCCGGATTTTATCCGGCCAGGATGAACAGCCCTAGACTTAAAGTATAATACTAATAGTAAATATAGTATTAGACTATTAGTATTTAGTATTAGGTCATAAAATGTAAATTGTATTAATATAAATTATATACTAATATATATAATTTATATTTATCTACTAATGTCTTATGTACTTATAAAAAAAAATATTGAGAGTTTTAAGTTTATTAGGCCATCAAAATTTAGTAATAATATTTAAGTGATTTTCTTTCTTTTTTGGTTCTCACTTATGATAAAATGTTATTAATAAATAATAAATATTTATAATATTATATATTTAAAGCATATGATCAATTAAATTTTCATATTTAAGATTAAACTTTTATTTTATAAATTATAATAACATTATCTTATATATAATTATAATTTATATTATTATATATAAAAATATTATATATTAAAAATAAATAAATAAAATATATTAAATAGTACAGGTCTAGACCCAACATGACTAGAACCGGAATCGGACCGGTTCTGGCCGGTTTCTATCTCTAGAAACCGGTTCTGGACCGAACCAGTCTAAAACTGGAACAATTGGGCCGTTCTGGGCTAGTTTTCCGGTTTGTCGGGATTTTTTTACACCCCTAGCAGCACACTTGCTAGCAATGTATGCTTTGAGTTTGAATAGCGAGGGTTAATAGGTCTAGATAGAGGAAAGACCCGATGTAATTATAAGCATTGTCCTTGAGAGAAACGCTTTAATGTTAGTAGACTTTGTTAATAATACGAATTACATGTGCTTACCAAAAATTACATTTGCTTGAAAACTACATTACCACAAATTACATAAGCACAAAAACAACCCATATAGTTTGAAAAATACATTGTCACAAAAATAGCCCCACTTCAAAAATTACATTGCCACAAGGAATTGAAAAATGCAACATTATCACAACAAAGCTTACAAAAACTCCACAATAACAATTTCTTGTAAAAATTTGGGAAGATTGCAACAATCACTCTCAAGGAATCATTCAGATCCAAATAAAATCTTTGTGCTTGGTTTATATGCCTCAAGTTCTGGAATGACCTCAGATTCTCCAGAGAATGACATGTTTGTGCTTGGTATAAAAATGACATGTTTGTGCTTGGTATATATTTATTCACTTCTTTAATTACACACGATCCTTATAGTCACATTTATGAAATAACACAAGCAGATCAATAGCTTCTAGAGTTAATAATTGCTGAAATAGCCAAATTTGAATGACTATTAATAATTGTTTGAAAACAATTAACCAAATATGCATAGTTGGAAAACAAATAAAGAAATGGTAAATGATAGCCTCACTTGGCCTCCTCATTGCCTAATAGCCTTGGTTGTGTGATATTACTATACTAAGTTCCAAAAAAAAAAATAATCATGATCATTATCACCAAATTGAGATAGCAGGAGGGCCTCACTTCAATGAGATTCATCATCATAAATTTCCTACAAGTCTAAATTTTAGGATAAAAAAATAGACATATCTATTAGAAAGGAATAAAAATATGTTCAAGAAAATATATATAATTGCAAAAAAAAAAAAAAAAAAAGAAGTTATTACCTATTTTTTCTTTATCATAGTTGCAACCTTTTCTACAATCGGATCCTTTGTTTTCGTTGGGGATCTCCATTTTCCCCATACAATGTGAGGGCATAATATTTTCTTACATTTGTCCACGACAATTTTAGTAGTCACAATTGGTTGAAGAAAGTTTTGACTCAAATGTTAAGCCTTCACATTTATCCTCAAATTTATCTAAATGGCGTGAAAATGTATTATTATAATGTTGGTCATCATTTGGGGATACAAACGTCTCTAATTTCAAACATCTTTTCACCACAATCTCATAATTCCGTCCATCTTCATTTTCCTGCAAGTCATCATTGCTACTTTTGACCCTTGTGTATCTCCTCTTTAAGTCCTTTATTCATTGATCCAAGATATATTTTTGCTGCAACAAATTAATATTCCTCATATGACATATAACAAATGCATGCCTACAGAGAAGCCCCTCATCTCAGAGAATGCACACGTGCATTTTGCCTCACACTCATTTTCATTGTAGTAAACTGAGTAATGCACATTTTTCAAATGATCATCAATGTTTATCTAATCCAAGACTTCAAAACTGGAAATTACACCTTTAGTGCTAACAAGTGTGAAATTACATAAAATCAGCCCTAACACCTCTCATTGGACCTCCTTGAACTTTGCATTTGTATACACAGCTTGGGATTGCTTTGCAATGCTAAACAGAGATATGAATGGGATTGAGCAGCTGAATGAATTGAAATCAACTTTCACTTTGCCCTCCACTTGCTTGTTTAGTGCAATGTTAAATTGATCCACAAATCCCTTTAATGTTGTACTAGAATTACAAACCTGTTGAAAAAAGCTTTCACGCTTTCAAACTTCTGTGTAGTATTTCTCATTCCAGCCCAAAATATATTTTTCAAGTAAACTAGTACCCAAAACTCGCTCTCATTGTACAACCCTTGAATCCATGCAGTAGATGCAAGATTGTATGTATCAAGTAGTTTCCCTTATTTATCCTCAAATTTTCCATAGGTCTGTGAATCATAAAGATAACTCTGAATATAAGTCTTCAACCCAACATTGAATTGGGATGAGATCCCAATTTTTTTGGCAGTTTTCGCATGATGTGCCAAAGATAGTATGCCTGGCGAGTATCTGGAAATACAATAGCAATTGCACTTTTTATTGCCTGATCTTGATCTGTTATTATCACTTCAGAAGCTCGACCACTCATGCGCTTCAACCATATTCGAAACAACCAAACAAACGTAGTTGTGTCCTGGCTTGAATCAAATGAGCACCTAGCAGTATAGATTGTCGATGATGGTTCACACCCAAAAAGGGATCAAAAGGCATACCGTATCTATTTGTTAGATATGTTGTATAAAAGGTGATTACATCTCCAAAGTACGCATAAGATGCTCAACTGCATGACACCCAAAACACTTTTTTGATCCTAAACTCATCGTCCAAATCCATAATGGATGCAAAACCATCATTCAACTATGCCATTCTATCAAAATAGTCACTAAGTGTTTCGGCACCTCCTTTACCAAATCTTAAGTGTTTGGCTTTGTCAATAAAGTCCCTACAATCTTTCCCTATTGATTCAAGATTCTCATACCCTCTTGGGTCAACAACAAGGGCATTGAAATTTTTGTTCATTGAAATACCTACTCTGCCATTCAACTCAAGCATCCTTTGACTATTACTTTAAATACTTGTTAGTTGTTACATAAAAAAAAAAAATATTGACTCATATTAGAACAACTATTCACAAAAGGAGAAAAGTTGGGTTTTTTTAGCTATAATTTAGGCTAATTGTTTTTCTTAAAAGAAATATCCAAGCCACTTGCTCCATGGATCTCGGCTCTCCGGTATGGTAGTTATCTTCCTATATATCTTCCTTCGGTTCCTTGTGAAAGGGTATATACAAGATGAAGTGGGATTTGAAGCTTGATGAACAACATAAGTTGTATTCCCCATCTGCCAGTCAGGACAATCTTAGATGAATAACTGTCAATTTTTGCATTATCAGATTCAGAACAATAGATTTTATATTTAAAGTTCTGTGAAAATTTTGTTGAAAGATCTTGTTAATTTTGAACAAGTATTTTAATTAATTAAGCCATATTTATTGATATGCCATTCTTTATAGCGATAAAGAGAACATACTAAATAGAGGATGATGTTGTCAAATCTAATTTTTACGTGCCAATTATAGCTTTTCAAGATAACAAAATGAGGGAGGCATGGTGGATTCAGTCATCACGGTTGCTGGATATATGCTTATTATATTAAGTTATTAAGAATAGTGTAATGATTTGTAAAAGCTTTGAATATACAAATCTTGAGCAGATGTTTTGAAAAATATAAACCCCATCATGAAAATTTTAAAAAGAGTGGTGGTACTGTGCCACTTGTATGCTTGAAGATGACTACTTGACGTGTCTTGCCATGTCACACTATATTAAAAAAGAAAAACACACACACACACACAAAAAGGGGTTGAACGAAATACAGATGTAATTTGAGATTCATCCATTGATATACGCTCGACTACCCTCGCCCTCTCCTTTCCCTCCAGTTGCCCTCCTGTCGTTGTGCCGTCGCCTTCCCGTCACTGAACATCGGCTCCCTTTTCCAAATCTGGCAGCTCAAAGCTGCTTTGAAGAAGTGGATTTACTCACGCGGTGGCAGAGCTTCCCCACCCAAATCCCCACCTAGATCTGGCCATACGGTGAGCTTTGAATAAGTGACTTTATTCTTCATATGTTCTTGGTGTCTGGATTGAAATAGAGGACATTTTGTTTGGCAGTTGATGTTGGGTTTGAGCAGAAAAAAATGGATACCAGTTTCATTCCACTAGAAATAATGGATGTTTTTTCAGCCCCTTTCCCGTTAACTCCTTCTCCACTAGAAAGCACTAGCCAAAAGAATGAGAGACTACTTGAGCTTGTCAATAAAAAGAATATATTTTCAAAACAGAGTCCTTAAAGCTATGAGGGAAATTTTATATTCAGCATCAAGAATATATTTGTAAAGACTTCACGCAACAGGTCAATTTTTTATTAACAATAGGTGGGTTTGAAGAACAGAGCATGATCTATACCAGGTGGGTTTTTGTAGAAAAAACTGTCGGTGAGTACATAATCTACCATGAAAAAACTAAACCATAATCTCCCATGAAAATACTAAACAAAGAAAAAGAACACTGAATCACATACATAATCGCATACAAAGTGAAGTGTCAGTGGGTACATAATCTAGCCAAGCTCAATTTTTTTTACCTTTTACTTACCACTGAATCGCATTGGAGTGAATACACAGAGAAGCTGTCGATGAGAGTCTAGCCAAGTGCAATACATAGATAAGCTGTCAAACCCAATATCGTGTGGAATTTCTGTGGATGGAAAGTCGTTGGAAATGGGGCGGAGAATGGTAGTCAACGCCGTAAGAAGGGGGGAAATGTGGATGCGAGGGATTGGTCTTCACAATTCACACACACAAACAGACTACGCACATGAAAAGGGTTGAATCTTTTTTGTCTTGATGGCATGCCACATCAAGAGCTACGTCAACCACCACGTCAGGCGGTCATTTTTTTTAAAAAAAAATCACTTTTTCTAGTGAAGCTCAATGTTTTACAAAAGGCCTTTGGTAGGCTTGCACATTTAAGATTTAGACCTAGCATTACTCGAATAGAGTGCGACAAGTGGCACTTCCATACAATATATGCAACATCAATATCTACAAAACTTAGCTTATTCCTTGGTATCTCATGTGTGTTTCACAATGGCAAGAATTGACTCCATGAGTGATTGGAGTCAGGGACCTCAATGGTGATTAATTTATTTTTCCAACGATAGAAGTCTATCGTAGGCATTTAGAGAGAAGAAAAAACAATAAAACCATTGATTGATGTTGCTTGAGAGTGTTGGAGTTCAAAGAGCTCATTTATTTTATTAAAAACAGGTATGGAATGTCATTATTTTGATTAATAAACTCTAATCAAGAATATCAATATTTTTTCTGGATATAATTTTATGTTTCTTTTGTTCTAGGTAGTGAGTAGCAGAAAATCAATCAAGTCTTTATTCATGTATATGACATGCTTGCCATCACTAGTGAATTTAGGAGTGGCAATTCGTGTTTCTGGGTCGTGTTTATATCGTGTCAAATCATAATCATTCGATTAAATGGATCAACCTGAATACGATTCGCAAAGTTAAATGAGTCAGATTTTCAAATACTAATAATACCTATTCAAATAACGGGTCATATCCTATCACCAGTTTTGACCTGAATAATAATTAATTTTAAATTAATCAAAATCAACATGACGTGACTCATTTCTACCCATTTCATGTAAATGGATTGAACTAAACTGTATAAATAAAAGTTAAAACTTACATTTACTAGTAACTACAAAATCTTAAAAAAAAAAAAACAATAATACTACCTACTAACAAAAAAATCAATATTTTTCATATTTTAACTAATAATAAAACCGCTATTACAACTTAACAACAACAAATACGAGCATAGGTCCAATATAACAACATAAGCATATTGAAAAATACCAATATTACAATCCAGTAATAACAAAATTGTAATTTTGAAATAAAATTTAAACTGTTTATTGCAAGTTGATTTCCATTTAAACGGATTGACCTGTTTATTAATCATGTCTTAATTGTTCAACCCGTTTTAACTTGAACCCGTTTATACCAAACTCAAACCCGCTAATTTTGAGTCTTATTCCGGTTGCGAGTTCACGAGTTGTCTCATATATTACTACCCTAATGATAATTTTCTGGGGCCAAAAGCATCTCAACGACTTCTCTCATGCTGGGCCTTGCATCTTTTTCTTCCTCTGCACATTGTAGAGCAACCCCAATCAGAGTTTCCATCTTTCGTACGTCATATTTGCCTTTCAAGCTTGGGTCTATGATCTCTTCAAGCCAAGACTCAGTTAAAGTCGCCCTATTCTTCTTTTCCCTCACCCACGAAACAAGCCTTTTGTGCTGTGGCTGCTCTCCACTGTCTGTGTCATGGACACCCTTGGCTACATCTTTTCCGGTCACCATCTCCAACACAACAATCCCGTAGCTATAAACATCTACTTTGGAGGTGATGGGTAGATTAAATACCCACTCTGGAGCCATGTATCCGCGGGTTCCTCTCATCCTCGAGAAACTCGGATTGTTGGGTTCTCCTCTACTTTGTAGTTTGGACAGGCCAAAATCTGCAACCCTTGGTTGATAATTAGAGTCTAGGAATATGTTTTCAGGTTTTACATCGCAGTGTAAAACCCATTCCAAGCACTCTTCATGCAAATAAGACAGGCCTTTTGCAGTGCCCAAAGCAATTTCAAACCTTTTCTTCCAGTCAAGTGAATTGGAAGAGAGGTTGTCTGCCAATGAACCATGCTCCATGTACTCGGTCACCAAAAGCCGCTGCTTTCCCTCGGCACAGTAACCCCACATTTCTATCAAGTTCATGTGGTTAAGCCTACCAATGATGTTCACTTCTGCTAAAAATACTTCTTCTCCTTGGTTGGCTTCGTATAGTTGCTTGATTGCTGCAACTCGATTGTCTGCCAACACCCCTTTGTATACAATCCCTCCAGCACCTCTTCCAATCTCTTCAGTAAAACCCTTTGTGGCCTTCTTCAACTCCGAATATGTAAATTTTCTGAATCCAGTGATGGCAAGAAGATAGCCTTGCTTGTCTGCAGTAGAACTTTTGGGGGTTCTAATGAAGAGACACCACACCAAAAAGATACCCACAATTTCTAGTCCTCCTAATCCACATACAAACCAGAGCATGAATTTCACAGTCCCGTTTATCCGGTTTTTTAAGTATACTCTTTCTAGTAGCAGGCGAGCTTCACTTGGACAATTTAAACCGATTTCTTCTGCAAGATTGGCGTTCGAAAGGGGATTTGAGAGATCTTTTTTCGGCACTCTCAGATAGAAGCTTCCTCCAAAAGAAGGCAAACGATGTCCATTCATCAATAGAGTCTTGGGGTAACAACTTGAATGTGTATCTTCCGGGGAAAAGGAGTATTGGAATGCTCTGCACTCGGGCAATTCCAAGCATAACGTCTTGCATTGAGCAAGTGTATAGTTGTTGTAGCTACCATAATCAAAACCATAGAAATCAAGATGGGATTGCTGCCAAAAATCAAACTTGTTTTTCCCAAAAGAGAGATCAAATTCGGGTTCACACCCTTGAGACCAATCGGTATGATTTATCATCTTATATCCTCGAATGCACGAACACTTTCTGCCAATATCAGGAAAATAGCTGCATATACTGTTAGCGCCACAAACACCATGAATAATACAAGGTACCTGCCAGGCCTGCCATGAAACAACCCACATCTCGCCCTCCACGTCCCAACTGTACAATCGAAGATTACCATCGTAATCAAGGGTCAATCTTCTATGAAGCAATTGCCCATAGTCAGTTGACGAAAAGGTAAATTTATCAGAAGAACTAAAGTTCCCGAAGGAATCAAGCACCGCGATTCTGCTACTATTGTACACGAACCTTTTGGCTTGCCCGCGCGTAAGCCATGGTGCAGGCCAGTAAGGACTGGAAATGTTAGCCCGATCATAAAGAAGGCAGAGGACGTTATCATTATCGAAAAGAAGCTTGTAGAAGCCAGAGGAATAGTTGGTCTGGCTTCTCGAGGAGACAAGCTTTGTATTTCTGGTTAGAAATTGCTGGGGAAGCAAGGTATCTGTGGGAAAGTCGAAGCTTTCCCACAAACTGTCACCACCCAAAGTTCGTAGAACAAGATTACCAGTATCGTAAAGATGCAATTCTAAAGACGAGATAAAAACAGTGTTTGTCTCCCAGGCGATGAACTTACCGGCGTCGGTTAAGATAAGATTACCAGTTCTGAGCAGGGAGAGCTTCGATTTCCTTCCGTTAACCGGTTGGTCTCGGTTGGCCATCCAGACAACGGTGCGGTCCTGACGCCTTGAGGTTCGGGAGGCGAACCATATGGCAAAGCAATAAGCATTTTCACCGACGGGGTAAAAGCCCGCGGAGAACACTCCATTCGGCGAAGTCAAAACATCTTCCGGGTTCTCGCTGGAGAGAGACAAACCAGAGCTGAAAGTGCGATTTGTGGATGTCGCCGGAGCAAACAATGCCGAGAAGAGGATTAACCAGATCAGAGTGCCCATGAACTTGATGGAATGAAAGCTCAAAAGGACAGGCGGCGTAGGAAAGATACGCAGAGAAGTATGCTGAAGCGATAATGGCCTTTACCCTTTACTCCTTGCTCTCTGTGTCATAAGTTTTGGGTGGCTAAGCAAGTCAATGCCCTGCAGAAGTCGGCGGCTAAGCAAGTCAATGCCCTGCAGAAGTCGGTGAAGCAATCGAGGGACGCAAATCCACGCGTTACCGGTGTAATTGGTTCGGTTATTTTATACTTATTTTACAATCCAATTCATAGTTCAATTTTAAAAATTTAAGATATCGATATCCAACCAATTCATCACGAAAATTAAAATTTTCAACTTTTTTTTTTTAATTATATATAAGTTATATTATAGTATCTAATTACGTATTATGATACGAGGATCTAATTTATTTCTTATTTGATTATATATAATAATAATAATATTATGATATTTACATATATTAAATTATTAGTTTATTTATAGTATAGTATAAGTACAATATTTAACTATAATATATATAAGTTTCAGACTTTTTATATAAATATATATTATTAAATATGTAAATAAACATATTTGTAAGATTAATTGGCATAAATAATGAAATTAAAATTTTATGTAAATAAACATATAACACATATATAATATAAAAAATTAATAATATAAAAAATATTTAATATATTATATATAAATTTAAAATATCTATATTCTGATTTGGTTAAGTCCAACCCCATTTTTAAAACATGAAAATTGGGATCGGTCAGGTTAGATTTGATTTCCATTCATGAGAATGTAAACCAAACCGAACCAATTACAAACCGGATCAAACCATTTGTTCAACGAGTTTTCGGGTTTGTTTTCTACACACACTGTAGGCGTTCAAATCTGGTTGCTATATGTAAGAAAAGTAGTTCTTATCTTCATGGCTCACACACGACGACTTGCCTTCAAGATAGACCAAAAAACTGATAAGAACGCGGTTGGTGGACACGAACTCTTGGTAAGAACGCTGTTGTGGGGTATTGAGTTTTTGTTGTACGACAAAACTTCAATCAAATCGGCCCTCACAACTCCCTCCTTGTTCCTTGTTATAAAGGCATTGTAGTCAAGAGGATATGAACCTAGCACTAGATATAACCAATGGGTGATGATATTCTTATAATTCACTTATAATTTATTTATAATTTATTAATAAAATAATATTTGTTTAAATTTCAAACACATCAAATCAAAATCAAAATTAAAATAAATATATAAAATAATATTATTTTTTTAGAAGGTTGTAGAAGAATTATAAATGAGTAGTTATTTTATCATTTTCCATAACCAATAATGATGGTGCACATGCCCATTATCTGAGCTGAACAGGTCTATGAGGTTTCTTTTTTTGTTTGTTTTCAGTCTCAGCTAGTATTTTCTAGCTTGGAGCTTTCCAA
Organism: Carya illinoinensis; assembly: GCF_018687715.1. Taxonomy (NCBI): domain Eukaryota; kingdom Viridiplantae; phylum Streptophyta; class Magnoliopsida; order Fagales; family Juglandaceae; genus Carya; species Carya illinoinensis. Next base: position 6,199,508 of record NC_056767.1, on the reverse strand, counting down.
ACCAATTTCTTCCCATGGATCTCTTCTAGTCTCTGTGAAGGATACAGAGCAATTATAGACTCATGGCATAAATTAGTGACTTCAGTTGAAAGTTTCAATACAAGTTTTGGTATAATTTAACACTCTGCTTTCATGAGACTCCATACAAAACTGTGACTTTTGTTCTGCGTCTCCAAAACCTATAAAAAGAATCCTAAATATTGCCAAGCTAATCTTTATGATATATTTTAAATAATATTTTCTGTCCAAATGATTGAAAGAATATTCACTAGACACATAACTATAACATGCCTGAAGTGAAAATTAAAATGAACCAAATTTATAGACACACATAACAATAAATAAATCTTGAAGTGAACCACAAATCAACAATATCCTCAAACACAAATCAATCTTAAAGAACAACAATATAAGCAACAATAAAGAAAAAAAAAAATGAAATGAATCAATTTATATACACACATAACAACAAATAAATCTTGAAGTGAACTACAAATGAAACATCTGGTCTCGGAGAGATGATCTGATCTGGGGAGGTCGAGGCAAAATATCTGGTCTCAGGGGAAATGGGAGCTCAAGTTCTACTACTTTGCTACCCTGGTATGTCTTTGGTGGGAGTAGGAAAATTTTATTGTTTATTTAGAAAAACAAATCATACATTGCTGACCGCGTAGATGATATGGAGAGTGTAAGGGACTCAAAGTAGAAGAACTCTTTACAAAAAGAGAAAAGTGAGTTTTTTTAGCTAGATTTAGGTTAATTGTTTTTTTTTTTTTTGAAATATCCAATCCACTTGCTCTATGGATCCAGTCTCTCCAATACGGTAGTTATCTTCCTATATATCTTCCTTTGGTTCCTTGTGAAAGGGTATATCCAAGATGAAGTGGGGTTTTGAAGCTTGTTAAACAAAATAAATTGTATTCCCCATATCTCGGTCAAGACAATCTTAGATAAAATAATTGTCAATTTTTTTTAGTATCAGATTCAAATCAATAGGTTTTATGGTGAAAATTTGTGCAAAGAACTCGTTTGGTATTTTAATTAATTTAGCCATATCTATTGATATGTCAATCTTTATAGCCATAAAAAGAACATACTAAGGCCCGGTTTGTATACAAGAAGTGTTTCATTTCATCATTATAAATTTATCAAATTTTCACACAAAATATAATAAAGAATTTAATTTTTTCAAATAATAATAATATTAAAAAATAATATTATAATAATATTTTATTTAACTTTTATTTCAATAGTCTATCCAAATGACATCTAAATAGAGGATAATGTCGTCAATTCTAATTTTTTATGTGCCAAACATATCTCTTTGAGATAGCCAAAGGAGGGAGGGACGGTGCGATTCACTCATCAGGGTTGTTGGATATATGCTTATTATATTATAGTTTTTTTTTTTTTTTGTTTCTTGTTCGGGATTGAAAAAGAAATTAAATGGTTAAAAAATTAAAATAAAATGAAAAAAAAAGAAATAAAATGAAATTTCCCAAGACTAAAAAAGCAACTAAATTTAGAGGAAAAAAAATACAATTTAAAAAAATCTCAGAGAAAAAACATCAAATTAGGGAAATACAAAATGGTGGCAACCATGCTATCCATCACTTTATTTCACCACCATACGGAGCAAATGGAGGCGTACACCCATCTTCAGTCTACAGATGTCGGCCTCGTTCCTTGGGCTAGCTGAAAAGAATCGAGTAATGACAAATTTGAAGTATACAAGTCTACTCAGTCGTTTTGTAAAATATAAGGAAAAATATAGTTATAAGTACAATTATGTACTAATCTGTACATCAATATGATGCGATTGGTTAAAAAGTAGATTTTATTGAAAATAATGTTAATTTAAATTTTAAGTATGAATAAATCAGTATTGATATGCAGATTAGTGCGTAACTGTATTTGTATGTAGCAAAACTCAAAATATAAACCCAACCTGAAAATGTAATACAAAAATCACCTTTAGGTGAGACTTATTTCTTTCACAAACAGTCTATGTCACGCTTAACTTAAGACTTATACATAACATTATTATAGAAGTGGCACTTCGAAACATTACAGGCAGATTCAATACCTACAAAGCTCAGCTTATTCCTCGGTAATCGGTATCTCGTGTATTTATAATCGCAAGAATTGACTCCAAAAGTTATCGGAGTAATTTCCAGTGATAGAAGTCCATCATAGGCATTTCGAGAGAAGAAAAAACAAGAAATCATTGATTGTTGTTGCATCAGAGTATTGAAGTTCAGAGAGCTAATTTATTTTCTTAAAAAAGAGAATTGCACATCATTTTTTTATTAATGAACTCTAAGCAAGAATATCATTGCTACAACAACAGCAAAAAATAATCTTCTTTCGGGGTCTAATTTCTTATTCTTTTTCTTCTAGGTAGCAGAAAATCAATCGAGTCTTTCTTCACATATGACATGCCTGTCATCTCTGGTGATCATTTTCTTGGGCTAAAAGCATCTTAACTACTTTTCTCATGTTGGGTCTTGCATCTTTTTCTTCATCCGCACATTGCAGAGCAACCCCAATCAAAGTTTCCATTTTTCGTACGTCATATTTGCCTTTCAGCATTGGGTCTATGATCTCTTCAAGCCAGGACTTGGTTGAAGCCGCCCTATTGTTCTTTTCCCTCACCCACGACACAAGCCTTTTGAGCTGTGGCTCCCCTCCATTGTCAATGACATGAACACCCCGTAGCTATAAACAATCCCGTAGCTATAAACATCTACTTTCGAGGTGATAGGCACATTGAATACCCACTTCGGAGCCATATATCCCCGAGTTCCTCTTGTCCTCAAGAAACTTGAATTGTCATTTTCTCCTCTGCTTTGTAGTTTCACTACAACAAAAGCCACTATTTTCGGCGACTTAATATCGCGGCAAAAGTCTAAAAGTCGCTGCAAATACTAATTTGTGGCTACTCTGTACCCGCCGGTATTGTGCCGCAATTGTTGAGTGAGAAAAAGATGTTTTCGGCGTGGGTTATCGTGGCCGGAAATAATATTTTTAGCCGCGACAAATTGTGGCCGCTAATGATCTAATAGTGCGCCGGAAAAGTGTTTTGCATAGCCTGTTAATTTAAAATGAAATGAGTTTTTGCTGCGATAAATAGTCGCCGCAAAAAGTACTATGATTCGCCACAAAAGTCTTCCATGCTGCATTTCCGTGATTTACAATTTACCATGTCAGCCTCTTTTTTTTTTAAACATATGTAGTCCCCCATTAGATACAATATCCAACGCATGTAATAGATTAACATATTCTCTAATAAGTATATAATATCATGAATTAATCGTTTACATGATATAGATATTTGAAATACCCCCAACATGTATCGGTATATCATTCATTCATAAAAAAAGGTGCTATTTGAAATTCACCCCAATATGCCACATTAATATATCAATGTAAGTTTACATGTATACTCCTCATATTTATTGTATAATAAGGATTTCCTTAGCAAGTCTTGATCATCATGGAAGCTGCCTTCTTCATCTCAAAACCTAAAGGTATACCTCTTCATCTGAAAACTGGAAACCTCCTTCATTGATCTCAAAGCTGCAAAAATTTAGATTCACAAATTTTTCTTTAGTTTCCAAAACCCAATAGAAATTTAAATTGCAACTACAAAATTAGGAAACCTAAAAACTATTATAAACCAAAAGAAAATGGGTGCATGCATGTAAGTCATATTATAAACCAAAAGAAACCTCCTTCATTGATCTCAAAGCTACAAAATTGGGAAAAAGATCCTTTAAAGAATCATTCCATTCCACCCATATTCTGGTCATATAAAAGAAAAAATTTGTGGATGATATGATTTTTATATTAATGTGGAAGATCTAAGGTGTTGTTCCTTAATTTTTGTGATTATATATTTTCAACTATTTATTAACTAGTTGAATCAAGATGCACTTTTTGTAGTCACCACAGTACATAGAATATGGGAATGTAAATTTAAGCACTTGGAAACTAGAGATTGATATCACCATAGTACATCATTATATATACTGAACTGCATATCATTATATATTAGAAACTGCACAAGGTACCTAGTTCTCCAACATATACACACAGCTAAACTTATAGTAGCATAATGTCATTTGGGAATTAAATAGTACAGTTGATGAGGTAAGCACAATTAACGAGAACTATTTGCTAATTTGCCACTGGTGAAAAGATCAGACCGTTAACATTAACATTTCAAACCGTAATTGCCGTTAATTTTAAATCTTGTTTCTATTACTGGAATCTCCAGTAGCTAAATTTGTCTCACATCACACGTACGAATCTCCATTGTTGTGTTTTGTGTGGTTCTTGGCAAACACTCCAAGAAAATTATCTCAAAATGTGCACTTGTGTGTGGTTTCCTAAAATCAGCTATAAACATGCTGGAATTAAACGAGTAATCCAAGACACTTAACTAGAATTATCTCAAAATGTTTGCCAGAGTTCCCCACCACAAAGATGCGTTCAACCTTGGTGATCTCATATCTCAACTTGAGAAACGCCTGCAGGCAAATCGAGAGAAGGACAAAACAGGAATAAAGTCAATAGAGGAGTTTTGAAGACTTAATTAATATTGACAATGATATTATGAGATAAGAAAATTAAGAAAGGGGGTAGTGAAGGTGAAGGAGTCAGGCTAGTTATAAGAAAATCAAACTGATGAAAGTAATGATTAAAACATGTTATATGAATGGATTAGATCTGAATTCCATCCCCAGACTGTGATTTGCATAAAAGAAAACCAACAATCAAGCATAACACAATACTAAAATAGAACATTATGCATATTTGTGGTTTGTAGTACACACATGCAATAGACAGAAACAGGGCACAAAAAACTAAGGAACTCACCCACTGGTAACTATGGAAGCAGAACCCAGCCAGAATTGATCTCACACAGTTCTTTAACATTTAAACCTTTATTTTCTGAGGAAAAAGAAAATAAACTGATCTCACAAGCCTACAACTAAATCCCAACCAACATCACTTCAATATCTAGTACCAATTCCTATCATTCCACTCCAATCTTCCATATACACAACTTAAATTCATAAAAGATACTAGCATACTTGTTGCACATATACATCAATCCAACACAATTACAATTCACAAAGACTAATAAGCTTCTTTCACACAAACATGCATACTCAATCCATACATCACTTCCATATAATTTATCATACCCAACATATTTATGCAAAAATCTGTCCAATTGTTGGACTTCATGGTTCTCATGTACATTCAAATTCATAAACCATTGCATTTAAATAAAATCTTACCAACTCTTCAACTAAATAAATATGCGCCCATAAACTAAACCCATTACACAAATTATGATCATATAAACCTCATATTACTTTCAAAATGCATAAAATCTGTCCATCCAACACTTAAAATACTTTACTCAATATATAAGCCTCTTGGCAATACCTACAACACACATACTCAATACAAAAGTCCAACTAAACTCCACATAGAACAACCAACACAACCCCATACTTCACAATCTCTATGCTTCACTTACAACTCCTTTAATATTTGGATATCTCTTCTATTTTCTTTGAAATCATAGAAATCATCAAGTAGATCACCCATTTTTGTTCTTTGTGCAGGACCTATTTTTGTGAACACCATGTTGTTCATATAAGGTGACGAATTGCCTTCAAATTACTCCAACAATTAATTTATAACAACAACAACAGCAGTATTAGTCTCAACTATAACTGCTCTTCTAATAATTTGACTAGATATGTGAAGTTCAGGGGCCAAAGTAAGCAGGTTTGTGCTTCAATCAAACATTCTCTTCAATCTACAAACTCACAAAATCCATATAAATTTCCTGTAAACAAAGGGTTAAACTGCTTAGAAGTCCTTCGGTAAAACATAAAGAGTAATGACTGACAACTTCTATATATCAATGGCAAACAAGTTTCTAGAACCAGCAGTTTATACAAAGATGATTACCAAACCATAAAACGAAATGAAAATTAATACAAAGATTGTTCAAACTTAAAAAATAACTCTACCAAATGGCCCTTAAATTAGCTCATTCCAGAATTACATTACCAAATCTTGAATATGGTGTACAATGCAGCCATCTCTGTGTCATTTATGCATAGACTGAGAGTGAAGCTTCAATGTTGGTGAACGAACACATTCCATCTCTTTATAGCAATCTTCCTAAACATATTCTAGAATCAGTTTTGCAACTGAGTTTGGCTTTTCCACATGAGGAACCACACATGCACCGCAGTACTCAAACCACTAAATTAGGTTGGAAAAACAGCCTAAACTGGTTATTACAAACCCCAAAATCGAAAATCCCTTGATTACAATCATAATTAACTAGTTATTAAACATTTTTGGTAGCCAACGGAAAGAAAATCAAAGAGAAAAGGGCGAGAAATGGACTCCATGACAGTGACAGATCGAGAAATATTAAGCTACAATCCGAGAGAGAGAGAGAGAGAGAGAGAGAGAGAGAGAGAGAGAGAGAGAGAGAGAGAGAGAGAGAGAGAGAGAGAGAGAGCATGAGAAACTGACCGGCGTCGATGAGAAGACAGCGGCGAGAAGACGGTGTTGGTGGCAACAGCGGAAATTTGTGAGGATGTTAAACCTCAGAGAGAGAAAGAGCGAGATAAAGAGAGGGTGAAAGTGGGCAAATCAGGGGAGGGGGGATTTAAATTGCTTATTACCGCGACTCCAAGTCACTGTAATAAGTCAATTTAAGCGGCGACTGAAATTGAGGCAAATTTGGGTCGCTATATTAAGTTATTAAGACAAGAAATTTGACTAGACTATTTGCGGCGACCAATACTCGCACGAAAAAGTATTTAATTTCGGTCTGAAATAAAAATGTGATTATTTCTGGCGATTTTAGTGTCGCAAGAAATAAAAATAGCCCAATCTAGTCTTTTTTTTTGTAGTGTTTGGACAGCCCAAAATCTGCCACCTTTGGTTGATAATTAGAGTCTAGGAATATGTTTCCAGGTTTTACATCGCAGTGTAAAACCCACTCCAAGCACTCTTCATGCAAATAAGACAGGCCTTTTGTAGTGCCTAAAGCGATTTCAAACATTTTCTTCCAATCAAGTGAATTAGAATAGAGGTTTTCTGCCAATGAACCATGCTCCAAGTACTTGGACACCAAAAGCCTATGCTTTCCCTCGGCACAATAACCCCACATTTCTATCAAGTTCATGTGGTTAAGCCTACCAATAATGCTCACTTCTGCTATAAATACCTCTTCTCCTTGGTTAGCTTCGTAGAGTTGCTTGATTGCCGCAACTCGATTGTCCGCCAACACCCCTTTGTACACAATCCCTCATGCATCTCTTCCAATCTCCTCAGTGAAATCCTTTGTGGCCTTCTTGAGCACCAACTATGTCCATACACCACTTATTTGGTAAGAAAAAAATTATGTGTAGTATGGGGATGATGAGTATAATTTTTTGTGTTTAAATAGAAGAGTAAAAATGACCACTCACATATTGATGTGTGGTGTAAGTGAGGATAAGTAAAACTTTCCTGTACCAATAGTACAATTTTATTGTTTTTTTAATATTAAAAAAACAGCTGAAATCCCTTTAGTCCCTGTACAAGGACCATTCTTTGTTAGTTTTTAAATATTGTACTTGTGCACAACTAATTGGAAGCTTTTATCAATTATTTAAACTTAAATTGCCTTGAGTTGAGGCATAATCTCAAATTGAGTCTCTATTTTAGTCTTCACTTCGACTGTTTGACTCTTAGAAAATTGAAATATAGATATGTATGAGGATAGCAGCCTGCAGGTTTTAGAGTCTAAGCACCATTTTTGTAAGTACTCCTGTCTCAGTTTTCTTTCAATCTCAGCTAGTATTTTCTAGTTTGTGTCTTTTCAAACCATTTTCTTCCGATGGATCTTTTGATCTAGTCTCTGAGAAGGATACAATACAATTATATACTAATTGCATAAATTAATGAATTCAGTTCAAAGTCTCTTCAGTACAGGTTTAGGTAGCAAACACTTTGCTTTCATGAGATTCCATAAAAAACTATGAATTTTGTTCTACATCTCCTAAACCCATAAAAAGAATCCTAAATATTGCTAAGCTAGCCTTTATAATATATGTTGTGCACAAAACTGCCCAAAAATCACACAAGATGATATTTTAAGTGGTTCAGCAATGGCCTATGTCCACTGGAGCCAAAATTCAGTATGTTTGTATGAGATTACAAACACTCAAAGTATACTCACATCCTCTATTTTTTGCACACTCAATTTACAGGTCTAAGCTTTCCTTTTATAGGAGAAACTTAACTAATAATACAAATGGTGTCCTATAGCAACTATATAGGTTGATGCAAAGCTTGGACGATGCAGACCATTAAATTTGGATGGTGTAGAGCGTGAACTTTGGACGGTGCAGAGTTTTGGTGCAGTGCAACCCTTTTTATTTGTTTTCACACTTAGGTGGTCAACAATCACTCCCTCTATACAAGTGTGCCATATTAGGCTGCTTACAAACTGTTGCATCCTTCAAATGATTGCACCTCTGCTATTGAATGCGCCATAAGACTCCAAGGCACCCGAAGGTGCTCAGCAGCGTGCAATATTGATCAAGTCCAAGCGGTGTTGGAGCTTGATCCCTGTGACGACTTTCGTCAACATATCTACTAGATTATCATCAGTGTCAATCTCCTGAAGTATGATGCCCTCTTCTTTTAATATTTCACGTACAAAGTGAAATCGAACATCTATGTGTTTCATTTGAGAGTGATACACTTGATTCTTGGTCAAATGACTTGTACTTTGACTGTCACAATAAACGGTAACCTCTTGCTGCTTAAAACCCAAATTTGTTACTAGTCTCTGTAACCAAATGACTTCTTTCACAGCTTCTATTACAGCCATGTATTCAGCCTCCGTGGATATTGTAGACTGCAAATTTAATCGCCAACTAACTGGTGCTCCAGTTGTGATACTTCGTATTTATGTATATTTTGACTAAGTAATTATTGCATTTCTTAGGATTATGAGCTTTCTTGTTTTAAAATTTAGATGATTTACATGGTATTATTTTATGACTTTTAAGTGTGAAATTTAATTTAAAGTGTTTTCTCGTTATTAAATATTGTTCATTATTTAAATTTCTCTTTATTCTAGATTAGTTTAATGTTGGATTTTATTATTTTATTTTACTTAGTTATTGCGTTTAAATTATTTTATTAAAATTGCCGTTTTGAAATCCTTTTCTTTGGATCAGTTTTGAGACACCTAGTTGAAAAGACTGGATCTTATTTCTTTCCATTCTTTTTTCTTTTTCTTTTTTTCTTTTTTCCTTTTTTCTTTTTCTTCCTTTTCTTTTTCCTTCTTCCCTTTCCCCCCATCCAGCCTGCGCAACCTCTCTCTTTTCTCTCCTCCAGCCCAGCCAGGGTGCCGCCATGACTCATGCCGTCGACCTCCCCTACACCGATCCCCAGCCACCGCAACTTGCCCTTCCCTTTCCCTTCCAGAAATGCCCCTCCCTCCACTCGGTTTCTCCCCTACTGCAGCCTAGCACCATCGTCAATAGCCACCCAAGCCTCACTGGTCCACCACCGACCCCCCCAGCAGTTAAGCCCAAGCCACAGCAGCCCCACACGTAGCCTCTTCCCTCTTTTCCGAAATGGGTCTTCTCCTTTACACAACTTCACCATCACATGGCCTTAGCACCGCCGTTCACCGGTCCTCGCCCTACCGAGCACCACCACCCTGACCACCCCTTCCTCCTACCCTTGACCCGAAGCCCATATCCCACCCATGCCCCCCCCCCTCTCTCTCTCTCTCTCTCTCTCTCTCTCTCTCTCTCTCTCTCTCTCTCTCTCTCCCATAAAGTCAGATCCATTGTGCGCTCCCACCCACGGCCAACCACCACCACCATTAGTTTCACCAATACCACTAAGCCCTTCCTTAGCCATCCCAAGTCTTCGTTTGTGGTCGTTCAGAATTAGGTATTTTGAGACCCATGGTTGTTGCTTGGAAACCTCAGATCCGCTGCTACTCTGCCACTTTTGGTATGATCTTTGATCTTCTAGAGTGCCTTTCATCATTGTAAGTAATTTTCCAAAAAACTTTTTGAGATTTAAATATATTTTGCACTAACAAATCTTTTGTGATCTGGTTGGTTGTGTCGAACATTGAGTTCAAGGAGTTTGGGGGTCGGTTGGATTGGAGGATGGAGTTGTTTGTGTGATTGGATGATGCTTGGAACTGTTGGTTGTTGGATAGTGTCATGTCATACACATTGCATAATTGCACGCATGTTCATGTTTGTAAATGAAAACTAGATTTTCGCATAATTGCATGCATGTTCATGTGTATATTTGAAAATTGGATTATCATGTGAAAAATAATTTTTGGGTGCTTGTATTACGACCCCAAGCTGAGATGAGGCATTATCTTGGTGGAGCTCCTCTAGTCACTTGGGAGCGTAATATATTAAGTGACGTCTCCTAGGTTATCGCTAGACGACAATAGGATCGGAGAGGATGGTAATACTCTAGGGTTGACTCCGTGGCCCCTCTGCTAGTTGGGGCTAGAGGATGGTTAGCCATGAATGCACTGGGTGCTGAACTAGGTATTGCTCTTTACGAAGTCACACGCATGGTCGTTACCCGTGGTGTGACAAATGGAGCCAGGGTATGCAGATGGTCCCTAGGGGAGATCATGGTCCATACAGAGTAAATGGATAATGGGCTATTTTATGGGAAAATAGCGGTTTTGATAAATGGATATATGTGGACCATTTTCTGGAAAAAATAGTGGATTTTTTGTTGGGCCATTTACTGAGAAAATGGCAGATGTTAATTTTAATGGACTTGGTTTTCGGACCAAATGAGATTTTGGCGTGAGTTGGAAAATAATCATTTTTAGAAAAAGTGGATTTTTGGGTCTCATGCATATTTCATTATATGCACACATATTTGTTCTTGCATAAATGTATTTTCATCTATTAGGCTGTTTGGTTTATTACTTGTTGAGACTCACCACCTCATGCTATTCGAACCCTGCGGTACTGTTTTATGGTATCATAGATTTTGATGCAGATGATGATGTTGGGCTTAAGGATTCGGCTCCATCGGAAGAGTGACCCGAGGTCTCTTTCTCTTGTATTGGGATTTGTTTCCCACTCATTTATGTATTTTGGTCTTTGTAATATATTTTTCGAGATAACTGTATAATTCTTTTCAAACGGTTTTATTAAAGTAAATCTGTATTTAAAATTCTGGTATTTAGTTGATTGACTTTAATTTATCCGTTGTGTCTTTGTTGTACACTTTCTACATGTACACACACTTGGCACTTACCATTGGGATGCGTGGCCCATGTTGTCATCATCCTGACGCCTTGATTCCTATGTGTTTGTACGTGGGAGTCGGGGCGTCACAGGTGGTATCGGAGCGGTTATGCTCTGGGTAAAATCACATGTCCTATAGGTGCTGTACCAGAAAATTTTAAAGGTTTAATTTGAAATTATTTTTATTTAATTTGATTTGATATGAAATTATGTCATTTTATTTATGGAATCTATTTTATTTGGTTTTATTTTGTCCAGAGTTGAAAAGTGGGTTAAGGGTTACGTTATGGCAGGAGAATGATACGACCAAGAATGCCATTGTTAGGTATGAATATTTAGTGTAGTAGGCTTGAACTTTTATCGATGTGGTTTTCTTTTATAATATTGAGGCTTGAAGGGAACGACATGGTTTAGGCGATCTTTTTGGAGTAGGAACTCAAGTCGCAATGAGGAAGGGAATTAGCTTTAATTCGCTTAAGATGATTGAGGTCTTAGGTTCTGTAGAATTTATGTAATGAGTCTATAGGGTAGGAGATTGTAAGTTCAATGAACTTGAAGGATAAGTTTATGAGAAGTTCATCCAAGGTTTGAGGCCCTATAGATTTTATGAAACAAGTTTATGAGATTTAAGGTGGTAGGTTCAACAATCATTTGAGGGGTTAGAAGGTTTAGATTTTGCCAATTCTAATGAGCAATTCGATAACATTTGGGGTTTTAGAATCTACAAGCTTTACAAGGCAATTGTTTTTATATCTAGGTTCATCGATCTTGAGGATTTCGGAAAATGATGCTTATATAGTTTAAGGTTTTAGAATTTGCAAAATTGAAGGACTGATTTGTAATAAGATTTGAATTTTTAGTTCCGCAGGCTTGGTGTGATAGCTTGATTTATTTTGGAGATTGATTGGTTTGTAACCATTAAAATGGGGTTGATCAGAGTTGAGTTGCTGATATAGGAATTTTTCATGAGTGTTTCTTTGGAGATTGAAGGTAATGATCTAGTTCGTGTATTTTTCCAAGAATTGTAGATATCGATGTAGTTTGAAAAATGATTGTTTTTAGCTCGAGGTTATAATGGCAGGTTTAGGATTTGATCCATATCAATTTTAAGGATAATAGATGGTGCATATTTAGAAAATGATTATTGTTGATTTCAAGGATATAGGTCCAATGATGGAAATGGTAATGATGGATCACTTGCACATTTGGAGGAGTATTGGTTTTGACTAAGGATACATGAGATCAACGCGTAGTAGTGGTGAGTTTGTATGGATTTCAGAGAGTACAGGTCTTAGTCTCATTTTTTGGCTTGGAAGAAGTGGCTTTGGTAGGTGTTGAAGAGGAGTCGATACGGTAGTATTCAATTCAAGAGATCTTGGTTTTGAGTTTTTGGTGAGTTGATCAGAGTGTAGTCGAAGTGGGTTACTCAATGGAATGTTAGTTGGCAGTAATTGTTGTGATTATCTTCAGGAATTAGTTGTGACTTGAGGTCACATAGGAATTAAAATTTTGGAAACTATACTTTTCCTTGGAGATTGAGCGTCCAGTTGGGAGAATTATGGACATTGTTATTTAACTTGAAGAGAGATTGTTGGATCACCATGTGTGGTGTATGATAAGACTCAGAAGTCGAAACTTAGGCATCAACGGTGGATAACATAACTAGATCTATGAGGTAATAAAGCATTAGGATCCAAGAGTGTTGTGCAATAGTTTTTAATGGATTGGAGATTTGAACAGCATGGCTTGCTTTGAGGTTTAATCGCGATCTGCTATTGAGGAACTAGTTGTGCTAATACTGGAGTTTATGAGAGTAGAAGCAGGAGTTACCAAGAGGGTTTCGATAATGTTTCGGTGAATTCAATGGTGGTTCATATTGAGTTTAGTCACCGCTAGATTAGATGGTATTCAGAATTTAGGTGATAAACTTTTAAATATTTGTGTTGGGTAAAAGTTTATAGGCGCTCTTATTGGTTTGGGTTAGAGTCTTTTTGTGACGGCCCTAGATTCTGTTTGGGATCTGACGGACATCCGAAACGTCGGGACATGCAACACAAGGTTACCTGCTCCCGTTCATGATATATAAGATGTAATGTTTCTAACATGCATCTAGCATTATGCAATATTCACAGCAGATAATTTTTTTCTTGACCAATACTATACACCAAACTTATAATATCCCAAATAGTTAAAGCATAATCTATACATACTTAATAAAATAAACATCTTCGATTACAGTACGGGTCTCGAAAGACTGAAATCTCAAAAGGTGGGAGACGGGGCTCCATATTTACATTACCAAAATATACTATTGGGCTAGTTCGTCGAGTAACTCATGTAACTCGACTAACGAGGCCATACTTTTGCCTAAAAACCCAACTATGGAAGCTGTAAACTCTGCACCGCATCTGCGGCGTCTAGTCAATATCCTCTAGTCTACTAGTGTTCACTCTCTACTCTGATCCTGACACATCGCCTACCAATCGGGGGAATGTTAGTTAGGACTACCACGATGAGATTTGATTACAAACCTAAGCAAGTTAACAGAAAACTCCCACACAAGTAAATGATGCATGCATGATAGTAAATGCATGAATGTACAATCAAAGTTAATAGTAAGCATGACATAACTTGACATAATATGGCATAAAATAATAAGCATAATGTGACTTAACATAACATGGCATGAACTGACATAATTTGAACTAAAACTGAAATTGAACTTGACTTGACATGACATGAATATGAACGTACAACATAACATGGACTAGCAACATAGCATGAACGTGAACTTAAAACATAACATGGACTTAAAACATAGCATGAATATGAACTTATATAACATGAACGTAAACTTGAAACATAATGTGAACATGAGCATAGCATAACATGAACGTGAACTTAAACTTAACTTGACATAAACTTGAACTTAACATAATGGCAGACTATACTCTTTCATCGTAGTACTCGGCAGTGCATAGCCTTAACCGCAGTACCAGGTAGTGCGTATTATTCTTGATTGTAATACAACTTAACTGATTTCTTCATCTGTAGCATGGCAGATTATACTCCTTCACCTTTGTACTCAGTAGTGCATAGCCTTGACTGCAATACCAGGCAGCGCATATCATCCTTCTATAGTACAAATTAACTGATAATTGAAACTTAACTACTCTCAAAATACACAATTGTATTCGAGATGAAACGTGAGTGGAATATGAAAGGATAGAAGTCTTGATGTCACATAACATGACTTAAACGTAAATTGAGAGACATGACTTACTTGAGATAGAAATATTTTGTAGCATGATATAACATGTAACAAACAATATAACATAACATGGCATAACATGTAACAGTAAATATTACGTGACATGGCATACATGTAACAGATGGCATAATGTAATCTGACATACTTGTAACATACAGCAATACGTGACTTAATAGATTGTGTAACAGATAAGCATTCTTGACAGAATAAATCATGTGTAACAGATAAACATGTAATGACGTGGCATGACATGGCATATTCGATAACATATGTACATAAATTGTAGTTCCCTTACCCATCACACATACATAGTAAACTGATAGTAAGTTAGAAGCTAACTTACCTCAATCGTCGCGTTCTACTAGAATAAAGCACGAAACACGAGGAATTGAAAATAATGATTCTAAAAATTAGAATTTTAATCACTAACAATTAGAAGCATGAAAACAAGCTAACTTAGAGTAAAATTACCATTTTACCCTTTACATGTGAGAAAATGGCAATTTTATCCCTAACTTAAGAATTTCACATCCTAACTCCAAAAATTTTCAGAATTTACATTCCTCATGTAAATTTTGTCCTAAACTTAAATATCAACTCATAAAAATTTAAAACAAATCACAACTATGAAAAACACACTATGGCCGAAACATCCATAGGCCATTTCTTTTTATTTTTGTTGCAATTCCTTCCAACTTCAAAACTCATGCTTAAACCAAAATTTTACAACAAAGATCTTCCTATCCTAAATTTAAAACCATACTTAAAACATCCATTTAAAAAAAGCTAATCATCAACACCAAACTTTTTGTAAAAAGATCCAAACTTTTTAACAAATAGTAAACCGTTGAATCACAAGCTTTGACTTTAAATCAAAACATCTCCAAGAATTCCAAAAAATCAAATCTTTCTTCTAAAATATTCATAAAATCATGCTAAGATCAACAATGCTTTAAATCATTAAACAAAACTCACCAAAAATCACAAAATAACACTTGAAGTTTTTGGTTTTACACTTAATCCAAAAACATAAACTTGTTTTTTAAGCAGCTTTGATCAATCTCTTGATCCATGGCTTAAAAAGATAAGATCTTCAAAATAAAACATCACATAGTTTAAAAATGTGTCCTAAATAAGATCCAACCATCAAACTTAAAATCACATGGCTAAAAGTCAATAAAACATGGATCTAACCCAAAAACATCAAATCTTAGGCCTAACCGAAATCCTCTTGCATAGAAAACTCATATCTTTGAAACTAATATTAAATATCTTTAAAATAACATCTTAAAATTAAAATAAGATACTTAGGATCATCACATAAAAATATCAAAGCCTTTGGAGTAAGATTAAATCACGAAATATTCAAACTTTCTCAAAACACAAACAGTTTTTCCACTTCCAGTTTTCAAGTTTTTAGATCTAAGGAAAACTATCATCAAAAGCTTTAGTAATGCAATAAAATCTCAATGAAAATTTATAAGCATATTCTAAAAACAATCCATTAAATTTTAGGACCAAGATATGTCCATTAGCTTGGTCAAAAAATCCAAAACATATCATACTCTCCAGTTTTACGCCTAGAATGATATTTCCACGATTAAAAATACTTTTGATCAATCAAATGACCAGGAAATGAGACGAATAAATATCCAAAGAAACTGAACTCAAATATGAACAACATTTGTGGAGGAGTAATTGTGAGAAAATACTTAAAAATGGTCCAAAAGCTGCATGCAAGAAGACCTAGAAATCTACTAAGAGAGCTATTTTGGGTTTCTCTCAAATAATGGAGTGAATAAGTGATTAAAGTGAGAGACATGTGTCATGCACGAGTTTAGATCTCTGGAGGGGGAAGTTATGGGCTTGAGTGACCCTTGATTGGAGATGCTATGTCACATAAAGTGGAGAATAGTGAGGGGCAAGGAGTGCCTCCTACTGCTGTGAGGTATGAAGGATGGTGAGGTGGATTTCTCTTTCACATCAAGACACTATTGGGTGCAGCTATGGGCAATGGATGGCCTGCCATGTGGGGGAGGAAACTTCTCCAAGAAGCTTTGCCAAGGTGGCCAAATTCATGAGACTTGGTGGGCCTCAACTAAGTGGGTTTCAATTTGGGGTTTAAAGGGGGTTTGGTTAGGGTTTGAGATGCTATCAAGCCAAAATCTAATTTTTCTTGGCCCAATCAAATTTTCAAGGTTTAAAAGGTTGGATAATAATGTCACAACAAGAATTTGATAAATTAATAGCATGTGGAAGTGATTGAATCAAGTGATTAAACACAATGCTAGAAATTGGATCAAAAGGGGTTTGGAGGCTAACTTTAGGGTTTAGGGTAACCGTTTATGGTTTTGGTTTCAACCAAACTTTTGGGGTTTCAATTGGATTCTAACCATTTAGGGTTTCACTACGGTTGAAACCCTCTTTGGTCTAGCACAATTTGGTTGATTAGATGTAAAAGGTTTTGTTTAGATGGCATGATCTCACACCTTGATTTTCATCACAAATCCATCTGATGGTTCCTTATGGTGTCAAGTGTCTAATACTATTCACTGTGATTGTGCGGCTAAGATCTTACCAAGTGTCCAAATAAAACTTATCTAACCTAATTTTTACATTCCACACTATGATTTGTATAAACAACATTTGGTATGCTTATCGAGTTTACTATTCACTTTAAAAAAATGCATAATAAACCTAGTGCTAAAAAATCCTAAATATTCATATTAACATACAGTGAAAATCGTTTACCAAAATTCAACCTCGAAGTGCCCCTAAAAATAATTTTACAGTTTCGAACATGCGTTTCGTTGTTAAAATCTTAAATAATCAACTGAGTCTGATGGCGTAGACCATAATGCATTCTGACACTTTTAACTACCTCAAATAATTAAAATTACATTTTTGGTACCATAGTGAGTGATAACACTGATTATGTTGACAGACTAAAACCTGTGCGGTTGGTTGATTTTTGAAAACTTATGAGGTTTTCACGAGATTCCTAAAGTCAAATAGAAATTTCACCAGTAAATTTTTAGCGGGCTATTACACTTTTAGGGTTTGTTCTTTATCTTAAATGGGGCCTATGTATTTTTAGATGATTTTACTTGTTTTCAATTTGGGATGCTAAGGTTGATTGGTAATGATTGTCTGTTAACAATCATAGATGTATTTTGTGGAATATTGATTTTGATTAAGACAGTGGGAGCTAATTGAGGAATATGAGTAATAATTCATGATTTTGGGAGACAGATGATTTTCTACCAAAATATGTTAAGAGTTTTCTAGTTAGTAGGTGTTGAGCCACCTTGTACTTGATGATGTAATTTTATGCATGCGGTGAATTATTAGAGTGCATAATGAAAGCGTGATATTTGAAGATAATTAGGTGTTCAAATTTTGTACTGATATTGAGGCATTAGCGGTGACTCGAAATTTTGAGAGATACTTGTAATTGGAGATTAATCATTTGGTTGTGCAAATTTTGTTTATGGATGGTTAACTTTGGAAGTGGCTATTAGGTTACCAAAGTGTAGTATACAATGAAGGTTTGGAGGTTATAGCATAGGAGTCGATTGAGGTTAGCACAGTTTATTGTGTGAAGATATTAATCATTGGAAATTACTGGGTGTTGTATTAAGGTGCTTGTGAAAATGGAGATTTCGAATTACATAGCCACCCTAGGAGTACTAGACGTGATGTTCCATTGGGAGACTAGTGCGAGTATGATGGAATCGCCTATAGGAGTGGACTTGGGAGTGCATTACTCATGCTTGTTTGCGAGTTGTTGATGATATGTTCTTCTCAAGCGTGTTTGGAGTTGTATCTGGTAACTTGCCTTGGCATTAATGTTTGATCTTACCAATTTCGAGGACAAAATTATTTTAAGGGGGGAGGATGTGATACCCCGTATTTATGTGTATTTTGACTAAGTAATTATTGCATTTCTTAGGATTATGAGCTTTTTTGTTTTAAATTTTAAATGATTTACGTGGTATTATTTTACAACTTTTAACTGTGAAATTTAATTTAAAGTGTTTTCTTGTTATTAAATATTGTTTATTATTTAAATTTGTATTTATTATAAATTAGTTTATTATTGGATTTTTTTATTTTATTTTACTTAGTCACTGCGTTTAAATTATTTTATTTAAATTGCCATTTTGAATTGAGACCCCGAGTTGAAAAGACTGAATCTCATTTCTTTCCCTTCATTTTTCTTTTTCCCTTTTCTCTTTTTCTTCTTTTTCTTTTTCCGTCTTCCCTTTCCCCCACCCAGCCCGCGCGACCTCTCTCTTTTCTTTCCTCCTTGTGCTCTCCTCCAGCCCAGCCAGGGCGTCGCTATGACCCAGCCGAATCGCCACCACCCACCGGTGTAGCTCACGCTCTCGACCTCCCATACACCAATCCCTAGCCACTGCAGCTTCCCCCTCCCTTTCCCTTTCCGAAATGCCCTTTCGTCCACTTGGTTTCTCCCCCATTACAGCAAGTAGCCACCCAAGCCTCGCCGAACCAGCATCAACCCCCCAACAGTTGAGCCTAAGCCACAACAGTCCCACGCGTAGCCTCTTCCCTCTTTTCGGAAATGGGTCTTCTCCTTTACACAGCTTTACAATTGTAGGACCTTAGGGCCGCCGTCCACAGGTCCTTGCCCCACTGAGCACCACCACCTTGACCACCCCTTCCTCCTCCTTTTGACTGGAAGCCCATATCCCTCCCACACCCCCTCTCTCTCTCATGGGTTCCCTCTCTCCCACACAGCCAAATCCATTGTGCACCGCCACCCACGGCCAACCACCGCCACCATTAGTTTCATCAACACCACTAAGCCATTCCCTAACCATCCTAAGTCATCGTTTGTTCCCGTTCAAAATTGGGTATTTTCAAACCTAGAATCATTGCTTGGAAAACTCAAATCCGAAGCTGCTCTGCCATTTTTGGCATGACCTTTGATCTTCTAGCGTGCCTTTCATCACTGTCAGTAATTTTCCAAAGAACCTTTTGAGATTTAAATATATTTTACACTAACAAATCTTTTTTGATCTGGTTGGTTGTGCAGGATGTTGAGTTCGAGGAGTTTGGGGGTCGGTTGGATTGGAGGATGGAATTGTTTGTGTGATTAGATTATACAGGGAACTGTTGGTTGTTGGATATTGTGTCGTGTCATATACATTGCATAGTTGCATACATGTTCATGTTTGTAAATGATAACTGGATTTTTGCATAATTGCATGCATGTTCATGTGTATATTTGAAAACTGAGTTTTCATGTGAGGAATTATTTTTGGGTGTGTGTATCACGACCTTAAGCCGAGATGGGGCATTATCTTGGTGGAGCTCCTCTGTTCACTTGAGAGCGTAATATACTGAGTAATGTCTCCTGAGTTTTCGCTGGGCAACAACGGGATCGGACGGGATAGTAATGCTCTCATGCAGACTTTGTGACCCCTCTACTGGCAGGGGCTAGAGGATGTTTGGCCACGAACGTGTTGGGCGTGGAACTAGGCATTGCTCATAACGAAGTCACATGCATGGTCATTACCTGTGGTGTGATGAAGGGAGCCAGGATGTGCGGATGGTCCCTAGGGGAGATCATGGTACATACGGATTAAATGGATAATGGGCCATTTTCTAGAAAAATTGCTGGTTTTGAGTAAATGATTTATGTGGACCATTTTCTGAGAAAATTGTAGATTTTATGTTAGACCATTTTGTGGAAAAATGGCAGATGTTATTTTTAATGGACTTGGTTTTTGGGCCAAATGGGATTTTTGCGTGAATTGAAAAATAATAATTTTTTGGAAAAGTGGATTTTTGGGTCTCATGTATATTTCATCATATGCACGCATATTTGTTGTTGCATGAATGTATTTTTATCTCTTGGGCTGTTTGGTTTATTACTTGCTGAGACTCGTAATCTCATGGTATTCGGACCCTGCGGTACCATTTTCTGGTACCGTAGATTTTGATGCAGATGATGATGTAGAGTCTAAGGATTAGGCTCCACAGGAGGAGTAACTCGGTGTTGTTTTCTCATGTATTGGGATTTGTTTCCCACTCATTTATGCATTTTGGTCTTTGTAATATATATTTTTGGGATAACTTTATAATTATTTTCAAACATTGTTATTTAAGTAAATCTGTATTTGAAATCCTGGTACTTAGTTGATTGACTTTAATTTATCCGCTGCGTTTTTATTGTACACTCTCTACATATACACACTTGGCACTTATCGTTGGGATGCGTGGCCCATGTTGTTATCATCCCGATAGTGGGAGTCGGGGCATCACACCAGTCATAGTGAACACATATCCAATTGTTGATCGGTGTTTGTCAAGATCACCTGCATAATTTGAGTCAACATATCCAATTACTAGACTATCTTTACTTTTCTCAAACTTCAAACCAAGATCTACGATCCCTAGAATATACTGTAAAATCCATTTAGCCACATGCTAGTGCGTCTTTCTAAGATTATGCATATAGCGACTGACTAAGCTGACGGCTTGGGAAATATCAGGTCGTATACACACCATGGCATACATTGAGCTTCCAACAACACTTGCATATTGGACATTCTGGATGTGGTCCTACTCTTCATCATTTTTAGGAGACTACAATGCACTTAGCTTGAAATATGGGCCATTGGAGTACTCACCAGCTTCATCTTCGAGTCCATGTCGAAGCATTGTAGTACTCTCTTCAGATACTGTTTCTAAGTAAGCTGAATTGTATATTTCACCCTATTTCTTTTGATTTCCATCCCCAATATTCTTCGTGCTTCTCCTAAATCTTTCATTTCAAACTTATGACTTAACTGAGTTTTCAAACGATTTATCTCCACCTTGCTTTTACATGCAATCAACATATCATCTACATATAAAAACAAATAAACAAAATATCCATTTGCAAGTTTTTTGAAATACACAGTGATTATATTGGCAACGAGTGTATTGCATGTCCATCATAAAGCAGTCCAACCGCTTGTACTATTGCCGAGGTGACTGCTTTAATCCGTAGAGAGACTTCTTTAGACTGAAAACCCATTTTTCTTTTCTCGCTTCTTTAAAACCTTTTGGTTGAGATAGATAAATCTCCTCTTCCAAATCACCATGTAAGAAAGTTGTCTTCACATTAAGTTATGCTAACTCAAGATCATTTTGTGCAACCAAGTTAGCAATATTCTAATGGACGAATGCTTCACAACAGGAGAGAATACTTCACTGTAGTCAGTTCTCCATGTCTGAGCGTAGCCCTTGGATACCAATCTAGCTTTGTATCATTCTCCATTTTTTGCATCTTGATCATCTTTTTTTATTAAAGAGCAACTTACAACCAATTGAATTCTTTCCTTGTGGAAGCGGCACAAGCTTCCAAGTCTAGTTCTTAAAAAGAGACTGCATCATCTCATTCATCGCCTTTGTCCATTCATCCTATTCACTGGACTGTATAGCTTCTCTGTAAGTGGTTGGGATCTCACCCCCTTCAGTAGGTAGTGCATATGAAACAAAGTCTGCATAACGTGTCGATACACGTTTCTCTCATCTCGGCCTATTGGTTGCTATTGATTCAGTTTGACTTAGAGGTACTGTGACTGGACTATCAATCTCCTCTTGTCTGTGCTCTCTTGAATCATTTGTAGTAAACTCTACCTTTTGTGAATCACCAGGTGTTTTGCCATCATGGCTGCCTTCATTGAAATCTTTATGCTTATGTGACTTAAGCATCTCAGATTTGTTGAATGTAACATCCTTACTAATGATTACCTTCTTAGACTCTATGCACTAGAGTCTATACTCTTTTATACCAATACTAAAGCCTAAAAATTTTGCTTTCTTGGCTCAAGGATCAAGCTTACTTTCTTTAGTATGAAAGTAAGCAGGATATCCAAAAACGTGTAAAGAGTTATAATCAGTAGCATGTGTACCTCTCCACATTTTAATGGGTGTCTTCCAGTCAGTGGTAGCTATGGATAGTCAATTGATAAGGTGGTAGGTATATGACATAGCTTCAGCCCAAAATTATTTACATCATCTAACATCTAGTAACATACATCACACTTTCACCAGCAAAGTACATTTCATCCGTTCTGCCACACCATTCTGCTGCGATGTTCCTCGTACCGTAAAGTGTCTGACAATTCTCTCTCTCTAGCATACTTCCTGAAGGGTTCTAGAGTGTACTCCCCTCCATTATCTAATCTGAACCGCTTGACTTTTATACCGGTCTGAGTCTCAATCATTTTCTTTCAAACAAGGAAGATATTTAGCACTTTTATCTTTATGCTTCATCGTGTACACCCACACACGATGAGAATAATCATCTATAAAAGTTACAAACCAATGCTTACCTCCCAAAGATGCAATTTTGGTAGGTCCCCAAACTTCGATGTGTACAGCGGTTTTGAACTTGATCCACATTTGTTTCTTCAATACACAGTGCTCACAGAAAGACATTTTGCTAGTTTTGGCACCTTTGAATAAGCCTTGCCTTACTAGTATTTGCAAAACTTTTTCTCTCGCGTGTCCCATACACATATGCCAAATACTTGTGGTGTCAGCATCAGTTTCATCTAACTTCTCACAACTTTGGAAGATCTTCCATAAACAGTACTTCCTTGCAAGAAGTACAAGTTGCCTCACTTCAAACCTTTCATAGTCACCTGAACTCCCATTACTACTTTGAGAGTTCCGTCTTCAATGGTGATTATGAATCCCTTTGAATCCAGAGATCCAAGTGAAATGAGATTCTTCCGCAAGTCTGGAATGTACTGAACTTTTGTTAGAGTCTTGAAAATTCCATCATGCAGCTTCAACCAAATGCTCCTTATTCCCCAAGTCTTATAGGCACTGTCGTTGCCCATAAATATTGCTCCATTGTCAATCTTTGTGAAGTCAGTAAACCAGTCTCAATTGGGACACGTGATAGGTACATCCGGAATCCATAATCCATTCATCAAAATGACAAATGAATGATGAACTTGTGAAGGCAATATCTGAATCTTTATCTTCGTTAGCGACATTGGCTGTAGTGGGTTGATTCTTCTGTTATTTCTTCAATTTGGGACAATCTTTCTTCTAGTGTCATTTGTTGTGACAAAAAGAACACTCGTCTTTGGCGAGTTTTTTCCCGATTGATGAACCACGTGATGTGGTCTGAGTTCTCGATTGAGAACCTTTCTGCTTTATAGGATACTTTGACCGTGTTCTCCCTCTTGCTGTTAATGTTTCACTTGATGTATCTAGCTGTACTTGCTTATCTTTTTTGCGGTACTCATTACTTAAAAGAGAACTAAATACATCGCTAAAACTGATATTGTCCTTCCCATACAATAGTTTAGTAATTAAATGCTCATATATATCAAGCAAGGAATTTAATAACAGTAAAGCCTTATCTTCATCTTGGATCTCGACATCTAAGTTTACTAGATCAGCAATAATTTGATTGTAACTGTTGAGGTGTTCAAACATAGAAATACCTTCACAAAATTAGAATCTGAAGAGCTTCTTCTTCAAGTGCAAGTGGCTCTCAATGCTCTTCTTCATGAACTTATCTTTCAATTTCTGCCAAAGTTCACTTCCTTCTGTTTCTCTCATGACAAAGTACTTATGATTTTTAGGCAGGCTGTACTACAAGCTTGGGTACTAAGCTTCTTCCAATCATTTTTTATCATATCATCTGATTTCTCCTTTATCGCGATATCCAACTCATGTTGGATCGAAACGTCCATCACTTCGCATTGCCACATTCCGAAGTTGCTAGTTCCATCGAATTTATCAACTTCAAACTTGACATTCGACATTGTGTACCTACGCCCAGAGCTGCTAGCATTTCCAGAACTCTTATCTCTCCTAGAACCTTCTATATGAATTCTAAAAAATTTAGAAATTAAATTTCACAATTCTAACCATACGGATGAGTCTAGAATGATTCAAATAGTTGGAAAGCACTATTTAATTGTTGAAATTGGACTCCAAATGGCTTAGATCAAGCCAAAAAATAGATCTAGCATTTGAATGGTCCTGATCGTCTGATGCGTGGGATACATGCGTTGAGGTAGGGCGTCTGGGGCACGTGAGGCATGTGGGCGCGTGGTTCTCATGTGTCTTTAACCTCCAAATGCACATGGGGCCATGTGGGCGTGTGAGGCTCAGTCGTCTTCAACCTCTAGCTGGGAGTGGGGTGCGTGGGGTTCATGCTCCAACCTTCTAGCAATGCGTGTGGGCTCCTTCGACATCCATTTGCTATGTTGTTTGTGGCAACAGATTCATCTTGTCCCGAGGAAAGTCGTGGAGTTGTCAAAAGCTGATTTTGATCAACTTAATTTCTGGACAGCACGAACCAACGGCTTTTATACTAATTGTTGCGCACAAAACTGCCCAAAAGTCACACAAGATAATATTTTAAGTGGTTCAGCAATTGCCTACGTCCACCGGAGTAAAAATTCAATATGTTTGTATGAGATTACAAGCACTTAAAGTTTTCTCATGTTCTCTATTTTTTGAACACTCAATTTACATGTCTAAGCTATCCTTTTATAGGAGAAGCTGAACTAATAAGACAAATGGTGTCCTACAGCAACTATATAGGATGGTGCAGAGCTTGGATAGTGCAGAACATTAAATTCGGATGGTGCAGAGCATGAACTTTGGACAGTGTAGAGCAGCCTTTTTTATTTGTTTTCGCACTTAGGTGGTCAACAATATATTCTAAAGAATTGTTCCGTCCAAATGATTGAAAGAATATTCAATGGTGCATGCTTGGCAATAACAAGCTAATGTCTGGCCTTCAGTAGGACTTGGCCAAATTTTTTTAACCACTACTAGCTTAGAAATGATATTTACAATATTAAGTTGTGCAAGGTGCACTCATTTTGAAAACATTATTTGTTTTTAATGATGGACCCCACAATTTTTTCAATAGTAGTGTGCAAGACTTGCACATACTAGGTGTAACAGCCCGCTAGAAATTCAATTGTGAAATTTCTATTGACTTTAGGAACCTCGTGAAGAGTCTATAAGTTTTCACAAATCCATTAATCATATAGGTTTTAGGCTAACTACATAATTAGTGTTATTACTCATTATGATATCAGAAGTGTTTTGATTATTGGAGATAGTTAGAAGTGTTAAAATGTATTATGGTTTGTGCCATTAGACTCGGAGGGTTATTTAAGGTCTTATGGCGCAATAACATTTTTTTTCATATTTTCGGACGAAACTTCTGTTCAAAACTGTAGATATTATTGGATAAAATATCTTGAGCTAATTTTGTAGATATTATTGGATAAAAATATTTTAAGCTAATTTCGTGGATATTATTAGGTAAGAGAGTCCTACACTTAACTCTCACTCCAGCCTCATCTCTTCCATATCTCATCCATAAGTATCTCCAGCCACCCCTCCCCACGAATTTATCTCATTTACACTTTCCATTAAGAGAATACCAAACACTCTCTCTCGGACAGCTTTTAGGAGTTCTTTTGCACACCCATTTCGAAGCTTTTGTAAGTGTTTTATCATAAAGTATCCTTCATATAAGTTGTTCCTTTTTAAGTCTAGTTTACGTGGATATCTTATTTGTCCCATTTGAAGATCATTTGGTCAGTCAAATATTATGTAAACTATAGAAAAGTCATTCTGGGAGATAAACTGGAGAATATGTTATAGTTTGGAGTTTTTGACCAAGCTAATGGATAGATATTGGTCCAAAATTTTTATGGAGTATTGTTAACATGTGTATATGATTATTGGTTGAGGATTTTTGCATGATTAAAGGTTTTGATGAAAGATTTTCTTAGATTTAGAAACTTAGAAACTGGAAGAGGAAAAACAGTTTTTGTTTTGAGAAAGTTTAACTCTTTGGTGGTCTAAACCTATTCTAATGACTTTGATAATTTTATTGGAGGATCCTAAGCATCTTATATACATGTTATATTATTATTTTGAAGATATTTGATGTTAGTTTTAAAGATATGAAATTTTATGTAAAGAGATATTCAAATAAGCCAAAGTGTGGATGTTCTTGGCTAAATTTATGTTTTGGTTAATTTTTAACCATGTGATCTTGAATTAGAAGCTTATATATGTTTTAGGACATCTTTTTAAACCACGTGATGGTTTAGTTTGAAGATCACATCTTTATAAGTCATAGATCAAAAGGTTAATCAAAACAAGTTAGAAACAAAAATCAATGGAAATAGCATATAGGAATTTCGGCCCTATGGAGTTTTAATAGTTGTGATTAGTTTTAAATTTCTCTAAAGTGATATTTGAGTTGAGGATAAAATTTACATGAAACATGTAAATTTTGGTGACTTTTGGAGTTAGTATGCAAAATCCTTAAGTTATGGGTAAAACGGTCATTTTCCTACATGTAGAGAGTAAAATGGAAATTTTACTCTTTAAGTTAGTATTTTTCATATTTCAAGTTATTAATGATTTAGTGCTAACTTTTAGAATCACTAATTACAGTTCCTCGTGATCGCGCTTGAGGTTTTATAAGAAACGCGGAGATCGAGGTAAGTTAGCTTTTAACTTACTAGCAGTCTACTGTGTATGTGTGCTAAATAAAAGAACTACATTGTATGTATGTATGTTATCATATATGTCATGCCATGCCAAATTATCACGTAATTGTCTATTATACAGAATTTATTCTGTCATCAATTTTTATCTGTTACATAATATATTCTGTCATGTATTACTATACATTACAAGTATGTCATGTTAAATATGTTGTCTGTTATATGTTATGCCATGTTACGAAATGTTTCTATTTCAAGTTGGTCATGTATTCCAAGTTATGTTCAAGTCACGTTATGTTACGTCAGGGCTTCAGTCCTTTCGTATTCCAGTCACGTTTCATCTTGAGTACATTCAGTTTGTGTAGAATACATGGGGCCACAATAACTGTGGAGTATGTATTTAACTACAATTGTGATGTGTAAAATACATGGGGCCACAACAACTGTGGAGTATGTATTTACATGTAGAATACATGGGGCCACAACAACTGTGGAGTATGTATTTTTTATGTTAAGTCAAGTTTATATAAAATACATGGGGCCACAACAACTGTGGAGTATGTATTTAACTGCATTGTGATGTGTAGAATGCATGAGGCCACAACAACTGTGGAGTATGTATTTACACGTAGAATACATAGGGCCACAACAACTGTGGAGTATGTATTTTTCATGTTAAGTCAAGTTTGTGTAAAATACATGAGGCCACAACAACTGTGGAGTATGTATTTACACGTAGAATACATGGGGCCACAACAACTGTAGAGTATGTATTTTTCATGTTAAGTGAAGTTTCAGAACAAGCTCATGATAAGTCAAGTTTCAGATCAAGTTCATGTCAAGTCAAGTTCAGTTCATGTTTCAATTTAAATTATATCAATTATGCTATGTTGTATGCTAAGTTATGTTTTAATTACTTATGAATTTGATTATGCATTTATACTTTTACTGTCATCCATGCATCATTAGCCTGTGTGGAAATTTTTTGTTAACTTGCTGAAATTTGTAATCAAATCTCACTGTGGTAGTCCCAACTACCATTCCCCCCGAATGGTAGATCTTGTTACAGGACCTGAAGGAGAATCAGGAGCTGACCAACTAGACACAGTTGACTGAGCGACGATGCGACATCAATGTTAATATAATAGTTAACGTAAATTACTACTTGTACGATGGAGTTGCATCTCTAGTACTTTTTGGATCATAATCATTTTGGACTAGTGTTATGATCTTAGTTGTTCAATGGGTCTTTATATATCAAGTATGTTTTAAGCATTTGGGATATTTTCAATTTGGTGCATAGTATTGCTAAAGAAAAAATTTATCCGCTGCGAATATTGCATAATGTTAGATACATGTTAGGAACATTGCATCTTATATGTCATGAACGGGGGCAGGTAACCTTGTGTTGCATGTCTCGACGTTTCAAATGTTTGTCTAATCTCAAACGGAATTTGGGGGCGACACACTAGGACTTAGATTGTATCCAGCATTATTGAAACTATCAAAGAAACTCTCAACCACATTGTGGATGATGGTGTTGGGAGGCTTGTTAGCAGTTAGAGGACCAGCGTCTAACATGAAAAGTGCATAATTCTATAGGAGAAAACAAGGAAGAAATTGAGAGACTTGAAAAGTTTTCCCATTTCAATGATTTTAATGCAATGATATATGCTAAAAATTAGAGCATTAAATGGGATAGACTGCAGACTTCGAACTTAAGACTTCTAATACATGCCTGCTCCTTTCGAACAGTGTCCCATAGAAGTTTACGTAGTCAAGGTGTGCTTTTAGGACTAATGTTTGACTGGAGAAAGTAAAATTCACTACCTTATTGAAACACGAGGGTGGGTTGAGTGCATGGTTTTTGAGAATGTTACCACAATCTTGACCTATAAATTCTGCAAGCAATGGGGGACAAAAGGGAAGGAATTTCTTCGGTCGAAAGGAAGAATGCAAAGGAAAAAACTTAAAAATTAGTTCAAATCTCAAGTGATAAAAAATGAAATATGCATAAAAAATATCTGAAAGTGTTCTCTTTACGTAATTGTTGTTGAGCTTGAGAGTGGAATTCAGAGTTTGAGCTAGGATGTCCCTTCAATTCTCCTCTTTCTTTTTTTTTTTCTTTTTCTTCATGTGATATCCACGAGAAAAACCTCTACTCTTGGTGACACAGATTCGTCGCAAAAAGCATATATATCACTAGTAATCCTCATTTCCATCTATTGTTGCTCGCTGCAACAAAGTCGCTAATGTTGAGTCTTGAAAGGGCTATCCCGGCATCATTTGAAGTAATCGAAAAGGGCTATTTGTTTCTGTTGAAAAAAAATGGACACAAATCCGAAGAATTTGAGTCGCAAATATGGCTTAAGATGGTGTTAGCAATTTGTAGAAAAGGACCTTTGTGGCGATTTATAGTCTCCGCAAATATGGTTAAAGCCTTCCAACAGTTGCGGCGATTTACAACCGTGCCGCAATGTACATTTTCGCATCGATTGCCGGTAAAAGGTAATGGCTGCAACTCCCTCAGCAACAGAGTTGCTAATGTCTGAAATCGCCATCAAAGAAACTAGCACTAGATATCTATTACTATATATAAAAGCAGAGTTATCTATTGCTTGTTTATTACTATATATAAAAGCGGAGTTATCTATTGCTTATGTGTCATTAAAGGCAATTTTTTCGGCTATGTAAAATACATGGGCCATAGCTTTTGCAATCTCAGACTACACGTGTCCAACTGCTTTCTACAAATTCAAGAATTGCATTCCTTGGTTCATTCGGTTCTATTGCGTCGGTTCTTCTACAAATTGGTTATTGGAAGGTGGAAGTTTATTGCGCGCATAACATGAATGGATGGAAGCTCCACTGCACTACAACATACACATTATTAGGTAAAGTAAATACAACTTTCTAGCCAAAAATATGGCTCTATGGCACGAGACCCAACCTCAGTTTGATTCCCATTTCCAAATCCCCCAATATCAAAAAATAAAAAAAGAAAGTACAACTTTCTCAGCAAAATTGATCCAGTGCAATGGTTTGTCCATGTGTCCTAAAGCAGAGTTATCATGTTTCATTGGAACCGACGCTTTGAATGCAAAGTCAAGCGATAATGGTGTTGAAGAATCACTTAAATTCTCACATGTAATGGTGTTGACAATATTAAAAACGCCAATATTATTTTACATGTTTTTTCTATCTTAACTTTACACTTGCATTCTCTTAAATAGGTACACTAATTATTCATATTTTAATCCTATTATCTAATTTGAACATACTTTCTTTACAAAGTGTCAAGCGGAGCATGCAATTCTCAAATGGCAACCCAATAATGGTTATAACCGAATGGCAAGTACCAACCGCCAACTCAAAAAGAAGCCGAATAAAACACTTCTGTCGATCTATGGTGGCTGTGAGGTTAATTCTCAGATGAGAATAATTGTGTATCTTCTAAGAAAAAATTAAATTATTTATCATATTTTATATAGAGTTTTAGGAAAGTTATAAAGATGAAATGAGAATTTTGTATTTGAGATGAAAAATTCAAATGACCAAACAGACCTGTCACGTGTTAGCTGAAATTAAGCATAATGGACGAACCAATAAGATCAACCACAGCAAAACAGAAACCCCAATAGCTTTCGCTTCCATATCTGTCACTAAATTGCTCTCAGATCCAAATAATAACCCACACCCACCAAACTCACCATCACAAATAACCCCTACAAAATCCCTTGCACATCCCAGCCACCGGGATCGTCTTCCCGAGGAGCTTGATCGCAGGGTCTATGGTTTTCCCACCTTAAGCTTCGGAAGAGGGATTGTTTCTGTAGGCACTGTTTTCCGTCGATCTATGGTGGCTGTGAGGTTAATTTCTGTTACGCGAGGCAGAGTAGGGAGGGGTGAGAAGAGAGAGAGGGGCTGTGAGGTGGTGTCGGCTTGAGGAAGAGAAGGAAGGGGTGTGAGGGAGAAAAGGGGTTTGGCGTGAGAGAGGGCTCGGAGAGAGAGAGGCAGAGCAGAGACGAGAGATGAATTGTGCGGCGCGAGAGCGAGAGAAGGGAGGGAAGAGAAGAAAATAGGGTTTTCATTCCTACGGCCAAAACGTAGCCGTTTAGGTAGCTGAGGCATGGGTTTAATTTTTGGGCTGGACTGTTACACGGATTGGGCATTTTTAGATCCCAAACATATATTATTTTAAAGAAAAGCCCATTTACAAATTATATCAAAGAGAAACCAAATGCCATAATGAAATATCTCACCATTTATGTTCATTATTTGAAAGTTTCGGTTTGATATAAATATTAATATTGTTGTTTATCTTAGATCATTTGTTCCACGGTAACTATTGTCATGCATTTATTCGTGATATAATTAATTAGCTTTTATTATGTTAAGGGGCCAAAACATTTATGCTAAAATGCCAATATTATTCTACTGTTATGAAATCAATGAAAAGAGAGAGAGGGAAAGACAGAGAGGGTGAAAGAAAGAGAGATGAAAGAATGCGTAGGATTATTCAATATTAAAAACCTTGAAAGATACCTATATATATAAGAGTACAAAGGAGTTTAGGTATAATTTAAGTCTTAATTGACGGCTAAGGGCGGTCATAATTGACGGTTAAAGACGGTCAATTATAACGGCTAAGGGCGATCATATATGATGTTGTTTCAGGTATGTTTATGTCACAAGTCATTTGTTTATATTGTTATTGTAAATACATGTTTATGAAATATCGCTTTGTTATTTTGATATTCTTTTTTATTTTGCATTTTGTACCATCTTGCACATGTTTACACACTTTGAATCGATGGACTCACCTGTTTATGTTCACCATTTTTTTCAGATGACTTTCATAGTTATGACAGTTGACCAGAATAGATGGCACATGACAAAATTATAAGATAAATGTGAGGTAAGTGTCAAGTAGCATAAGTTGATTGGTGAGATTTTAGAGCCGTAGTAGAGTTTAGTTTATTTTACTTGAAAGAATTTTTTTAGGTACTTGGTTTGTTAGGAAATATTATATTTAAGCTTTCTTATTATTATGGATTTATGTTAAAAGGTTCCCATGGTACGTGGCGTGACAAAAGGAGTACTATATTTTCGAAAATAGCCTCCTCAATGGGTAGTAAAAAAGTTGTAAAAAAATATT
Organism: Carya illinoinensis; assembly: GCF_018687715.1. Taxonomy (NCBI): domain Eukaryota; kingdom Viridiplantae; phylum Streptophyta; class Magnoliopsida; order Fagales; family Juglandaceae; genus Carya; species Carya illinoinensis. The sequence goes on along the minus strand of NC_056767.1, from coordinate 6,167,201 downwards.
ATGTCTCAATCATTTTCCTAAACTAAAATAAAAAATCACAAGACAAGCAAACATGCTATTTTTATAGTGGTTGAAAACTCCTGATATTGAGTGCTAGTAATTTGTTTTCTTGGTTAGAGAGTTAAGGGCTAGAAACAAATCATACACTCTGTACGCAACCTAAAATGGAGTTCCAAGTCATATATAAATGTAAGATGCAGCCTGCTGCTTCGCTTCCATCATTGCACAACTTTCACTCTTGCAACATCTAAAAGACAAGAAAAAAAGATGTTTATTTCCTTCATCTTCTTCGTATTTGTTCTTGGTGTTGGGAATGTTATTCCCGGAGGGCCCTCCGGGCATAACCCCAACAACATATTCCTTTTAGCAGGACAAAGCAATATGGCTGGACGTGGAGGCGTTTACAATGACACCAAAACCAGCTTGCTCAAGTGGGATGGAAAAGTTCCTCCACAATGCACTCTCACTCCCAACATCCTCACATTATCTTTAAATAAGACTTGGGACATAGCTCGTGATCCTCTCCATAAGGAAATTGATAATTTGAAGACTTGTGGGGTGGGACCAGGCATGCCTTTTTCCAATGAAATGTTGGCAAGACGTCCAGACTTAGGAGTGATTGGTCTAGTCCCTTGCGCAATAGGAGGAACAAAGATAGAAAAATGGCAAAAGGGTACTACACTATACAATCAGTTAGTGGATAGGGCAAGAGCTGCAAGGGAAAGTGGTGGAAATATTCGTGCGTTGCTTTGGTATCAAGGAGAGAGTGATTGTGGAGAGCAAGACTCCATGCTCTATAAGGGAAGGCTGGAGAAGTTCTTTAATGATGTTCGACAAGATCTCAACTCTCCTGACCTCCCTATTATCTTGGTATTTTATTTTGTTTATTTATTGCTTTCTTAGTTCAATATGTTTGTGTAAAGTTTCTTAATTTTATGTATGGTTTTAAACTTACAGACTGACATAGTTTCATACCATATATGATACATTATATATATATCTAGCTTATAATAAAATTGACTTTACAATCTAACAGAAGCTTTTTGTGGCTAAATCATTTCTCCTTCACAGATTGGTTAGAGTACATGCAACATATACACATATATATATACACATATATAACGCATCTTTGCAAATCATTATAAAAATTCTAAACATATATATATATATATATACATATTTTTTGTAGGTTGTAATTTCTGCTGGAGAAGGAAACTTCCTAAGAAACGTAAGAGATGCTCAGCTGAGTATAAACCTGAAGAATGTTGTGCACGTTGATGCCATGGGCTTAACCCTATTACCAGATCGTTTGCATTTGGATACAAAGTCTGCTGTTAACATTGGTCAAAAGCTAGCTGACAGTTTTCTAAACAACTTTTACCATTAGAAGTAATCAAGCCAGTAATTAAACTTGGTTGATTGTTGAAACTCAATAATCTAAGTAAATTATAAGATGATGTGTCTGTATCGATCATGTAAAATGGGAGAGAAATGTCCTATATATGATCCATTAATATTGCTCTTTCTTTCTATGTTAATCTTTTTATTTCGTTTGATTATGATGTAGTACTCTAGCTAATATGCTGCCCTTTGGTAGCTAGAGAAATATTTGAACTATCATGAGAATTAAAACTCATGCATGCATGGAATCATGAGTAGTACTTACCGGGAAAAAATCATAATTAAGCGTATAGGAAATGTTGTGCTTAAGTTGCTTGGAATCTATGATTAGCATGCATGTTTCTCCATTATCTTCTACGATTTCCATTGGTTGCGTGCACGACATTTTTAGTCATGCAGTCTGATCAATTATATTTTAAATGGTTTCATATATCAACCACTTAATTAAATTAACAACCACTCAAAATATGATGTATTAGCTATTAGTGTATTTGAAAATGACAACATCTAGAATGATAATAATAACAAAAAAAATCATTTATCCTGAGATGGCGCTAGCTAGTGGGATGCTTGAAAGTCTAATATTCCATGTTTTTTTTTTTTTTTTTTTAAAGAGTTGGGGCCACATGTCCAAGAGTGACACATTCTCATTTTATTCATAAACCCTTACTTATGGGGGAGGAATACCGTGGTAATAAAATACACTTGGGTGGTTACAAGATAGGAGTAAATCAACACCATCACCCAAGTGTTAAAAAAATAATAATAAATAAATAAATAATAGTTAAAAAAAAAAACCTTAAACTCTATAACCAAGACCAAGAAAAGCAAAAAAAATATCATTAAGAATGTATAAAATAAACAAAATTAACCAAATCTAATATGTGGAAGACCCAATTTGTCCATCTTCAACATTCCTTTTAGTAAATATGGAAGTAAATAAAAATCCTCCCATATCATACTATCACCTTTTGAACCCATTCGAGCCAAAAAAATCCGTAGGAGCATTACCTTGTCTGTACACATGAGAAATAAAATAATTCAATGTACCAAGAGTTTCAAGAATTTCTTCCCAAAAATCTTCATAATACCATTGACCACAATGAGCTTTCTGCACCCACTAGAAAACAATCATAGAATCAAGCTCAATATCAATATTAACTAGATTTAGGCTTTTCACAATCCGTAATCCAAAAAGGAGCCCCATCCCTTCAGCATAATTATTTGAACCAAGTTCAATATGTTCCGCAAAACATCTAATCAAATGTCCACTATGATCTCTGATAACCCCTCTAGAACCAGAAAGGCCCGAATTGCCCAGAGAACTGCCATCCACTTTCAGCTTCACACGACCTTGAATAGGTTTAAACCACTTGACAATGTGCATAGGTTTAGTTTTCGAAGGTTTAATAGGAATCCTGAGACTTTGTAAAATAATCTCATCATCATGAGCTATTGGGGATGCATCTACTTTCAATTTTTCACCAACTCGTCCAATCCAATACAAATGTCCTGCCAGACTTCATTGATCGTGCTTCAGAGAACTTCCATGTGGCATTTACATCTTCTGATCCAGAGTCGCCAAGTGATAATCATAGGAATTAATCCCACAAATTGGCCCAATTGAGAATGCTTAGAAGCCTTACCAAACCACGTACATGAAAATAGTGTTATGCCAATCTTGCCGAGGAACATAATTGAAGCCAACAAGCACAGTAGCTTTCTTCCATATCTCTTGAGCAAAATCCCCACCCGCCCAAACATGGTTTTGATCTTCATAGCAACCCTTCACATAGCAATCACACTTGGAGGCAATGGGAATGCCCACCTTTCTCAACGGATCATCAACACTTAAAGAAGAATTGAAAGCCTTCCAAGCGATAACAGAAATATTATGGGGCAAAATAGAATTCCAAACCCAGTGTGACCACTATACCTTGGGAGATCGAAATCACAGAGTGTCCCAAGCATTATGAGTAGAAAATTTACCATCAGAATTACCTGTTCACACTAAGATGTCTTCCCTAGCTTTAGTATTACAAATCGTATGGAGAATGATAGCCGCATGTCTCTCCCCAATTAAATTTTGAAGCAAAGAGACATCCCAACCAGACTCTACTCTACAATCCTTCACTCTAAGATTTGAAAAATTGGAAATGGAAACTTTTTCACAAAGCGGGCCCTCCTCAAGCCAGTTGTCCCTCAAAAAGGAAATATTGACATCCTTTAGTATGCATTTGGAATTTTTTAGAACCTCCAGCATGCAAGACATAATACTTTTCCAAAATCTAGTACCTTTCGCCTTGTTGACAAGAGAAATATGATTATCTTCAATGTATTTGCCCTGAAAGAAATTCGACCAGAAGGAATTCTCCTTAATAACTTTCCAAGCAAACTTCATAGGAAGAGATTTTTGAACCTCTTTGAGGTCCTTTATACCTAACCCGCCCTCCTGACATGGCTTGCTAATATTTTGCCAAGAACACCAATGTTTCTTTGGTTTGCCCTCCCTAGCACCCCAGATGAAATTCGACATGCATTTTTGAATTGTGGTTAACATTGACAAAGGTGCATGAATAATAGAGAGTGTGTGTATGTGAATACCTGCAAGAATAAGCTTAATAAGTAAACAAGAAATTATTTTGCCAACCCCCTCTACTCGGCGTCTAATCCTACTCACCAGATCATCCAAATGGAGCCTTAAGTCTTCCAGGTATAATAGGAATGCCAAGATACTTGAATGGTAAAGTACCCTAAAAAAACCCGGTAATACTATGGGTAGATCTTCTCCTATGCAAAGGTATTCTCTTGGAAAAAATAATAGAAGATTTTGCTTTACTCACTCTTTGGCCTGACCAATTTTCATAGAGCTCTAAGATCTCAGAGATTGATTTCATAGAAGCTTTATTCCCATTTGCAAAAAAAAAACAATTTCATCGACATAAAGGAGATGAGAGACAATAGGCGTACCTCGAGAGTGATAAAAAGGCTGAATCTTGCCATCCAGAAAGTATTTCTTAATTATGCGGGATAGAATCTCCTCCACTATAATAAAAAGATATGGCGAGATAGGATTGCCTTGGCATAAACCACGCCTAGCTGGGAAGAAACCTTTTGAAACTCCATTCATCACTACAGAGAACCATGGAGATCAAACACATTGATTTATAAGACCACATGCCATATCCGAAAAGCCCAAGTGTTTAAGAAGACGAAGAAGAAAATCTCAATTGATACTATCATAAGCCTTAGCAATATCAATTTTTAAAACCACATTGCCCCCCTTGAGAGGTTTGTTAATACTGTGAATCATTTCCTGAGTCAAGCTTATGTTATCAAAAATACTTCTCCCAGGAAGAAATGCACCTTGCTCTGGAGAGATGAACTTAAAAGTCGTCCAACTAGGATCTTGGAACAAACTTTATATATCACGGTGCACAAACTAATAGGCCTGAACTTATCAAAACCCGTTGGTTGATCTACCTTTGGAATAAGAACCAAAGAAGTAGCCGAATAGTATCTTAGGAGAGAAGTACCTTTAAAGAAATTTTGAATCGCATCTACAACATCTTTACCAACAATATCCCAGCAAGAGTAGAAAAAACCCGAGCCAAATCCATCTAGAACTGGACTACAATCAACCGAAGTAGAGAAGAGAGTATCTTTTTCTAATATCCCATTGTTACTACGAAGTTGTCCTGATGTTAATACAAAACTAATAAATTTTGGAATGAAATTCTTACGTACCCATGATCAAAGTAGCAAAACTAACTGATCCATATTGACCAATTAAACATCTTATGTCACTAAAAGTAAAATGACCATTTGTGATAGATTATATGTGATGACAATGACTATTTGCGACCAAAACCAACTCATTTTAGTAGAAAATAGTCATTTTCACTGGAAATAAATGGCCACAACTATTGTAGTGTTGAAATTTTTGGGTCAAAGACTATAATAGCATGAGATATATGTATAATAATTTTCAAAAAAAGTAAGATGAGTCGGCTTGACACGAAGATGATCGATCAATATTGTAATGAAGTGCATTAATTAGTATTATGATTGAAAGATAGTCAAGCAAAAATTTTCTTCCAGTGACCTGAACTAATTTCTTCAAAATGATATTTGATCACTTGCTTCACAATGTCAATTAGCATCCTAAAGTGTTTATGAAACCTACGCTTATTATAATGTCCAAATGTTGATTACATCAATTCACTCACAGTTTGAGCATCCTCTTTGCAAGAATCCAATACAAATTAAGGGTTATGTATATTTACTGAGTAATGCTAGGTACAAGTTCCAAATAGACAAGTCTTGTGCAAGATCTTTGTAAAAAAAAGTGGATCACACTATTAAAGAATAGCTTTTTAACAATGTTTCAAGGTGTGGTCCACGTTTTTACAAAAGCTTACACAAAATTGGTCTATTTAGAGTCTGTATAATTCATTTCTCATACTAATAATCTACCATTCAAGGTACTTATAATTACCATTTGCTACTAGAGCAAGAACTGGACCCTCTGGCTTAGGAGTGATTGAGTGATAGGTTGTGTATGTATTAAGGGACTCTTGTTTGTTGTGTGGATCATCTTCTACCAGCCATGCAAACTAACCCATTTGATGACACACACAGATTAGAGGCTACATTGGAGGATTTAACCACTGGGGAGACAAGACTTACCTGGGTCGACATTGTGCCGATGTTAGATTGAGTGCATGCACACATAAATTCACATATAGCTGCTCTTCATATGCTAGCTTTTAGATATAGGATGCATGCCCTAATCACTAGATCGGATTGCTTAGATTGATTGACCTCCTAAATGAGAAGATGCATGCGTAGATAGGGTGCCCATGCATGCAATGTCTAGCTTGAAGAGTTAGCGGAGAATATCTTCTAGGACTATCATAAATTAATCATAAACTTTTAAAGCTACGTCGATGATTTAACATTTGAACAAAAACTAAGAAGATCGTATAATTTAACGTTCAAATGTCAAGTATATGTATGTTTGATGAAGAATGTCAAGTAAACGTTTGGAATGATGTCATACAAACATCCAAACATTAATTTACTTTAAAAGATGTCATACAAATAATTATCGAAATAAATGTTTCATATACAAACGTTAATTTACTTTAACTGGTACTTACTAGTTCAAATATGTTTCTATTTAAACCTTTGAACATGAATAAAATCTTTGAGTAGTCTTGGAGGGGCATGTTCATCCCCCACCTCGCTAGCCCAGTCCACCTCGCCAAGGCCCAAAGGCCAAATACTACTAGCTAGCCTAGCAAATGGCAAAGGAGAAGAAGGTTCAAATCTACATAGGAATATGAGACAACATCCACATGGATGTACGTCTGTCTAGATAATTCATAGGGAGTCATGCCCCATTAAATGACCTGATATATTTGGATCATAGGCAGGAGAGATCCCAACGGAAGATTTTGTCTTTAATAGGGTACGTACCCTAAGAAAGGCTGCGCCTCACCACCTATCGTGAGAGACATGACCCAAGGAGTAGAAATGAGCAGCCAATTTAAATGCGATGGCATGATACCCAAATCAATGAGTGAACACCAAACACAAAGGAAAAAAAAGGCTCAAGCTAGAGAGACACAAAGATATATATATATCTATATATATATAAATATATATATAAAGGCTAAATACACATAAAACTCATACCCGAGAATTCATGAAAAAACTCTCTCCAAGAGTATATATACAAATAATTTAGGCATAAGAGGTATCACCCACCCATTGAGCCCTCTCTTTTCTTGTGTTGCAGGTTGGTTGAGTCCGTTGGTAGAGATACAAAACATGCATTAAATAATTTATTAGCTCGATAAGATAAGAAGTTGATCCAGTAAGAAAAAATTTATTCCGTAACCACAGAATTCTGGGTTTTGTGAAATTCCAATATAACACAATCCAACTTGGGCTAGAACTATGAAGCCCAGCCCTAAAGACCCAAGCCCATTCCTTTTATCCATTCTTATTGTGAGCTTGGCCCTTGTAGAACCCAAGCTGTGAAACAAATAGGCCTAAATCCCTTACCCCATATGACGTTATTTCGGCTTAAAGGGTGAAACCCTAAATTTTTCTTCTTTCTCTTTTCTTCCCGCCCTTTCCTTCTTCTCTTGCATACCGCACCTTCCCTTTATAACCCGAGAGCCCCACACCCGCCATGATCTCGCCGATACCTCGAAGCCACGCATCGGAGCTACCTGGCCTCTTTTCCCACCGTCTGACCACCAACCCTTGTTTGCTCTCTCCCTTGTCTTCTCTCATCTTTCCACCCCTCATCCTCCCCACTATGTCTCAGTTCCCAACTGAGAGTGGTCATGTCATTACCCTCCATCACCAGCTTCATCTCCGCATGTCGTCGTCCTCCAGATCTCGACACCACCGTGGAACTCCCCATCTTCGTTTCTTTCCTCCCTCGACTGCAAGCTTCATGATCCAACCACCGATGACCTCAATGACATGCGAAGCTCCCACCTTCACGACGTGACCCAGCTCTCTCTACCTCTCTGATCTGCTAATAAACTAGTGCCTAGAGCTATCTCTCTTTGAGGGTTTTATTTACCTTCTATGCTGCCATTGACCACTGAGAGCCTCTGTCTATCAAACCCTCAGTTCCCACCACACTTGTCCCTATCCCGATCCTCACTATAACGCCACTATTGGCTGTACCAAATCTAACGTTGTTCACTATGCACACTATTAGAGCCCCTCGGCTGTCGTTAGAGGACATCAGGCTCGATCAAGATGATAACGCTCTCGGTACAACTTCGTGCATGGCCCCTCTGTTGGCTGGGGTTAGAGGATGCTTGGTCGCGTAGGCACCAAGTGCAGAGCTGAGCATCACTTAATACAAAGCCATATTCACGGTCGTTACCCGTAGTGTAACAAAGGGAGCCAGAGTGTGCAGATGGTCCCTAGGAGAGACCATGGTGCATTCAGTAATAAAGTGAATGCTTTTTAAATGGAAATGCAATTTTCGCCTGAGTGGTTTCTCTTTAAAATCCTTTGGGTAATGACAAATGAAACTTTTGTAAAACCCCTTTTTCACGTTGGTTACGTGATTGTATATTTTTCTATGTTAGTATTCTTGGATGTCATTTCTGTGATTTTTACTTGCTTATATTGTGAGATTTTATTGTGGTGTTTCCACCTACAGTTCTGTGGAACCGTAGACTTTGATGCAGAGGACGGATTTGAGCATGATGGACCGGCCCCACTTGAAGACTGATGACTTGGGATTTATTTTCCATTGTGGGTGAGGGTTTTGCTTTTATTATCATTTTGATCAACTGGATGACTGTAACATTCATTTTGAGAACTTTCTATGGTTGGGTTGTATTAGAATTTCTAGTACTATTAGCAGTCTAGACTGCCTGTTTTAATTTTTTCCCTATGTTTATAACTGTACACATATTGCATGTGCATTGGAGGTGTGTGATCCATGAGGTCAGCACCTCAACATCCCAGCTCCCTCCAACACGTGGGGATCGGGGGTGCCACAAGAGCTACTTTTTAAGGTTTAAATTTTGTCTATAGAAAACTTAAATGCGTGTTTTATATTGTATTGAGATATTCTACATCACATACATATACCTAATTAATATGTGATTTGTTATTTTTACCCTTCTATCTTAATGCTTAAATGTGTGAATTTTTAAATAGAATGACAAAAATAAAAAAACCACATACTAGTTAGGTGGATGTGTGTAGTATATAAGGCTTCCTTATAGTATTTCTCTATTGTATTATGTGGCATCATATCAATGCGTACGTGTATATATGTTAATTGGATTTGTCCGTTATTATATATGTTTGAATATGGCGGTTCAGATCGTAAGGTAGTACAAATTAACAATCGCAAGTTATTAATTGTTATTAAAAATTACTAGTTGAACAGTCGCATGATGCACGGGAGATTGTTAAGTTTTTAATTATAATCTGATTTTTAACCTTGTTTGTTATTTGATTGTGTGAAATTTTTTAAACATGATTTTCTTCGATTACTATTCTAAAAGATAAATTTCACGTTGTTTTATTTAATTTATTGGTATTATTATGTTAATGTTTCTTGTTAATAATAATTGAAAAATAATAATTAATTAGCAGTACCTAACAATTGGTATCAGAGCAATAGTCGATTGAATAGAATATATGATTTTCATAACTTTTTTAAAGAATGCCTTCATTATGTAACAATCAAATTTTCAGGAAGTACTGGTCAAAATGAATCTCATCCTTAGGACCTACGGTGGAAGCAACGAGCCAAAAAACACTGGTTAGCACAAGGTGATAGAAACTCAAAATTCTTCCACGCTTGTGTAAACCAAAGAAGGAAGAAAAATAGTATAAAGATAGTGGAGGATGAGGCTGGCAGGGTTTTAAACGGGCCAAGAGGACATAGCAAGGGGCTTCGGGCTTCACTTTTCCCAGGTCTTTGCAAGCTCCATATCGGAAACTAGCAGCATCGAAAGTTGCCTCAGGGGGATTCAACCAAGAATTCCTCCAGAAATGTAGGAACGACTGAACTTACATTTCCTTAAGGTAGATGTAGAGGGTGTGCTGAAACAAATGTCTCATTTTAAATCCCCCGGGCTGGATGGATTCAGTGTAGGCTTTTACAAAGATCATTGGGACTTGTGAGGGAAGATGTTAGTGCAACCATATTGGAATACTTGCAAACTGGAAGTATGGCTTAGGGACTCAATCACACTTATATAGCTTTGGTGCCCAAGGTAAATTCCCCCTCTACTATGCATCACTTTAGGCCTATTAGCTTATGCAACATATTGTACAAATTGATCTCCAAAGTTCTAGCCAATAGACTTAAAGGGGTGCGGTCAAAAATAATCTCTTGGTACCAAAGTGCTTTCATTCTCGATAGATTAATCTTTGATAACGTTATGGTGGTGTATGAGTTGCTCCACTCCATGAACTCAAAGCATAAGGGGAAATCGGGTAGTATGGCTATAAAACTTGACATGTCAAAAGCCTACGGCTGCGTCGAATGGGCTTTTCTAGAAGCCATGTTACTAAAGCTGGGTTTCTCAGGAAAATGGACTAGTTTATTAATGGGTTGTGTAAAATCAGTTAGCTACTCTATTAATGGGATACTTGGCGAGAATATCACTCCAACTAGGGGGCTGAGACAAGGAGACCCCCTATGTCCTTATCTCTCCTTATATGTGCGGAGGGTCTCTCCTCACTCTTATAGTAGCTGAATGGAATGGTGGTATCCAAGGAGTTTCGATTAATAGGGGGGATTAAGGATACATCACCTCCTCTTCACTGACAATTGCGTTATTTTCTATAGGGCTAAAATGGAGAAGTGGGCAAGAGTCATGCATTTGCTGAACATCTATGAAAGAGCATCGGGCCAAACACTAAACAAATAGAAAATGTCCTTATTTTTCAGTTTTAGCACCAGAGCTATGCAAAAGATTTTATTCTTCAGCTTGCAGTAGGAACTTCTTGTGATGACTATAACAAATAACTTGGGCTACCTACTTTCATTGGGAGGTCAAAATATAACACTTTCCAAGCATTAAATGAGAAAATATGGAAGCAGATGCACAGCTGGAAGAATGCCTTTCTCTCAGCTCCGGGAAAAGAGATCCTTATCAAAAGTGTACTGCAAGCCATTCCAACATATACAATAAGCATTTTTAAACTTCCAACGAGGCTAATCAAAGAAATTGAAATGATGTTCTCTAAATTTTGGTGGAGCCACAACAAGGAAGGGAAAGGAGTTCATTGGCAGAGGAGGGAAAGACTAGGAGTTTCCAAACAGCTTGGTGGCCTTGGTTTGTGAGATATGCATTGTTTCAACTAGGCACTATTGGCAAAACAGATATGGAGAATTAACAAACATCCATATTCTCTAGTGCCCCAGCTCTACAAAGTGAAGTATTTTAAGTATTCTCAGGTTCTTGAAGCTCAACTTAAACCTGGCTTCTCTTACATTTGGCAAAGGTTATGCTTAGTTATGGACCTAGTCAAGAAGGGGTTATTTTGGCAAGTTAGAAATGGTAAAACTATACAAACATGGAAGGAAAAATGGATCCCAAGAGCAAAACACTTTCGAGTTACAAACCATTTCCAACACTTTCTCACCAGAATCAATTGTCTCTTGTTTTATTGATCCAAACAGCCTCAGCAGGAAAAAAGAGTTGATTGAAATTGTCTTCAACCCAGAAGAAGTGGACCTTATTTGCAGCATGCCCATTAGTCTAAAAGGTGCAGAGGACACTTCAATATGGGGCTTCTAAAAAAAAGGCTCCTTTGGTTAGGAGCGCCTATTTTGTTGACTTGGACTCAAAACATCAAAAGTTTGGGAAATGCATATATCAGAGAAGACTCATTATCAATTTTACCTATTCCCACAATCTTCCATTTTGAGTTGTCTCCAAATGTCACATGTTCTTCTTTGGATGTAAGATCAAAGAACTTAGTCTTGTTTGCCTTCATGTGCCTTGAATATCCACTATCTAAAAACCAATTAATTTTGCTTGTGGAGGACTTCATGCATACCTACAAAAATAATTAAAATGATTTTTCTTGGTACCCAACGTCTCTGGGTCTTTTATTTATTAGTATTAGAAGAACCAAGATTTTTAGATACCCATATGGCCAAAATAATCATTGTATATTTTCTTCTAATAGGAAAAACATGATAATTATGACTATTTCTATTACAAAAATTGCAAATAACATGTGACATATATGAAGAACTCTAGTGATTGTAATAGTTTCTTTCTTTGAAAATTTTATTTTTATGTAAAAAAATTTTGAATACTGAACTTTGATGTAGAAGGATTATCGAAGAAATTTTTATAAAATTTGTATTTTTGTTTTGGCATGTCTCCCAAGCTTGCCTTGTCAAAAACACATCTTTGATTACCAAGAAATTTTTTAAAATTTCTTTTTCCGTTCATAAAGTTTTCAACAATATTTTCCAAATCAGGTATTTTCTTCTTCAACTCAAGTTTTTTATGTTTTGAAACAATGTTTTCTTTTCTTAAAACATCAATTTCGTTTGTTAAAGAAGAATTTTTCATTTTGAAAGTAGTATATTTGATACCCAATTTTTCAAGTTCCTCATATATCTCTTTCAAAACATTTTGCAATTCCTCATATGAAGGATCTTCTATATTATCAAGATTTGCTACCTCAAGGATATCTTTAGCCATAAGACAAAGATTTGTTGATTATTCATTGCTTGCTTCGCTGCTACTTGAATCATCATCCCATTTAGCTTTCATTGCTTTCTTGCCCTTGTTTCAATCTTTCTTTATCAGAAGACAATCTACTTTGATATGTCCAGACTTATTGCATTTATAACAATTAAAGAGTCATTTTTACTTGAATCTTTCTTGGAAAACATTTTTAAGGATTCCTTGGAGTTTGCTTTCTCTTTAAGAATCTCTTAATTATTTTTATTGTCATCCCAACTTCTTTATCTTTTTCATCACTTTTCTCATCTTCATCACTTTCAATTTCATCTACCTTTTGCATATGTCAAAAAGAGCATCAATCACTTTTGAAAATATTCAAACAAAACATGCACATATGAAAGATGACACTCAATCATCTTTCAAATTTTTAAAATTTGAACTTTTAATCATGCCATGTACATGTGAAGGATGACAATTAATCATCTTTCAAAAATTCAAATTTAATTTTCAAAAATATCGTGCACATGTGAAAAATGTAATTTAATGCTTTATGAAAAAATATGAATTTTGAACCTTAATCCTAATTTCAAAATTTTCAAGAGATGTATAAAATTACTCTATGAGCTTTAATGTGAGCTTCTTCTCTTTCTTGCTTATGCTTGGTTCGTTGATGTGCTTGGCTCCATTGTATAGACAACTTGAGTTTGAGACTCCTTTATGCTTGAATTCCTTTGTTATCATCAAAATCTATATGTAGATATATAATTACATGAAGCTTGAAACCTTGGGTTCAACAATCTCCAATTTTTTTAGACGACAAATACTTAATAGAACTCTTAAGCCTGTAGTAATACTTAAGCTCCTCCTGAGTATGTGTTAGTTTTTCAAGCAATAGATAAACATAATTCCAAGCTTATATATCTATTGATGGTGCGTCTTGGATCTGGAATAAATGGTTGCCAGTAAGATATCAATTTGTATGTGGAAAGCTTATTTTAATTGCCTAAGTGTGGATGATCAAATCCGCAAGCTTGGTATTCCGATTGTCTCTTGTTGTAATTGTTGTGAGAATCGCCGATGTGAAGATGTTAATCATGTCTTGGGTAGTGGAGAATTTGCTAATGCCCTTTGGAGGAAACTATTTGCCGAGATGGGGTTTCCGTTTGTGGTTATTCAAAGTTGGAGGGAACATATTTCAGCTTGGTTTCGACATGCTACATGTTAGTCCCAAGTAGGGATCCTTACTGCCTTACTTCCATCCATTGTTGTGTAGAGATTGTGGTAACGTAGATGTAAGGCCCGGATGGAAAATAAGAGGGAGTCTGTGAATGAAGTTTAGCACTCGATTAAATTCTGGGTGCATGTGGTGATGGACAATATTTCCAAAGTTGCTAAGCTAAGTATCGGGGATTCTAGGCTTCTTGCGCAACTTGAAATTTTCCTTGTCCTTCCTAAACATAAAAGTGAAAGAGTTGTTTGGTGGTTCAAACTGGCCCACGACCGTGTCAAATTGAATGTGGATGGGAGTAGTCATGGAAATTTGGGGAGTGGAGGTGGTGGTGGAGTGTTTCGTGTCAGGGATGGTAAACTTATTTTAGCTTTCTCTAAACCTTTTGGGCCATGTACCCATACTGTGGCTCAACTTCGTGCCTTGCTTGAAGGGCTGCGTCTTTGCAGAATTGCCAGCTGGAGAGATGTTGATATTGATTGTGACTCTCTAGTGGTTGTTTCCTGGGTTATTTCCAGAACTTGCTCCCTTTGGTATTTGTGGGATTTTTGGGACCAAATTATTGATCATCTTGAGGTGATGGATGTTGAGTGTAACCATTTCTTCAAGAAAGGGAACTCTATGGCGGACTCCTTAGCAAAGGAGGGTGCACAAGGTGTGGATACGTTTTACTTAGATATTCAGAGTCTCCCTCATGATATTAGAGGCCTTGCTAGACTTGAAAAAATGGGTTTAGCCTACTTGTGTATTTAGTTTCATTGCTGTGGCTCGTTCACGTATTCTAGGTTTGGTTTATTGTTTCTTTTGCTGGGTAGGTTTAGAGGTTGTTTCTGTAGGCTTGTTTAGTGGTTCTTAGGTTTTTTTAGAGTTGTTTCTACTTTGGTTTTTGGGTGGTTTGTGTTTGGGAGTGTTTTTTTTTTCTTTTCTTTATGTAATCTCCCGTATGTTTTTCTTGTTCCATGGTATTCCTTCACCACAAGTGAGGGCTTTTCTAATAAATTGGGGACGGAGCCACTATTGGACATGTGGCTACCGGCTCTTATTTAAATAAAAAATAAAAAAATTCCAAGCTTATATATCAAGCTTAATAATTCAAAGAATGTTAATGTTCTAGTCTAAAACTTCTCCCCCTTTTGGCATCATTAAAAAGGAACCGCAATAAGCAAATTGACTGATGAAAATGGTGCGTTAGTTGAAAGTACAGATTGTCGAATAATTAGAACCACCTATGTCCAGAAAAATGCTGCAAAGCCTTGAGCTGCCTGGATCCCAACAAGTGCTGCAAAACCTAGACCTAGCTCTATCAATTTAATGCCTAGAGAAACTTAAATCACCTGATGTTGTTGACAAACGAGATTGGAAGAAATGATAGATGGTTTTATTCTCATTTCTATTCTATACAAGCAATCTTCAACTTCATCGCATCAAATTTTCTTCACATCTCTATAATTCATCTGCATTCCTTCATCATTCTCGCTCTAAGCGTTCAATTCCTTTCTCAATGGCTTCTTCTTCTAACACTCATCTAGATCCATCCATGAGGTATCCTAAACCTCAATCTCCTTTCCTTTCTGCAGCTACCAAAATGAACTCATCGGATCACTTACCACCCATGAGTACACATTGAAAAGAGGAGAAGAAGAAGAAAAATCAAATAAGAGTTTGGCACTTAAAGCTGTTCCTCGTGAAAGTGAAAGTGATCAAGATGACAAAAGTGATGAAAAAGATGAATACGTTTTGACGATAACAAGAAGAAATAAGAGATTCTTTAACAAAAGAAATTGATGTTTTAAGAAAAGAAAACATCGTTTCGAAAGATGAAAAACTTGAGTTGAAGATGAAAATACCTAATTTGGAAAATATTATTGAAAACTTTATGAACGGAAAAAGTAATTTTGAAAAATTTCTTGATAGTCAAATATGTGGTTTTGACAAGGCAGACTTGGGATACATGCCAAAACAAAACTACAAATCTTATAAAACTTTTTTTGTAGGTATGCATGAAGTCCTCGACAAGTAAGAGTAAATGGTTTTTAGATAGTGGATGTTCAAGACACATGACGAGAGACAAGACTAAGTTCTTTGATCTTACATCTAAAGAAAAAGGACACGTGACATTTGGAGACAACTCAAAAGGGAAAATCGTGGGATTATGTAAAATTAGTAATGAGTCTTCTCTAATAATTGAACATGTTCTACATGGTAACGGTCTAAAGCATAATCTTTTGAGAAGTAACAATGTTTATACAATCGAATTTGAAGAAATTGCCTCACAAGATGCTATTTGTTTTTTAGCTCAAAATGAAACTAATTAGCTATGGCATAGAAGATTAGGTCATGCCAACATAGAACTTATTTCTAAACTTTTAAAAAATCATCTTATGAGTGGTTTACCAAAGGTAAATTTTCTTAAAGACAAAATTTGTGATGTATGCCAGTTTGGTAAACAAATAAAAACTTCTTTTAAAACTAAGAAACATATTTTCATTACTAGACCACTGCAACTAATACACATAGATCTTTTTGGACCAAATATAGTTGCAAGTCTAGGAGGAAAATATTATGCATTTGTTATTGTTGATGATTTCTCTAGATATACTTGAGTGATCTTTTTTACTCATAAAAATGATGCACATAATGTCTTTACCAAGCTATGTAAGAGAATTCAAAATAAAAAGGGCTATACTATTTCAAGTATTCGAAGTGAGAGGGGGAAAGGGTTTGTTAATAAAAATATTGAAACTTTTTATGATAAAAATGGTTTTGTGCATAATTTCTCTCCTCCTTGAACTCCTCAACAAAATGGAGTAGTAGAGAGGAAGAACATATCTCTTCAAGATATGGCAAGAATAATGCTCAATGAGAACAACTTGCCTAGTTATTTTTGGGCCTAAGCGGTAAGTACTGCATGTTTTGTTAATATAGTTATATTAATGCCCAAGTTAGATATTACCCCCAATGAGCTTTGGAATGAGAAAAAGTCCAGCATTAGTTATTTTCATGTATTTGGATGCAAATGATTCATTTTAAATGACAGAGATAATTTAAGCAAGTTTGATACAAAATTTGGTGAATGTATCTTTTTCGAGTATTTCTGTTATGGCTATTCATTGCCTTTTTTGAGTTTGAATCATGTTTTGACAATGTTTAACCCTTTATTTATATGTGTTAAATTAGTGGAGATGAGAATGTATTTTTGTAACACTTTTCTTCAAGACTAATAGCATAAGTAAGCAACCAAGGATTTTCTTCAAATTAGTAGGTTCGATTATAATTTTCTAGTTTGCCGAGAGCTACTCTTGCTATTTATGCTTTTCTTTCACAAAAAAATAATGTTCTTCTCACATTTTCTTCAACTCTAGTATGCTTGGTTTATGTAGTTGAGATTGTGGTTAAATGAGAGATATTTAAGAGCATGGATGTACTAAAGTTGCTAGCTGTCCATGGTAGTGTAGAAAATTCAGCCATGCACTCTGTTTTGGGGCTACAACCAATCCATTTCATCCCCATTTTTCATTTGCATCTTTTGCTCAACTAAAGTTATTTGTTTATATAAAAAACTATTGAAACTGCAATGGGCATAAAGGAAGCAATTTACCTTGTTTAACTGCAAATTTTGTGTATGAAAAAGGGTTGCTGTAAGATGTGATGTGGCATGCCATACTCTAAATGCCATTCCACTTGAAATTGTAAAACTTGTTCTTTTTTTTTTTTTTTTTTTTTTTAAAAGGATTGCTATAATTTGTTTGTTTTTGAAAAAGGATTGTTTGTATGAAAAGGGGTTGCTGTAATTTTTTTTTTTCCCATTTCTTTTCAAACTACCTATAAATTGTTGTTTGTATTTCAATATTTCTCATTTTATTTTGATTGAGCTCAACTTTAGACTGATTGGCATAAGAACCTGGACAGGGAAGAGAACACAACAAATTGCAGGGGTAACATTGCAAGTTTCACAACAGTCTAAGAAGCACAAACTATGTATTGTGGTCCATCTTTAGAAAACTAGTGTAAGTGCTTGTTGTTAATTAATTTTTGTCTATCCTTTTTTTTTTAAGTGTCTATACTTATTATTTAATTATCCAATTTGCATGTCTTGTATAAGCACGTTTATATACACGTAAGATGCATATCTACTGCCATTAGTTTCTTGCATTCATAATAAATCCTTATTTTGACATTGGATTTTGGATCATGTCCCCTCCAAAAATATGCTTGTGCAATCATACATATTTGTTCTGTCTTTACTTATCACAAAATGATTCTTGCTGAATGTATGCTGAAATAATTATACTTCTCCTCCTTGTTTGGTACATAATTTAATTACCTACTTGTATGGAAAGTCTAGCTAGTTAAACTCTGCAACTGTTATTTTTATTAACTTATATACAAAACATTATTTCTTCCGTAATTGATAGGAGGGGAAACCGAAGAGTTATAAAAGTGACTTTAATTTGATGTGGGTTTCGTTCCAATTCTGATCAATTTTACTACAACTACTGGGACTGTTGTTACAATACTGGATTTTGATGTTGGTTTAAATCCAATTCTGGGAACATCTTTTTTTGGATTTTGATATGCTAGAGAAGTAGTGAAAATTCTTAGCTACAGTAATACATGAAAGTATTGATCTTAAATTGCAGTCACTAGTTAGCTAGCGAGGACCTATATCAAACATAGTAACCTCATTTAGAGATTTCTTTGATGATTCTGGTTTAGCTTCAGTATATAATTGAGATGGTGTTGCAAGATCATTTTTAATCAATCCTAATTCTGGATTTTCGAAAGTAGTTGCAAAAAACTGCAAGTTGTGAGGGTGCTGGGAAGATGCTTGCAACTTTAGTCTATCTGTAGGATTCTTGAACACATAGTAAACTGATGTGAATGCATTTCAAAACTTTATGTCTTGTCCTCTGATCACCCAAGGTTCGATCAATCAACTCCAAACTTGTTCCATTGGCCCAATGTTGCCATGCTTGTGTAAATTAGATGAATCATAAAATTAATGTACTTAATCTTCCATGGATTGATCCTTGTAAATTAGATGAATCATAAAATTAATGTACTTAATCTTCCATGGATTGATCCTTGTAAATTAGATGAATCATAAAATTAGTGTACTCAATTTGATAGATTTCAATAATTTTGCTCACCTTTTCTTTGAGTGAGTAGTTAGCATAAGTTTTTGGTTATTTGTGTCTCCTCTAATAATATTTTAATTATATTTACTCTTCTTTATTGTGAGTTGAGACTCATGTTACTAGTTATTTCTATTAGCCATAGTGGGAAAACCATTTGAGTTTTTTTACCACCAACAAAACTGATGTTAAAAGAAATGGTTGCAATCATATAAGTTGGTGGGCAACAAGATTTTGCGACAAATGTCATGGCGAATAAAGCATATTTGTCAAAAACATTAATCATAACAAAACCAACTCTTGTCAAGATGTAGTTAGTGGAAACAAACTATATGCCACTAAAATTGCGACGAAGCTGCTCATGGATAATAAGTTTTGCCGACTACTGGTTTCACAAATAATGGTCTATTTGTCACCACAATGGAATGGTTGGCAACAGAATTTGCCACAGCCAAAAACATTTATTGCCACAATGGAATCTCATGGTAATAAGATAGCTTTTCCCATTAAATAAGTTGTTGGTGGGTAAATTATCATCCTTCATGAATTATAAGCGACGAATGTGCCACCATAGAAAATGGTGGGAAATGTTTTTTTCTCACTTAACCAATACTTGTTTCGACCACCGTCCCTCACGGGAAAAATTGAGATTTGTTGTAGTGTGGGTTGAGAGCACCTCTCAATCCAAACCAAGCTTTAAATGAAGAATAATCTAACCAACTAACTTAGCATACGCTGAAACATTATATAACAGAAGTCATATTAAAAATTTCTCAATTTTAGTATTTAATCTCTAGTATTTTGATTAAACAAGTCAATCTTCTATCTCATAAACTTTGCCTAAGTGAAGATATATAGGAGTCAAATTAAGGCTATTTATAGGGCATGAAGTCATTTTGTTCAATTTATCTTGTTTGATTTAAGTGAAATATAATAAAAATTAGTGACTTCGATTCTCGAAAGTTTTAGGGAATTATAATCTTATATATTATAACAAAATAATTGAATTTTAGTCACCTCAATCTCTACGGCCTATGCTAACTTATTAATACATGTTTGAACAATAAATTAAGAATATTTTAAAGTAATGAGAAATGATATTTTCAAAACGATTACTCGACGCTTACATACTCTATAACTATATCTAACATTACTTTAAAGTAATATATGTTGAAAAAAAAAACTTGAAAAACAATTAACTTTCAAAATAATAAAAACTATTTTATAAAGAATAATGATATTCGTACAACTATTTTACACCCAACCAATTTGATAGTGTCACTTCGTATAAAATACTCAAGCTTTTTTATTTAAAGAGTAAATATATATATATATATGTATGTATGTATGCATGTATATATATATAAAGCTTTTACAATTTGTGATAATTTTTTAATAATATTTGATTTATTGCTCTTCATCATATATTTTGTTATTTTCAATTACATTAATTAATGTATACATTCTATAAGTAACTTTTATCTAAATGATTTACTTATAAAATACTTTATTTAATGTGATAGATAATAATAATAATAAAAGAGTGGTGCTACTCTGCCACCTGAGTAGCACATCTCGTTTATATTGCTCTTCACTTTTTGTTTTTTTTTTTTCATTTTTCTTTTCACATTTTTTTATATATTTAAATATTTTTTAAAAATAAAAAATATAGCAATACATTTAAAATCACTTCCTTAATCACTAAGTAAAAAAAAAAAAAAATTGCAGTCGATCAAATTGAGCAGTACATCATAGGCGGCATACTAGCTTTATTGATAATAAAATATATAAAAAAAAGTCGTATATATTGATAAATTAAAGTCATGCAAATTTGTAATAGATTGATCCGGTAGCAAGGAATCAGGGTGGGGGAAAAATTAGGAGGCCTTTTGGTTATTTTCCCTTAAATTCTTGAAAAATAATTTATATAATTTATGAGTAATGGTACACATCACACTTATTTTATTCTTATCCCACTATATAAGATGTGGCACATTTATCACTCTTGAATAATAAATAATTTTTTAATAAAAGATCATTCAATGGTGATAAATTTGTCATATCTTATATAGTGAAATAAAAATATGATGATAATATGTTGTATAAAATTTTTCATAATTTATAGGGATCTAGGAGATGAGGTTTGTGGAAGTAGAAGCTGATATAACTTCTTTGAACACGAAGGAGTTAACATAAAAGTTAACCTTCGGATGACCATTGAATGGCTAGAATGAAAATTTTGGTGCGTTAGATAAATAAATGTTTGGTGGGAGTAGAAAATACGTTTGAAAACTTCAAGCTGTATGCTCGAATAGTGGTAGGATTTTTGTAAATTTTAATTGCAAAAAAATACCTTATTAATTAGTTATAGGTAAATATTTAGATTATATAATAAATATAGCATTTAAATAATATAAATAAATAAAGGAACTCAATAACTAATTTAAAAAATTAAAAGAAGATTCATATTTAAGTTAATTAATTATACAAAACACAAATAGCTAGTGTCCATATAAAAAATAACAAAAAATACAAATAAATGATATACACTGCTGGCCCAAATCTCTTAGCAAAGCCTCGAGTCCACCAAGGCATGCATGCAACTTAGGCACAACATTTCCTGTGCGCAACTTCCAAATACATGCAACTTCCAAGACTTAATTACTTCTAGTGATATAAGCAATACAGAAAACTATTAGCTAGTTTCTGACCAATGCGAATAGTTGAATTTGTATCCAAATGCAGGTGATCTGCTAAAAGCAAACCCTTACCCAAATGTCATTGTCGTCGCATATAATCTCTCACAAATTTTCATTTTTCTTGTAGTGTCATAAGATGTTTAATTGGTCGATATGGATCAGTTAGTTTTGCTACTTTGATCATGGGTACGTAAGAATTTCATTCCGAGATTTATTAGTTTTGTATTAACATCTGGACAACTTCGCAGTAACCATGGGATTGACTTTCAAGCATCCCACTAGCTCCATCTAAGGATAAATGGTTTTTTTTTTTTTTTTTTTATCATCATTCTAGATGTTGTCATTTTCAAATACATTAATAGCTAATATATCATATTTTGAGTGGTTGTTAATTTAATTAAGTCGTTGATATATGAAACCATTTAAAATATAATTGATCTAGACTGCATGACTAAAAATGTCGTGCGCGCAACCAAAGGAAATTGTAGATGATAATGGAGAAACATGCATCCTGATCATATATTCCAAGCAACTTAGGCACAACATTTCCTATACGCTTAATTATGATTTTTCCCCGGTAAGTACTACTCATGATTCCATGCATGCATGAGTTATAATTCTCATGATAGTTCAAATATTTCTCTAGCTACCAAAGGGCAGCATATTAGCTAGAGTACTACATCAAAATCAAACGAAATAAATACATTAACATAGAAAGAAAGAGCAATATTAATGAATCATATATACGACATTTCTCTCCCATTTCACATGATCGATACAGACACAATCAACTTATTTACTTAGATTATTTTCAAGGATCAACCAGGTTTAATTACTTCTAATGGTTAAAGTTGTTTAGAAAACTATCAGCTAGCTTTTGACCAATGCTAACAGCAGACTTTGTATCCAAATGCAAATGATCTGGTAATAGGGTTAAGCCCATGACATCAACGCGCACAACATTCTTCAGGTTTATATTCAGCTGAGCATCTCTTACATTTCTTAGGAAGTTTCCTTCCCCAGCACAAATTACAACCTGCAAAAAATATGTATATATATGTTTAGAATTTTTATAATGATTTGCAAAGATGCGTTATATATATATATATGTTGCATGTACTCTAACCAATTTGTGAAAGGAGAAATGATTTAGCCACAAAAAGCTAATTCCACAAAAGGCTTCTGTTAGATTGTAAAGTCAATTTTATTATAAGCTAGATATATCTAACGTATCATATATGGTATGAAACTATGTCAGTCTGTAAGTTTAAAACCATATATAAAATTAAGAAACTCTACACAAACATAAATTAAGAAACTTTACACAAACAAATTGAACTAAGAAAGTAATGAATAAACAAAAGAAAATACCAAGATAATAGGGAGGTCAAGAGAGTTGAGATCTTGTCGAACATCATTGAAAAACTTCTCCAACCTTCCCTTATAGAGCATGGAGTTTTGCTCTCCACAATCACTCTCTCCTTGATACCAATGCAGTGCACGAATATTTCCACCACTTTGCATTGCAGTTCTTGCCCTATCCACCAACTGATTGTATAGTATAGTACCCTTTTGCCACTCTTCTATCTTTGTTCCTCCTACTGCGCAAGGGACCAAACCAATCACTCCAAAGTCTGGAAGTTTTGCCAATATTTAGTTGGAAAAGGGCATGCTTGGTCCCACCCCGCAGGTCTTCAAATTATCAATTTCCTTATGGAGAGGTTCATAAGCTATCTCCCAAGTCTTGGTTAAAGATAGTGTGAGGATGTTTGAAGTGGGAGTGCATTGTGGAGGAACTTGTCCATCCCATTCGAGCAAGTTGGTTTTGGTGTCATTGTAAACGCCTCCACGTCCAGCCATGTTGCTTTGTCCTGCTAAGAGGAATATGTTGTTGGGTTTGAGCCCTTGGGGCTTAACATCACAATGAACAAATATGCAGAAGATGAAGTGAAAAAACATCCTATTTTCTTGTCTTTTAGATGTTGCAAGAGTGTGATAGTAGTGTAGTGATGGAAGAGAAGCAGGTTGCATCTTATATTTATATGACATGGAAATCCATTTTACGTGGCGTAAAGAGTGTATGATTTGTTTCTAGCCCTCCACTCTCTAACCAAGAAAACAAATTACTAGTAGTCAATATCAAGAGTTTTCGACCACCAAAATGATAGCATGTTCGCTTGTCTTGTGATTTTTTTTTTATTTTAATTTAGGAAAATGATTGAGACATAATATTTTTTATTACATTTTTACTACCCATTGAGGCTATTCTCGTAAATATAGTACTCCTTTTGTCACGCCACGTACCATGGGAACCTTTTAACCTAAATCCATAATAATAAGAAAGCTTAAATACAATATTTCCTAAAAAACCAAGTACTTCAAAAAATTCTTTCAAAGTAAAATAAACCAAACTCTACTACACAGTCTCTAAAATCTCACCAATCAACCTATACCACCTGACACTTATCTTACATTTCTCTTACAATCCTATCACATGCCATCTATTCCAATTGTTACAACTATCAAAGTCATCTGATAAAAAAATAGTGAAGATAAACAGATGTGTCCATCAATTCAGAGTGTGTAAACATGAGCAAGAAGGTACATAGTGTAGATTAAAAAAGAATATCAAAATAACACATCGATATTCCGTAAACATTTATTTACAATAACAATATAAACAAATGACTTTTGATATAAACATACCTGAAACAACGTCATAACATAATTACAAAGGTCATGTTTAAAGCAGTAACTATCATGAAGTACAAGAAATGAGAAACTAGTGGATGGAAGTAATAATGAATAAATTAGTAGCAACTACCAAAAAGTGCACGAGACAAGAAGCACGATAAAGGGGTAATCGAGTGGCAAGAATATGAAGGGCATTATTACGACCTTTCTTCTTCTTCTTCTTTTAAATGAGAGTGAGGGGTTTCGAACTAGGTTTTTTATTTGCAGAATCAAGTCATATGTCATCAAGCTTTTGGTATATTATTACAACTTTTTTTGGCTAATTATGCCTCGCTCATCTTTGATTGGTGAGTGCTGTATGGCTATCAAGACATATATATGGCCGACATAATTTGGACAATATAAATGATTTGTATAATTTTGAAATAAATAAGTCGTACCCAAGTCTTTATAAAAAAAAGTAGACTCTGCCTTAAAAACGTGTAAAAAATCATTATTTTTTAGTGAGACTCACTTTTTTACCAAAGGCATAGGGGAGACTTGTACCTAGCTTTACTCATAGACTCCATTTTTCTTTTTAAATGGAGTGGATGAAACTTGCACACTCTAGTTAGGATTGTATCTAACATTACTCTAATAATTGATTTTGGGTAAATAGTCCATGTAAGTACTCTTAGAAGAAAAGAGTTGAAGAAAGTTATATTGATTATAACCTCAGGAAGTGGCTTCCAAACATGCATGCAGCCAAATTTTAATTTAATTTTTTGGTATTATTACGATAATTTCCTTTTGGTTAAAATAAATTAGCACCTGACAACTGGTACATAGCATTCGATGTTCACAACTTTCTCAAAGAATTAATGACTTCCATGATATAACAATAATCAAATTTTACAAATACTGAAAACTAGTTTGTTTTCTAAGCTATAGAGATGAGGCTAAAAATGAAGTTTAGGTACTATCTTTTTGGTGGTCGAAAATTCTTGATATTGAGTGCTAGTTTGTTTTCTTGGTTAGAGAGTTAAGGGCTAGAATCAAATCATACACTCTGTATGCCACCTAAAATGGAGTTCCAAGTCATATAAATTTAAGATGTAGCCTACTTCTCTTCCATCACTGTACAACTATTACCCCTGCAATATCTAAAAGACAAAAAAAAAAGGATGTTTCTTTCTTTCATCTTCTTTGTACTTGTTACTCATGTTGGATCTGTTATGCCGACTAGAGAGCTCAAACCAAAAAACAGATTCGACTACAATAAATTCAGCCTTTCCCAAGGGGGAAATTCGTGTCAAAAAGTAGACTTTTTGTGGGAAAAACCATTTTCCCACAAAATGTTATTGTGGGAAGCTTGTGATGTAAAACTTGCCGTGAAAAATATAATAGACCATGAAAGGTTTAATTCGTGACCAATACCTATATTTTCCCATTACTCATCTCGCAATAAGAGCTGATGAAGCTTGTCGCAAAAGCATGTCCATTTTTGTTTTTGCTCATGGGAATAGGAGCAATTACTATGAGAGGTACTGGTGGGTATCAGTATTATCCACTAGAACATTTGTGGGAAAAAGCTTCTCCTGATAAAAAAAAAAAAAAAAGTCTTCACAGCAAATACTAAAAGAATTCAGAAAAAAATAATTGTAAAAGCAAAAAAGATGAGTCTGAGCCAAAAATGATCATAAAAAATTGTCTAATATAAACTAAAAAATTATATACAAATTGACAGCAATAACAGTTCCTAAAAAAAACTAGTAAATTGTAGTAACATGTTTACAAGAAAAACCTTGCTGCCCATGTAATCCAATCCAACACAAATGTAGATATTTTATCCACTTGAGTTCAACACAATAAATAACACAACTGTGTAATCATAAACCAAATTCACATATCACTCGACTGGTCTACTAAATAACTAGATATCTTCCTTTAATCCACAAGACCCAATTCAAGTGAGATCGAAGGACTCTCTTTTGGGACTAAAGGTATTCAAAACAGAGGTTGAATAAGGGAAGAAATATAGAAGACTGAATTAAGTGTATTGAGTCATGTTTAGTAAAAACATAATTACAGGTGAGGGGATGAGAACCATGTAGCCTTGATTTGTATGACCATCATATATTGTACAATAAATCATTCAAAAAGTGGAGTTTTAGACTTTCACAAAAGATTGCTTCATTTTTTAAATACACATGCTCAAATTTATCAACTTGAAAACTCATAAATGCACAACAGCCCGAAAATACCACCACATACACACTTCAAGCAAAAGCAACCACACCTTCCGACAATTAAAACAACCCAACCAGCCATGCATACTAGCCTAAACAACCACATATAATAGCACTACAAAAAAAGACAGAATTGCTGGCGTTGGATATGCACTGGTAACTGTCCCAAAAAACGCCGCTAATTAATTTGCGGCGTTTTTCTACCCGCGTAACCGTCTGCCGTTACTGGAGGGTTGCTATTTCCCATGTTCCGGCATTTGCGCAACCGCCGATATTCGTAAATCTCATTAGCGGCGTTTGGATACAGTTTAGTGGCATTTCGTAAAACGCCGCCACCTTATCTACATTAACAGTGTTTCTCGAAACGCCACTACTTTATCGTTGCCATTACCTTGCATATAGTAGTGGCGTTACCACAAACGCCATTGCTACTACATTGCCAATGCATAATATAAATTGGCGGCATTTATTTAAATTCCACTAATGGTACATTGGTGGCGGCATATTAAATTTTTTAACGGCATTTTTCTAACCGTCGACATTTTTTAAAATAGCAGCGTTACGATAAATGCCGCTACTAATAATTTGCCGACGCATCATATAAATTGGTGGCATTTATTTAAATGCCACTAATAGTACATTGGCGATGGCACCTTAAATAATTTAATAACGTTTATCTAAACGTCACTAATGACCTAATTTAATGGCGATTAGATAAACACCGCCACTAGTACGATGCCGACTCATCATACATGTTGGCAGCATTTATTTAAATGCCACTAATAGTATTTTGGCGAAGTTATTAACGATATTTATTTAAACGACGGTATTTTTTTAAAATAGCGGCGTTAACATAAATGCCGCCACATTATGTTGCCAGCACATCATACAAATTAGCGGCTTTTATTTAAATGTCACTAATAGTACATTAGCAACACCTTGAATTTATTAATGGCGTTTATCTAAACGTCACCATGAGTTTGTTTTTTTTCTGCATTGCAGCTAATTGTAAACACTACTACTAATTTGTTGCTAGCATATTTTTTTAAATTAACAACATTAATATAAACACCACAATAAATATATTACTGGCGCATTGCATTAATTAACGATATTTACTAACGCACCAATAATATGATATCCCACAATAAAATAATATAATATATCAATTAATAATAAATATGATATAATGGGTCATTATTCATATAATAAAAAAAAAATTACAAATCAAAGCACATAAAAGTTCTTCATGAATAATTCTTCGTCTTGATCACATTGTGTTTGTCATTAGCTTTAAGACCATTTCTTTCATGGGTACTTCTTCTTCACATTTATCCAATAATTTTTTGGAAAATGTTATACAATCGTTGAGCCTGGAAAAGATAAAAAAAAAAATTATACTAAATTAATAGAGAGTAACCATAAATCAATAGCTGAAACTTCTAATCGATAACCAAAAAAGTTATGCAATTGTTGAGCTTGCAAAATGTTTCTTTGGGTCATATTCAATATCATACAATCCTCAAGCTGGAGAGCTTCTAATGTAGTAGCTGAAAGCATAATGGTCCAGATTCAAACAATGGGTAAGATTAAAATGATCTGCTCGTTTATATATCCTACTCAAAATATCAAAAAACAGAGTATACCTTGGGCACGACATCTGAAAAATGATCTACACGGCATCTGAAAAATGTAAATCTTGTAAGTACATAGAATTAGATCAACTTTTCATATATTTCAGAAACATAGAGATTAAAAGTGTAAACTATTTTGTAAATGCAAGAGACCTCTAATGCAAATGCAAAAACATAGAGATTGAAAATCTAGTTAATTACAAGGGACCTCTAATGCAAATGCAAAAACATATATAATCAATGCAATCTAATAATAAATAGAATAATGATAGCCTTACCACTATTCTACCACCACTTTACCACTTTTTTTAAATTTTTAATATTTTTTAAAATTTTCTTTTACTTTACCACTTTACCACTTTTTTCTTTTACTTAATGATTAAGTATTTAAAAAAAATACTTAAAAGAAAATAAAGAAAAAATAAATACATTACAAGTGGTAAAGTGGTGGTAGAATAGTCGTAACTCTATCATTACCCTAATAAATATACATAGGATTTGTTTTATGAACTCAAGCTATTCTACAAGGCTCTTCAACCCCCACCCCACCCCACCCCCTTCTTCTCCCCCACTTGCATTATTATCCCTCTCAAGAAACATATTGTTGGGTTTGTGGTAAGCACGGCTTCTCTTTTTTTTTTTTTGGATGATGTGAAACCTCACCAAGGCAGGGCCTTTAATTTGAACTCACCCTTAGGGAGTGAAGCTTTAATCTACAGGAATTAAACCCAGGATGTCTGTCTATAACTCATCCCAAACCCAACTTTTAACCATTAGACTGCACCCTGACAGGTTCCACGTAAACATTGAAAGAGTTCATTTATTTGAATCAATTAAAGGCACCTGCCAATTGATGACAGGATGTAGAAAGTCATAAAAATGTTTTGATCTTCTATTACAAAGATCAACACTCTTGTTCAATTTGAAGCTGTTTTCAGCATGAAGAAGGCCAAAGACATGGATTCAGGTAATGAGGAACGATATAGTTGCTGACATATATCATACACACACACAAGACTGGATGAAAAATGAAAGTGAAACAGGATATGTATTGCCAACCCCGTGTAGTTTACATTTAAAACAATGAATTCAGTTAAATGGAAGTGCCTTAATTAAACTCTGTAAAAACAAGCAAACAATAATACACAAGGCAACACTTTTTCTAGAAAAATGGGGTGTACCTGATGAAGCTATTGGAAAGTTATTTCAGAATTTGAACTGAACAAAAAAAAAAAATAGAGGACAAAATGGCTACAAAACCATCAAAATGATATTTGCCTAAAGTCTTTCCCACCACTTTTACAATCAATTGAGAGCTAGTTTTACAAACTTGAATGTTCACAAAAGAGGACAACTTTAACATAGGACAGCTGTAAATATGACATTGTAATATTAAGGAAACCAGGAATTTTAGCATTAGGTAGCAAGTTTCCAAGTAGTCTAAACTTGACCAAGTAAATACAATAAGTTCCTCACTACCCTGATTTTGGTCGTTTAAAGGCTCAATACGCATTCACCAATATATCACATTAATTTCTTATAATTAACCAATAAGTTTTGAGATTAAAACTTAGAAACAGTTCAAGAAAATAGTGACATTTAGTAGGTTAGAAATCCAAATCACAGAAAAATTGAACTTGAGACAGACACACACAGAGACAAAGAGTTGAGATAAGAATATACCACAGCCATGTTATGGGTCAAAGAAGCCTGAGCGGATTCCTCACTTTTAAACACAATGTAAGCATGGACACTGCAATGAAGCTTTTTCATCAGAAAATATGAAACTGATTGAAGAAGGACACGGAAAAAAAGTTTGAAGTAGCATAAACAACACAACATAGCAAGCATAGACCAATTATAAATTAAACAATACAACGTTAAAAGACTTCCACCAAACAAGAAAGATGAAAAATTCATCATAGCAAAGCGAAGTACCAAAAAAAAAAAAAAAAACTATACAACCTATTAACCAAGCCAAAATAACTAGACGACATAGATGGCCTTGCCTTTCTCGACTTTTTGGTCTGAAAAAAAAAAGATCATTGGCATAAATCACAACTAGGTTAAATTTAACAAAATAAACAAATCTATTTCTTGTAATTATAAATAGACGACACAGATGAATACCAAACCAGTAAAAATAAATAGACGACATAGATGAATACCAAACCAGTAAAAAAGCTTACGGATCCTAACAGACTATAGAAAAATAATTACAAAATAGAGGCCACGGTAAGCATAGCAAAACAGATTTACATTGGACTGGATTGCTCTGTTTTTTGCATAGAAAAACAGAGTTACGTTGCTGGCTTTACGTTGGTTGGGCTGTTTCCATGGTTTTATGTTGGTTGGGATATTTCCATGGTTTTTCTGACTTGAGGAATTAAGCTTCGGCTTGACAGAAACTTATTAAAATGAGAACGAAGAGAGAATGTGAGGAATTAAGCTCCAGCTTGACAGATGATGAGGACAATGATTGAGGGTCAGGATTACAAGTTAGACTATAATTGAGACTATATTTATGGTATTTGTTATATATCGACATTTACTCTGTTTAATGGTATTTGCAGCTTTCCTTAATTAAGACTAAATTTATGGTTATGCCATATATCGACATTTGCTCTGTTTTGCTAAGTTAGAATTAGGACGGATTATAAAAGGATAAGTGCTGGATTATACATATGTTTTACTACTCTTTTTGGAAGTTGTGAATCTTGGTATGATGTTTAACATATTTTGTCATAAAGTTTGCAAACGCCACATTCTTTTTTAAAAAAGAATAAATATGAGATCCATATTAAAAGATTAAATTTTTAATAATAGACTATTTTTTTTTTCAAAAGGAATATTGTACGACACTTGCACAATTTTTAAAAGGAATACACAATACTTACATTACTATATTGTACATTACTTATTAAATATTAAAGGAAAGAAATTAACCGCCGTCACATTAAGATCTCGACGTGCGAACTCTCTTCTTTAGTTCTATTTAACCTCCATCCCTCCAGAACCAGAATGCAATATATGGCATTTACAGGTAGGGCATCCTAGAAATTCAACTAAGATTTTGTGGGTATTTTCGTATCATTTAAATAAGTTTTTATATTATTTATTTTACTATCAATAAATTTATAATAGCCTTCATCGCTGACGCTATATATTATTACCGACGTCAGAATAAATACTTTGGCCCATTTATCAATTAACGGCGTTTCATTGATCAATTTTCAGCATTTGGTAAACGCCGCCAATGTTATATAATTATTACCTGCATAACAATATAAACGCCGGAAAACTACTTGTTTACTATCGTAAAGTTAATCAATGGCCGGCATTTGTTCAAACGATATAAATGCCAAAAAACTGAGTACTTTATCAGCGTAAACTCTATCAATTGTCGGCATTTTGTGAAACGCCGCTGATGCTATATATTATTATCGACGGTAGATGAAAAACGCCGGCAAACACGGTTAATATAACGGCGTAAAATTAATAATGTATTGGCATTTGTTTAAACGCCACCAAAAACATATATTACTACCGGCGTAACAATCTAAATGCCGGGAAACTACTAATTTCCCGACGCATAATTGCTATGTTGGCGGTGTTATTATAAATGCCGCTAAACCTAAATATTATTACTGGCGTAATAATTTAAACGCCGGGAATCTAAAAAATTTACCGGCAGAAACATTAAGCGCCGGTAAATTTATATAACTACCGGCGCATAAACAAATGCCACGGATGTAAACGCCGCCAAATTTGCTTTTTTTTGTAGTGCAGCCCAATTCACTTTATAACAACCACGTATAACAACTCAATTCACACTCAATTCACATTGACCTGGCACTACTTATGAAAGCAGTTTCTAATTTAATTAGGTTAAATAGACCAATTCACATTTAACAAAAAGAACATGGTTGAAGCAGAACCCTTTTCACGAAAGCAAATGAGACATACGATAGTTACTAATCATTAGATTTTGCTTCAGGGAAAATGAGGTCAATAGAATGAGTAGAATAATCACAGTGAACTGAATTAAAAACCAACAATGCAGTGAAATAAAAGAACAGTTCCCTGACTAGTGGCAATTTACTCCACAATACCTTTGGGGCACTTCAGCCTTCAAAAGCTAACACATAACAAGAGAGAAAACTAAGGCAAATAAAGGGAACCTACTCTTAGTGGTGCAGTGGAATATTCATGGGTTGTTGGCATTGGGGGCCTCGGTTGGGTCTCACCATCTCATGGTGGAATATTCATAGCAAGGGAGGGACGGTGTTGTCGGCTTGATGGAGGCGTTGGGGGTGAGTGTGGGTGGATCGACAGTGTTGTCGCCTTGACGGAGGAGCTATGGGTGACCATGGTGTTGTGCCGTGGAGGTGGTGGCAGATCCCTAGTCTAGAGACAGAGACAGGGAAGAGAATGGAAGGGAGAGAGATTTGAGAGAGGGAGAGTCAAACCGAGAAGGATGAGTGGTGTTGCATGGTGGTGGTGGTGCGTCTGTGGTGGCGGCTGAGAAAGAGAGAGAGAGATTTCAATTTTTCAAGAGGGAGAGAGGGGGGGGATATAGCGTTTGGAGGGATGGGGAGATAGAAGAGAGGAAATATGGGAGGGAATTAGGTATGTAAGTGATCAGAGGGTGGAGATTTTTTTTTTTTTTTTATAACAATAGAAATATCATTAATCTAAGGAAATAATGATTATAGAAAATCATCAAGCCATACGACTTGTGAAATATAGTCTGGAATACAATCCCACCAAATAGCAATATTATCAATCCTAGAAACATTCCGAGCCAGCATGTGCGCTACCTGATTGCCCTCCCTATAGACATGGGAAAATTCACAACATTCAAAACTGCAAGCAAGGTTTTTAGTTTCTGAATATAACCCCCCAAGCATAGAGTGATGCATACTATTATTCTGGAGAGCTTCAATACATAACAAACTATCACTCTCCACCATAAGCTTGGGAATTTCCATAGTAACACACAATTGAAGACCTCGAAAAATAGCCATTAATTCTATAGGTTCTGAACCATCCATCTCCACTTTAGCTCTACTAACAGCCATTATCACCATACCCGAATGGTCCCTCAAGATAGCTCCCACACCAGTTCTGCCCAAACTAGAAAAAACAGCCCTATCAACATTTAATTTCAACCAACCTGGACCAGGGAGTTTCCATCTATAATGAAGAAGCAGGTCCCTCGTCGGCTTCTGTCTCTGACTGAAACTGCGCAACATAACCAGAGCATGGTCTGCAGCATGCTTGGGATGGAGTACTACCTGATCATGCACAAACTTATTTCACAGAAACCAGAAACTCCAGCCCCAAGCAAAGAAAATAGAAAGGTCATCATGTATAGGTTTTTCATAGAGATCCATAGCCATATCCAAAACAGTACGATTACTATGAAAACGAAAGCTAGGAAAATAAGTGGAGAAGAGATCATGAATAGAAAGACAAGTCACCAAAGCATGAGTAATAGTTTCGAGGGTAGACATACACAGTTTGCAAGTGGCATCAGATAAGACATGTTTTTGCACTAAGTTGGTCCCTGTAGTTAGCCCATTTTTGCATGCACGCCAGGCAAATTTTTTTTTTATCTTATTTGGTACCTTCATTTTCCATAAATGCTTCCAAAGGAGATTCTACCCGTGTCTAGTTGAAGAATGAGGAAGAGAAATGCCCAGCTCATCATGAATGGCCCGGTAACAACTTTTAACACTAAAAAGCCCATTTCTTTCATGTGACCACACCCTGCGATCTTCCATATCAACTGAATATAACTGCACCTTAAGAACACCGTGCACCACATTTGGATTGAGGAGAGCCCTAAGCTTGGTTATATCCCAAGCCCTTTCATTCTGCAGGAACAACAAATGGACTGAAGCCATACAATCTTCCTCCCGTGCCACTACCCGTTCAGCAACAAGTGACTTATGCCCAGGAATCCACTAATCTGTCTAGATATTTACAGCTAAACCATTCCCTATTCTCCACTTGCAACCAGCCACTAGCCATTTCCTCACCTCCCAAATACCCCTCCAAGTGTAAGAGGGATAGCGACCCAAACTACTGTGCAAGTTGTATGAGGAAAGTAATTAGATTTAAGTATTCTGTGCAGTAAGAAGTTTTCATCTTCAAGTAAACGCCAGCCTTGCTTTGCCAATAAGGCTAAATTAAAACTTTGCAAATCTTTAAAGCCCATCCCACCTTGAGATTTCCTTTGACATAACTTCTCCCAACTCAACCAATGAATTTTTCTCTCACTCCCCTTTTATCCCCACCAAAATCTAGACATCATTCCCTCCAAGTCAGAACATAAACTAGAAGGAATGAGAAAACAACTCATGGAATAAGTTGGAATGGATAAGGCTACAACTTTCAATAAAATTTCCTTTTCGTCTTGTGACAACAACTTTTCCTTCCAAGACTGTAATTTGTTCCAAACTTTGTATTTAATAGACTCAAATGCTCGAGCTTTGGACCTCCCAACAATAGGTGGTAGCCCAAGGTACTTTTCATACTGCTGAATTTATGAGTGAGACCACAAACTCTTAATCTCAGTCCTTGTAGCAGCACTAACATTACCACTAAAAACAATAGCAATTTTTTCCCTATTGATTTTTTGCCCCGAGACAGCTTCAAACCTCTCCAACAATTGCTGAATCCGCCTATTCTCATTTGCATCAACCCGACAAAACACAAGACTATCATCTGCAAAAAGAAGATGATTAATGGTAGGAGCCCCCCAACCTATTCGCAATCTAGAGATAGACTTGTCCCGCTGAGCAATATTTAAGAGAGAAATTAAACCTTCGGTACAAAGTAGAAAGAGATAAGGGGACAGCGGATCCCCTTGACGCAACCCTCTACTAGGAATAATAGGACCCTTAAGCTCCTCATTTATTAACATAGAAAAGGAAACCGAGCGAACACAACACATGATCAGCTCCACAAAACGATGACGAAACCCCATAATCTCCATAATAGATTGTAGAAAGCTCCATTCAACCTGGTTGTAGGCCTTACTCATATCAAGCTTTAATGACATATAGCCCTTTTTCCCATACCTTTTTTGTTTGAGGTAGTGTACCAACTCATATGCAATTAAAACATTATTCGAAATAAGGCGCTCAGGAACAAAAGCACTTTGGCTCTCACTAATGACAATTGGTAAGACAATTTTCAGTCGATTAGAAATGACCTTTACAATGAGTTTATAAACCACGTTACATAAGCTAATCGGGCAATAATCACCCATCTGAGCAGGACACTTCTTTTTTGGTAGAAGTGTAATATGAGTGAGATTAAGAGAAGTAGGGAAAGAACCTGAATGCAAAGCTTGAAGAACTGCCGAGGTTACTAAATCCCCAACAACATGCCAATATTTTTGGAAAAAAATAGGTGACATGCCATCGGGGCCAGGGGCTGACATAAAACCCATTTGAAATAGAGCGGCCTTGACCTCTTCAGCCTGGAAGTCTCTCGTCAAATCAACATTCATTTCTGTAGTGACTTTCCCAGACAAAGGTGCAAGGAAATCCATAGAATGACCAGAGACAGTAGGAGAAGAGCTAGTAAAGAGAGTTTGAAAATACTCGAGGACAACTCGATCTCTGTGAAGTCCTTCTTGTGACTGCCCCCTCTCATCCTGAATTCAAAGAAAGCCATTCTTTTATCACCTCTGAGATGCTTTCATATGAAAATACGAAGTATTATTATCCCCTTCCTTAAGCCAAACTGCCTTAGAATGCTTTCATATGAAAATACCAAGTATTCTAACCAACATTGCACCTCATCGCGCGCTAAAGTAATAGCTTCAGGATCAACTCAAGCATGGTCAGAATCATAAAGCAGTTGCAAATTCCTTTGTGCTTTTACAAGCTGAGTTTGGACATTACCAAAAGAGTGCCTGTTCCATTACCCCAAATGAGTCCCACTGTCTTTAATCATCGCAGCTACTGAATTCAAACCAGACTAAGTAGAAACTCTGCCCCAAACACTTGTAATAATCTCCTCACAAGCAGGCTCACCCACCCACATGGCTTCAAACATAAAGGGCTTTTGAATCGTTGAAGATGCAACTTCACCCTTCAACGTTACCTAAATAGGTAAGTGAGTAGAATAGGCAACCACTCCATGTGTAACCCGAGCACGAGGGAAGCAATCCCACCAGGTGGAGTTGACCAAAAATCTATCAAGTCGTTCACTAACTTGGTATGAAAGAGCCCTTTGATTACAACATGTAAACTTGGGACCCGAGAAGGCCAAGTCACGTAGATGACATTCCTCAAGAATGCCCCTAAAAGCCGATAATTGCCGATCAGGTCACGGCTTACCCCCTCTCTTCTCATGTTGGTACAAAAATTCATTGAAATCACCCATAACCAACCAAGCCTCCCCAGACTGACAACATAACAATCGAAGTAACACCCAAGAATGAGAGTGCATATGTGTTTCAGGAAAGCCATAAAGAGCAGTTAAATACCAACGCCCCAAACGCAATTTATCATTAGTAATAATAGCATGAAAATGGTTAGATGAGTAAGAGATAAGAGATAGATCAATATCACGACCCCACAATAAAGCAATTCCACCCTTCCTACCACTAGATCCAACAGCCAAACAATTCAGAAAATCTAAGATGTACTTACAAGAATCAAATTCCCGAGAAGAGAGTGTGGTCTCCTGCAAGAACAGTATACTAGGTCCTTCCCTCCGTACTAGATTGCGGAGGGTATGAATGCCTCATGGGTTCCCAAGCCCATGGGTATTCCAGCTTAGCAATTTCATGGCTGCCGGCGAGGCTGCGCTACAGCCACCGCCTATAAAGGGGAGTCTTAGGCCATCGATGCAACATCGCTAGTAGATTAAACATGCGACCACTTTGTAAATCTCTGGGTTGAGATATCCGCTGTAGAAGACTCCTTACACTTCTTAACAGAACCCGTGTGCAAAACCTTCGAAGAAGAAGGAGCTGGGGAAAAAACAGGAGTCAGTGCTTGAATAGACAACTATGGCTTCCATTTCTTACTAGTAAGCCCATCGGGCTTTGAAGGAGTTGAATCCAGATCAACTAACAACATCCGCCCAAGCGGCCCATCAAGCCCAGTCACCAATGCATCAGTCAAATTGGGCCCCTCAGAAACGGTTCCCTCCTTTACCCCACAGGCTAACTCCTGCGAAAACGGTCCCATATTACACGCAACAGTTCCGGTAGTTACCTTCAGAATGTTCGGTGGATGAAGGACCAGGAATCCTACACTGCAACCGCACCCGCTCCGCCAATTGTCTCACCCTTTTGCCCCATGTCACCAGCAACTACTTCTGTAACTTTCGTTTTATCAACCAAGAATCGAGTACCATATCCACTTGCACGAAGCCAAACACCATAAGGCAACTCAGTCCGGTCCGACACCGCATTACTGGCCTTAATAAAAGAGCACTCTTTCTCGCTATGTCCAAGATGACCACATAGATAGTAGAAATTTGGGAGGCGCTCATATGAGAAGCGGACCCAGACAGCTTCACCTCCTCCAACATTAAACATAGAACTGTGTAACAGTGGCTGAGATACCTGTAGTGATACCCGAACTCGCAGATATTCATCCCATGCCATGTCCTCCTCATCCACATCGACTTCTTCCACCAGACCAATCTTTGCCCCAAGTAACCGACCCACCACTCCATTCCTTTCCATCAGTGGTAAATCATGGACCTAACCCAAAATGTTGCAACGGTTAATGTAATATGATGCACTTGTTGCCAACCATCAACCTCCTTTAGTAAGACCAAATGTTTATCAAAAGACCAGGGGCCTTCACGGAGAACTTTTTCCTTATCTAAACGGTCTTCAAACTCCGTAAGAATGAGAGTAGAGTTTAAATCATGAAACTTAACACCCCGTACCAGCCTCCATGCTTTCCTCATTGTATTCTTAAAAACCATCTTATTATAGTGTCGCACAGTAAGCAAATGCAGTTTCAGATATTTACCACCACAAAGGCCAGCAGTCTGTAGGTTCTCAGGCGTTACCACAACCTCCTTAGTCTCCTTTTCAGTCAAGGAGAGACGTTGGTAAAGATCATGAAGAGAAGACTCCATAATTCCAACAACAGGAATCATAGAAAGAGGTAAAAAAAAAACTGCACCAGAGGCAGATGAAAAAACCCCTACGTAGGTAAACATAGAGAGGGATAAAAAGCAAAAGTTAGAAATATGGACCACCGCCTGCTTAATTAATAAAAGATTTAAAATGTCAAAAAATAAATATTTGCAGCAACATGATTACCTGGTAAAATGTGATTTTTCTTCACGAATTTTCGATCGTTGAATGTGATTACGTGGTAAAATGTTATTTTCTTTTTCCACGGATGCTGTTTGTGACATCAGGGAAGTATTTCCAACAAAGTCTTGCTCGTGGACATGATCTCATGGAAAAAGACATATTTTTTTCCCACGAACAGTTTTCATGTCATAAGCTAAGTATTTGCCATGGATGTAGAGCTTGGAAAAAAAAAACTCATGTGAAAGCCCATATCTCTTGTAGTGTTCCTCTTAGCAGGACAAAGCAACATGGCTGGACGTGGAGGCATTTACAATGACCCCAAAACCAACTTGCTCAAGTGGGATGGAAAGGTTCCGAGCTCCACAATGCACTCCAACTCCCAACATCCTCACACTATCTTTAAACAAGACTTGGGAAATAGCTCGTGAACCTCTCCATAAGGAAGTTGATAATCTGAAGACCAATAGGGTGGGACAAGGCATTCCCTTTTCCAACCAAATATTGGTAAAACGTCCAAACTTTGGAGTGATTAGCCAGGTCCTTTGGGCAATAGGAGGAACAAAGATAGAAAAGTGGCAGAAGGGTACTATACTATACAATTAGTTGATGGATAGAGCAAGAGCTGTGAGGCAAAAGTATTGGTGGTAATATTTATGCACTGCTTTGGTATCAAGGAGAGAGTGATTGTGGTGAGCAAGACACTAGGCTCTATAGGGGAAGGTTGGATAAGTTTTTCAATAATCTTCGACATGATCTTTTATGCACGGTTTCTTTCATAAGTAACCTTACAAACTGACATAACTTTATATAATACTTTAGATCTAGTTTATTATAAAAAGTGACTTTACTATTTAACGTGCGATATCAAGCCACGTTAGTTTGTGAGTTTACTTTTGTGGGATCTCATTGTTACTAAAACATTTATCCTTTCACAAATTGGTTATAGTTCCATAATGCATCTTTGCAAATTAATCATTATAAAATTCTAAAAATATTCATATTTTTTGCATGTTGTAGTTTCTACTGGAGATGGAAAGTTCCTAAGATCTGTAAGAGATGCTCAGCTGAATATAAAACTGAAGAATGTCGTGCATGTTGATTTTGTGGGATCAACCTTTTTGGCAGATCACTTGCATTTGGATACAAAGTCTACTGTTCGCATTGGTCAGAAGCTAGCTGATAGTTTCTATACAAGTTTTACCACTAGAAGAATCCAGTAAATAAACCTAATCGATTGTCAAAACTCATTGAGTTAAATAAATAACATATGTTCGTATGGGAGTCATATACTTAGATATAGTTGTAGAGAATGCAAGTATTGCGAATTCTATTTCAAAAAGAATAAGGC
Source organism: Carya illinoinensis (assembly GCF_018687715.1). Lineage (NCBI taxonomy): Eukaryota > Viridiplantae > Streptophyta > Magnoliopsida > Fagales > Juglandaceae > Carya > Carya illinoinensis. The sequence continues at coordinate 6,127,315 of NC_056767.1, read as the reverse complement.
TCACCATTAAAAAATGGAGTGTGCAAGGCTTGTACGCCCTAAGACTATATGACCTAGCCTTATTCGTTTGTATTATCTTAAATAACGTAAGATTGAACAAATGAAATGGGTGAGAATTATTCCTACTGATCGTTGTTCCATTGCTCTTTCTTTCTATGTTTGTGATGTCCTTTGTTAATGTTTTTATTTGTTTTGATTATGATGTACTCCTCAAATATGCTGCCAGGATCTTTGGTAGCTAGAGCAATATTTGTACTGTTATGAGAAAACATTGTTCCTATGTTGCACAAAATCTCTCAACATGCTTCTCCATTATCTTCTATATACAAAGGGAAATGATAGGTACACTGAGAAAGTGTACCTATCATTTGTACCGAATTGTGTATTTTTTATTTTTATTATTTTTTAAATACACAAAAAATGCTTTTAAAAAATAGAATACTCTAGTTGATATTGTGAAATTTTTTGGCTGCACATCAACTTTTGTGTTTCGTATTTTTATTATTGATTTTATCATTCTTAATTATAAAAGTTAAGGAAGAATGATTTAAATGATTTCTTAAGTCAACCACTAAATTAACTTACTCAAAATACTAAGTATTGGCCAATATGTTTGGAAATTACAAAATTCAGGATGAAAAACATTTATCCTGGGGTGGATCTAATAAGATTATGCTTGATAGTCTATCCTGTGGTTACTTCAAATTAGTTGGATTAAGAAGAAATTCAAACATCTTACTCTAAATCTGACTCCGTTTCGAGCCAGAGTCGGAGATTTTTTCACCTGAAAAGTCAGAGTCAGAGTCAGAGTCAGTTCGACTATGACTCCGACATACTGACTCTACCTTCGACTCTAATTTTGCCCGCCAACTCTGCCTCCGATACTGCACATATATTATAAAAGAACATTTATTATATATATTTTATATAACTATAACGTATATAGTTATTTAAATTCAATAAGAGTATGAGCTAATTATTATAAAATAATATACTTTTACTATAATATAAAGAGACTAAATTGACTAATAATAGTTTAGTATATGACATTATTTCTACATCTAAATCAAACGTGGTGATGATAATTTCTAGGGCTCATTTCCTTGTAGTAAAGTTAGTTTTAGGTGCTTAATTGCACTCAGATCCCTTCATGTCATGCTGATATTTAACCATGACATGTTCTCTGTATTGCTCTTTACTCACATAATTGGAGAAATGGGTTTACAGAACTGGATCTGAAAAATATGCACAATCATTTTAACAATTTATTGTTAAGAAAAAGCTATTGGGAATGCCTTCTTTTATTGGCAAGTTTTGCTGGAATTGACCTCTGGAACTACCATTTGAGTCAAAGCTTATTGGCAGTCAGGCTGCCCTTCTCGAACCATACACATGTTCTTCGAATCAGCTTCATTGAGCCTATGTTACTTGTACCATTGTGTTTGGGAAATTTGCAAGTCTGGCAGAAAGTCCTTTTACAGCAAATTATGCAGAGTGGGCTGTGAAATCCTCATTTCTCAGGATGATTGTGACGCCCCCAACTCCCACGTATGGGCATATGGAAATCGAGACGTCAGGATGATGACAACATGAGTCACACATCCCATCGCCAAGTGCCAAGTGTGTGTACATGCAACACATCTACAATAAAATAATGCAGCGAAATAAAAGTCTTACAACTAAGTACCAGAATTTTGTTTAAATACAAATTCGCTTAAAACACCAGCGTACCAAAATATTACAAGTTTCAACATTGTTTTAAATCCAAATTACATAACATAAAAACAAGTAAAATAATTTTCAAAAGTAAATCAACTCCAAATCAATAATCTAGCGGAGCCGCCTCCTCGGGCTCAGCCTCCTCCTTCTCAACCTCTGCATCAAAATCTATGGTACCAAAAATAGTGTCGCAGGTAAGTAATAAGCCAAACAGCACAAGATAAAAATGTATTAACCTCAACAATATGCATGAAAAGATGTCATATGCATAAGATCAAAACATAAACTTTCTCAAAAATATTTCTTTTCCAACTCATGCCAAAAATCCCATTGGGCCCAAAATAATTTCTTAAAAACTTTTCCTCGCCATTTTCCCAGAAAATGGCCTAAAATCCAAGTCTCAAATAAATTTCCAATTTTCCTTAACCAATGCACGATGACCACCCCTAGGGGTCATCTGCACACCCTGGCTCCCTTCGTCACATCATGGGTAACGACCATGCGTGTGACTTCGTAACGAGCAATGCCCAGTTCCTCGCCTAGTACGTAAGTAACCAAGCATCCTCTAGCCCCCGCCAACAGAGGAGCCATGGAGTCGGTACGAGAGCATTGCCATCCCGCCTGCTTTCGTTGTCACCCAGTGACAACCCAGGGGACGTCACTCAGTATACTGCGCTCCCAAGTGACCAGAAGAGCTCCACCGAGATAATGCCTCATCGTGGCTTGGGGTCGTGATACACAACTACCCAAAAATCCATTTACGCATGAAAACTAGGGGTGGGCAGTGGGGCCCCGCACCCTGCTACCCCGCCCCCGCATGGCGGAGCGAGCAACACTGCTCCGCATGGGCAGGAGCGAGGACCCCTCCCCGCATCGAGTTCCCCTAGAGGGGGCGGGGGGCGGGGAGGGCCCAACCCTGCCCCGCCCCCTACATATATATATTATATATAAAAACATAAATATTTATATATATACAAAAGCATAAATATATGTTTATATATATATATATATATAAATATCTTTATATTTTACAATGTGTATATATAAATATATATATTACAATTTGTTAAATTTATTTACAAAGTATGCATTAGCAAATTTAAAAACTATATAGTTTAAAACTACTACACTACAACTTACATAAATATGTACTAGCAAATTTAAAAACTACGTAATTTTTAAATTATAGTCATATTTACAAAATTTAAATTTATAATTTGGATCTAAAAATATATTTTTGATCACTTTTAGATCTAGAAATAATTTTTAAATATAAAAAAAGTAGTAGTTTTTTAAAGTGAAAATGAAGCGGGGCGGGGCGGGTATTCGCTCCGCAACCCGCCTAGCTGGGCGGGGTACCCCGCCCCGGGGATTCGGGGTCGGGGGACGGATGGGAAAACCCCACCCCCGCATCATGCGGGGCGGGGTGTGGGGAGGGGGCTACCCCGCACCGTATGGTGCGGGTAGCACCCCTAATGAAAACCCAGTTTTCATTATTCAACACACGTACATGTATGCCATTATGCGAAAAAATCCAAGTTTTCCCTTTTAAACGTGAACATGCATGGTCCATGCAATGCACAGATCAAGATACGAATTATCCAACAAATCTCAGCACCAACAATAAACCAATAACTCATTCCTCAAATCTATCCGACCCCCAACTCCTCGGACTCAATCCGGAATAACCAACTAATCACAATTCATTGTAAAAATAATAATATATTTAAATCTAAAATGAAAGTTGGAAAATACTTAACGGCGCTATATAATAATGTTCGAAGGATCAATGGGCTGCAAAAGGCGAAGGAAAATCAACGTAACAGTGTAAAAATATTGTGGCCACGGGTTGTAAAATACCCACTTTTAAATGGGGATGAATCAAGGCTTGAGATTGATAGGGAATGACTTAGAGGTGTTTATGAAGCTAGTAGGAGTGAGGGTTGGCTGTGGGTGGTGGCGAAAACGGTAGTGGAAGGCAAAAAAGTCCAAAACGGAGTTGAGCTCGTGGGGGCTGCTCCGGTGATGGATCGGAGCTGGAAATGGGTGGTTTAGGTCGGCAAGAGGTCGTTGATGAAGTGGTGAAGAGATGGTGGTTGGAGGTGGAACGACGGTGGCACTGGAGCAAAATGACGCCGCGGCTTGGAGGAGCTTGTGGTGGTTAACGGCAGCTCGGATGGAGGTGAAATTTGTTGGAGATGATCATCGGCCGGAGGGGAAGAAAATGAGGTGGGCGGTGAGATGTACGGCTGCGGAAAACAGTGGTCCAGGCGGCTTGAAGAAAACGACGGTAGGGAGAGGAAGGAGAGAATGTGCGTGGGAGGAGAGAGAAGCGGAGGAAAAAAGTGGGAGAAAAAGAAAGAAAAAGAGAAAAAGAAAATATGGGGAAAAGAAATTAGGTTCTATCTTTATCTCTGTAGTCTAAAAATTGATCCAATGAAAGCAACTTTAAAAACTATAAATCGAATAAAATAATCTAAACACAATATCTTGCTAAAATATAATAAATAACTAGTAAAAACTAACAACAAAATTTTAAATCTAAAAATAAACTAAAATAAATTAAACAACAATTTAAACTTAAAACAATAATTAATATTAAGAAAGCTCTACAAAATAAATTTCACAACTAAATAAATCCAATTAAAATTCGATAATTTAAAATAAAAGAACTAATATTTTAATTAAATTAAAATATTCATCTAATAAAAATACACGTAAAAATAGGATATCACAGTAATTATATTAACAATGATATAATATCCCCGGCCCTTTCATTCATTGGTTTTTGACAGTTGACTTACTCTCTGATTTTTTTACAAAATTTTAATTCTTAGTTTTGAATTTAACAGATATGACATGCTTTCACATCAGCAGTTTGTCTAGCATAAATATAAACATGCTCGCAAATATATTTCTTCATTAATTTTAGAGACGAATCCTTTATGCAAACTTGCCTCAACGATGGAGTCACAGTTATAGTTCTTTTTGGGATACGACTCGGCTATCCAACATCAGGTTTAGTGAGGTAAGTTCCTTGGGCATATGTATAATTAGTCGTAAAATGTATGTGCAATGCACAATATTAAATATGTACATTTACTAATGTTAGGTTTTGATAGTGAGTTTATCTGATAAGATGAGTTGATATGAATGTTGAATAAAATATAATTAGAATATTATTATTGCTTTGAAATTTGAAAAAATTGAATTGTTTATTGTATTTTGTGTCAAAATTTGTAAAAATTGTAATGATGAGATGAAATAGCCTGGTTGACAGCACCTCTCAATCCAAACCAACCCTTAAATGAAGAATAATCTAACCAACTAACTTAGCATACGTTGAAACATTATATAACAAAAGTGATATTAAAAATTTGTCAAATTTAGTATTAATCTCTAGTATTTTGATTAAACAAGTTAATCTTCTATCTCGTAAACTTTGCCTAAGTGAAGATAGGAGTCAAATTAAGGCTATTTATAGGGCATGAAGTCATTTTGTTCAATTTATCTTGTTTGATTTAAGTGAAATATAATAAAAATTAGTGACTTCGATTCTCAAAAGTTTTAGGGAATTATAATCTTATATATTATAACAAAATAATTGAATTTTAGTCACCTCAATCTCTGGGCTTATGCCAACTTATTAATACGTGTTTGAACAATAAACTACGAATATTTTAAAGTAATGAGAAATGATATTTTTAAAACGATTATGGTGCGCTTACATACTCTATGATTATATCTAACATTACTTTAAAGTAATATATGTTAAAAAAAAACTTGAAAAAAATTAACTTTCAAACCAATAAAAACTATTTTATAAAGAATAATGATATTCGTACTACTATTTTACACCCAACCAATTTGACAGTGTCACTTCATAGAAAATACTCAAGCTTTTTTATATGAAGAGTAAATATATATATATATATATATGTATGTATGTGTGTGTATGTGTATATATATATATAAAAGCTTTTACAATTTGTGATAATTTTTTAATAATATTTTATTTATTGCTCTTCATCATATATTTTGTTATTTTCAATTACATTAACTAATGTATACATCTATAAGTAAATTTTATCTAACTGATTTACTTATAATATACTATATTTAATGTGATGGATAACAATAAAAGAGCGTTGCTACTCTACCGCCTGAGTAGCACCACTCGTTTATACTGCTCCTCAATTTTTGTTTTTTTTTTTCATTTTTCTTTTCACATTTTTTAATATATTTAAATATTTTTTAAAAATAAAATAAATACACTAATACATTTAAAATCACTTCCTTAATTACTGAGTAAAAAAAAATTGCAATCAGTCAAATTGAGCGGTACATCATAGGTAGCATACTAGCTTTATTGATAATAAAATATATAAAAAAAGGTCGTATATATTGATAAATTATAAAAGAAAGTCATGCAAATTTGTAATAGATTGATCCAGTAGTAAGGAATTAGAGTGGGGGAAAAACTAGGAACCCTTTTGGTTATTTTCCCTTAAATTTTTGAAAAATAATTTATATAATTTATGAGTAATGATATACATCACACTCATTTTATTCTTATCCTATTATATAAGATGTGGCATATTTATCACTCTATAATAATAAAGGATTTTTTAATAAAAGATAATTTAATAGTGATAAATGTTTCACATCTTATATAGTGAAATACAAATAAGATGATAATATGTTATATAAAATTTTTCATAATTTATAGGCATCTAGGAGATGAGGTTTGTGGAAGTATAAGCTGATATAACTTTTTTTAACACAAAGGAGTTAACATAAAAGTTAACGTTCGAACGACCATATAATGGTTTGAATGGAAATTTTGGCGGGTTAGATGAATAAATGTTTGGTGGAAGTAGAAAATATGTTCGAAAGCTTCTAGCTGTATGCTCGAATAGTGGTAGGATTTTTATAAATTTTAATTGTAAAAAAATACCTTATTAATTAGTTATAGGTAAATATTTACTTTATATAATAAATATAGCATTTAAATAATATAAATAAATAAAGGAACTCAATAACTAATTTAAAAAATGAAAAGAAGATTCTAATTTAAATTAATTATACAAAAACACAAATAGCTAGTGTCCATACAAAAAAAAAAAAAAAAATTACAAATAAATGACATACACAACTGGCCAGATCTTGTAGCAAAGCCTCGACTCCACCAAGGCATGCATGCAACTTAGGCACAATATTTCCTGTACGCACATTTTTGGTCGGTAACTCATTCCATGCATGAGTTTTAGGCCCCGTTTGGATGCTGAAAATATTTTATCTCATCTTATCTAATCTAATTTTATCATTACAACTTTTCAAATTCAAACACAGAATAAAATAAATAATTTAATGTTTTCAAATCTCAAAACAATAATAATATTAAAAACTAATGTTCAAACAATATTTTATTCAACTTTCAACTTTCATCTGATCAACCCATCTTATCTCATATAAACTCACTATCTAAACAGAACCTCAATTTTCATTATAGTTCAAATTATATTTCCCTAGCTATATATATATATATAGCTATATATATATAGCTATATATATATATATATGGCTATCAAAGGCCAGCATATTAGAGTACATCATAATCAAACGAAATCAAAACATTAGCAGAGGACATCACAAACATTGAAAGAAAGAGCAATATTCATGGATATAGGACAATATTGATCACTAGTTGATCTCTCCCATTTCCCTTGATCGATCTTATGTTATTTAAGATGATACAGACGCATCATGTTATTTATTTAGATTATTGAATTTTGACCATCGATCAGTTTTAATTACTGGATTCATTACTTCTAGTGATAAAAGCTATAAAGAAAACTATAAGCTAGTTTCTAACCAATGCGAACAACTGAATTTGTATCCAAATGCAGGTGATCTGCTAAAAGCAAACCCCTCACCCAAATGTCATTGTCGTCGCATATAATCTGTCACAAATTGTCTTTTCTTGTAGTGTCATAACATGTTTAATTGGTCGATATGGATCAGTTAGTTTTGCTACTTTGATCATGGGTACGTAAGAATTTCATTCCGAGATTTATTAGTTTTGTATTAACATCTAGACAACTTCATAGTAACCATGGGATTGACTTTCAAGCATCCCACTAGCGCCATCTCAGGAAAAATGTTTTTTTTTTTCTTTATCATTCTAGATGTTGTCATTTTCAAATAAATTAATAGCTAATATATCATATTTTGAGTGGTTGTTAATTTAATTAAGTGGTTGATATATGAAACCATTTAAAATATAATTGATCTAGACTGCATGACTAAAAATGTCGTGCGCACAATGAAAGGAAATCGTAGATGATAATGGAGAAACATGCATGCTGATCATATATTCCAAGCAACTTAGGCACAACATTTCCTATACACTTAATTATGATTTTTCCCTAGTAAGTACTACTCATGATTCCATTCATGCATGAGTTTTAATTCTCATGATAGTTCAAATTTTCTCTAGCTACCAAAGGGCAACATATTAGCTAGAGTACTACATCATAATCAAAAGAAATAAAAACATTAACATAGAAAGAAAGAGCAATATTAATGGATCATATATACGACATTTCTCTCCCATTTCACACGATCGATGCAGACACTATCATCTTATTTACTTAGATTATTGAATTTCAACAATCAATTAACCAGGTTTAATTACTGGCTTAATTACTTCTATTCGCAAAAGTTGTTTAGAAAACTATCAGCTAGCTTTTGACCAATGCTAACATTAGACTTTGTATCCAAATGCAAACGATCTGGTAATAGGGTTAAGCCCATGGCATCAACACACACAACATTTTTCAGGTTAATATTCAACTGAGCATCTCTTACATTTCTTAGGAAGTTTCCTTCTCCAGCAGAAATTACAACCTGCAAAAAATATGTATATATATGTTTAGATTTTTTATAATGATTTGCAAAGATGCATTATATATATATATATATATATATATATATATATATATATGTTGCATGTACTCTAACCAATTTGTGAAAGGAGAAATGATTTAGCCACAAAAAGCTTCCAAAAAAAGCTTTTGTTAGATTGTAAAGTCAATTTTATTATAAGCTAGATATATCTAACGTATCATATATGGTATGAAACTATGTCAGTCTGTAAGTTTAAAACCATATATAAAATTAAGAAACTCTACACAAACATAAATTAAGAAACTTTACACAAACATATTGAACTAAGAAAGTAATAAATAAACAAAAGAAAATACCAAGATAATAGGGAGGTCAGGAGAGTTGAGATCTTGTCAAACATCATTGAAGAACTTCTCCAGCCTTCCGTTATAGAGCATGGAGTCTTGCTCTCCACAATCACTCTCTCCTTGATACCAAAGCAGTGCACCAATATTTCCACCACTTTCCCTTGCAGCTCTTGCCCTATCTACCAACTGATTGTATAGTATAGTATCCTTTTGCCACTCTTCTATCTTTGTTCCTCCTACTGTGCAAGGGACCAGACCAATCACTCCAAAGTTTGGACGTTTTGCCAATATTTGGTTGGAAAAGGGCATGCCTGGTCCCACCCCGCAAGTCTTTAAATTATCAATTTCCTTATGGAAAGGTTCACTAGCTATCTCCCAAGTCTTGCTTAAAGATAGTGTGAGGATGTTGGGAGTGGGAGTGCTTTGTGGAGGAACTTGTCCATCCCACTTGAGCAAGTTGGTTTTGGTGTCATTGTAAACGCCTCCACATCTAGCCATTGTAAACGCCTAATACCTACGGGGTGGTATTAGGCATTCCCTTTTCCAACCAAATATTGGTAAAATGTCCAAACTTTGGAGTGATTGGCCAGGTCCCTTGCACAATAGGAGGAACAAAGATAGAAAAGTGGCAAAAGGGTACTATACCATACAATTAGTTTATGGATAGAGCTAGAGCTGCGAGGCAAAAGTATTGGTGGTAATATTCCTGCACTGCATTGGTATCAGGGAGAGAGTGATTGTGGTCAGCAGGACTCTAGGCTCTAGAGGGGAAGGTTGGAGAAGTTTTTCAATAATCTTCTACACGATCTTAACTGTCCTGATCTCCCCATTCTTATGGTACTTTCTTTGGTTTAGCTTAGTTTAATCGATTTCTTTTATGCACGGTTTCTTTCATAAGTAACTTTACAAACTGACATGACTGTATATGATACGTTAGATCTAGTTTATTACAAAAAAGTGACTTTACTATTTAATGTGTCACATCAAGCCACATTAGTACCATATAGATGCCGTTGTCACATTGACCTTGCATTAGTGTCGCCCCCGATGTCAGATCCTTCACAAGGAAATGAAATGGATGAAAGTCAAGAGCAAGATTATTAGTTTTGGTATATTCATGCACTGAAATCAAATTTTTATAAATGGTAGGGACATGAAGGGTGTTATTGAGAGTGACAATGTGATTTGGAAGCTGTAAATTTATAGTGCCAATGTGAGAAATTGCAAAACCTAAACCATCCCCAATGATCACTTCATCGGTACCATCATACTTCGAGTGAACAGAGAGCTTTGACATGTCTGAGGTAATGTGGTGAAAGGCACCAGAGTCGACCACCCAAGGTTTATCGGGGAAGGAGCTTGCATCAGCACAGTTGGCATTGGGAGAAGAGGAGTTCCAAAATTTTCGACATTGACGTGCTGTACGACCAGGTGTAGAGCAGAATTGGCAGGTCACGGCATTTTTCTGTGAAGACTGAGAATTATTGTGCAACTGGGAGCTCTGCTGGTTTTGCCGAAAGTTGTTGTGGTGCTGTGGCTTGCCTTTGTGGGTCGAGGACTGAGAGGTTCGCTTCTGATGATAGTTGGCAGTAGCAATGGTTGTCTGATGCAAAGTCTCAAGTCTTGTGAGATAAGTTTCATGACTTACAAGGAGGTCATGTAGTTCTTCAAAGGTAAGAGGATTCTCACGGGTACGAATAGGACCAGCAATGTCATGAAACTCAGATCCCAGCCCGTTAAGTATGTAGAGCGTGAGGTCATCATTCGTGAGAGGAGAATCAATAAGTGCAAGCTCATCAGCAGTGGACTTGACTTGTTGCAAGTATTCAGTGACACTTTTGGATCCACGGTTCAAGGATGTTAAATTATCCTTAAGTTGCATAACTCGCATACGTGAGCGATTTGCAAAGAGACGGGTCAATTGAAGCCAGGCCTCTCTTGAAGTGCTAGAAGAAGCAATCAAGGGCATAATACTTTCAGACACTGAAGCAAAAATCCCATTAAGGAGAAGTTTGTCTTGACGGATCCAGCGGCTGCGAGCTGCAAGGGTCTCAGCAGATGGAGTGGCACCAAGTTGAGGACAGGGATGTGAATCATCAATAAAGCCTTGAAGATCATACCCAACAATGAGGGAGTCAAGCTGAGCACGCCATGCAGGGAAATTGGTAGAGTTTAGCTTGTAAGGCAGTTGTGCAGTGGTGTTGATGGCAATGATAGCATTTTCATGGTGAGTGTTGGTGGATTGGGTAATAGAGGGAGGGGAAGAGGATGATGAGGCCATAGCAGAATCAGAGGATCAAACTCGTTGGAGAATGAGGGCTCTTGATACCATATAGAGAAATTTAAAACACGTTGGTGTTTGTTATTCAACCACACTTTGTATTACAAAATATTCCTATTTATACACTGCTAACGTTTACAAATAAAGCAAGTAATTACTTTCAAATATTTACAAATAAAACCAAGAGTTGCACTGCTATATACACAAGATTGCAGGTGGCCAAGTATGGAAGCTAAGCTGATTTTGCTCCCTGATTTGTGCAAGATTGAGATCAAATGTGAGTAATGATCGTGATCATCCATTATGAGTTTACTTTTGTGGGATCTCATTGTTACTAAAATAGTTATCCTGTCCCAAATTGCTTACAGTTCCATAATGCATCTTTGCAAATTAATCATTATAAAAATTCTAAAAATATTCATATTTTTTGCAAGTTGTAGTTTCTACTGGAGAAGGAAAGTTCCTAAGATCTGTAAGATTGAACAAGGGAAATGGGAGAGAATTATTCCTACTGATCATTGTTCCATTGCTCTTTCTTTCTATGTTTGTGATGTCCTTTGTTAATGTTTTTATTGTTTTGATTATGATATTCTCCTCAAATATGCTGCCAGGACCTTTGGTAGGTAGAGCAATATTTGTACTATTATGAGTAAACCTTGTTCCTATGTTGCACGAAATCTCTCAACATGCTTCTCTATTATCTTCTATATAGAAAGGGAAATGATAGGTACACCGAGAAAGTGTACCTATCATTTGTACCGAATTGTATATTTTTTTATTTTTAGTATTTTTTAAATACACAAAAAAATGCTTTAAAAAAACAAAAAAAAAAAAAAATGCAATACACTAGTCAACTTTTGTGAAATCTTTTGGTTGCACATCAACTTTTGTGTTACGAATATTTATTATTGATTTTATCATTCTTAATTATCCAAGCTAATGAAGAATGTTTTAAATGATTTCTTAAGTCAACCACTGAATTAACTGACTCAAAATATTAAGTATTGGTCAATATGTTTGGAAATTACAAAATTCAGGATGAAAAACATTTATCCTAGTGTGTCTCTAGTAAGATTATGCTTGATAGTCTATATTGTGGTTACATCAATTTAATTGAGCTAAGCAAAAATTCGAAAATCTGACTCTCTTCCAAGTCGGAGTAGGAGATTTTTTCCCATGAAAAGTCAAAGTCCAACTACGACTCTGAAATATTGACTCTAACTCCGATTTTGCCCTCCAACTCTGCCTCTGATATTGCACATATATTATAAAGGAACAGTCATCATATATATTTTATATAACTATAACTTATATAGTTAGTTAAATTCAATAATCATATGAGCTAATTATTACAAAATAATATACTTATACTATAATATAAATAGATTAAATTGACTAATAATAGTTTAGTATAGTCATATGTAAACATCATACTCACTACAAAAAAAAAAAAAGATTGGGCTATTTTTATTTTCAGTGACACTAATATCGCCAGAAATAACTCATATTTTCATTTCACTCGGAATCTTGTGACTATCTAGGAAGGTAGCTGGAATTAAAGACTTTTTCCCTCGAGTTTTAGTCGCCAGAAATAGGCTTGCCAGTTTTGTATCTTTAGGTTGTTTTAATAACTTATTACAGTGACACAAGTTTGCCTCAATATCAGTGGATGGGGACTGCCACCAATTCTTTCTAAATCCATGTGAATAGCATTAAAGTCACCGAATACAATCCACGGTTTATCCGTTAATTGCCTCTCCTCCAATTCCTTCCATGAATCCCTTTTTTCCATGTAAGTGCATTTAGCATACACAAAAGTGACAAGAACCTTTTCTTTTCTTTTTTAAGAGACGAAGGTCACCTGTCCACGAGTGACCCCCTCCCAATTTATTAGAAGCCCTCACTTATGGCGGAGGAATACCGTGGTAAAACATAATGCCAAAGCCAAGAACCAGAAAGAACCAGTCTAAGCATGCCTAGAACCAAAACAAAGAACGAACAATCAAGACAAAAACCAACCAAAAGGAAACTCAAGTCAACTAAGTAAATAAGGTAACCCCAACTTATCTAACCTGATAATACCCCATAAAAGCCTAGGCATAGCCTCTTCCCCCTCGAAACTACTAGTGAAGCCTTCCTCACCTCAACGCGCCAAAAAGTCTGTAGCTTGGTTTGCTTCTCGAAACTAATGCCAAATCGAGAACTGAATGCCTTGTAATGCCTGCAAAACTTCCTTCCAAAAATCCTAAAGATACCAAACAGAACAACTCCTAGCGATAACCCAATCCACCACTACTTGAGAATCACACTCGATTTCTAAAAAATGAAAACCCATATCTTTACATAACTCCACCCCCTCTTTAAGTGCTCTAAGTTCAGCCTCATTATTTGTTCCATTACCAAAATGGGCAGAAAAACCCTCCAACACAGAGTTGCCACAATCCTGAATCACCCCACCTCCACCACAAGTCCCTGGATTCCCTCGGCAACTTCCGTCGACATTGAGCTTCACATAGCCAGACGATGGTTTGCACCACGATACGCACCTCACTCGTCGACCCTGGATGGGCAGCATAGGAATATCTAACCTCTGTAAAATCCTTTAATCCGAAAGTGAAAGGGAGCGCACTTTCTTATAGTCCTTTTCTAGAACACCCAACCACGTTTTTAAAGAAATCTAGGAGCCTTCAACCAATTCCACAACACCCTCCATCCTAGCTTTGCAGCGTCTCTGCCAAAGCTTCCAAGTAATAAGACAAGTGACAAGAACCTGCATATTGATCAAGTTAAACCAACCAGTAATCGATTGAGAAGTACAAAACAAAACCTGAAACATAGTAGCCTCTTTCCAAAAAAGCCACAGCTTTCCACCTTGCTCTTCATTTGAACTGAAGTTATTAAAATTCAAGAACCTTCCAAGAGAAGCCATACGGTCTACTCCAACAAGTGGCTCAGCAATAGCCACCAAGTTAGCACCTTTCTTGTTTATTAACATCTTAAGCCTACTCTTGGAACGACCCAACCTCTGATATTGCAGTAGAAAATTGTGTCAGTCATAAATTCACTTTTTGAGCTCAGATGTGAACCCTTTGTGATTTCCTCAATGCCTTGTCCTCCACCAAGATTCCATCATTAAAGGAATTTCTCCTTCCTCTTGAGTCAAAGAGTTGCCAAGAGCCAGCTCCCCTTGATGGTTTCCTGTATGTCGTTCCTTATGAGAGGTTTCAAAAAGCACCCTTATTTCCTTCTGAGTTGTTACCTTGATGGATTGAGCAGCTGCCGGTTCTTCATCATGCCAAACTTCCTCACACTCTTCATCATTGGACATGACTTGTTTTCCATCACCAGGAAGTGCATCTTGATCAGGGGCCCGAGCTTCACCAATGACAGTTTCCCCAACCTGATCCCCCAACGTATTTGCATTGGGACCAACCAAACCCAAGTTTTCAACCACATTGTTTTCTACAACAACACCAATTTCATCAACTTGATCACTCTTTCCAGAAATAACAACATCACTGTGCTTCCTTTCCGTGAGATCAATTACTCCTTCAACAGCATTTTGTACCCTTACAACCACTTCCTCCTTGGGGCCCGAAGGCTCTTCCACTATTTTAGACACTTTTCAAACTTGTTTTTCTTTCAGTTTTCCCTCTTCCTTATGCTTCTCACCCACCCTACAGACAACAACGGTATGCCCTTGTCAGAAGCATGTCTTACAATAAAATCCCAATTTTTCATATTTAACTTCCTACCATATACAAGTTGTTGGCGATACCACTATAGGAAAACCTTTCACTGGCTCCATGGTTAAATCCACCTCCACGCAAATTCTAGCCCATGTTGCTCTTGTCCAATTGATGGTTGCATTGTCAGTGCCTGGGTAATGGCCAAACCGAGTTGCAAGGATTTGGAGACAATCCCGTCTATATAAGATTTGGGGTCAACCATTCCTAGATTTCAAAGAGATGCGTCCCTTGGCTTCATTTGTGCCTCAGTTCTTGGTTATTTAGATCCCAATCGATAGGGGCTATTGGACTAAGAGTTTTTCTCCTTGAATTACCCAATGTATACTTGCGGAAAACTCCTTGTCGAGGAACTGTGCACCCACCAAGGAAAACTCCTTGTCGAGTTTTTCTCCTTGAATTACCCACTGTATACTTGGTTTTAACTGCTTTTTCATTACATTAGCAAATCCAAGCAATAAATATGGAGTATTGTCTATGGCTCTTTGAAAACCATTTGTTCGTTCTAAAAGGTATGATGGTGATAATCAAATGAACTTGTTGGATTTTGATGATGAGAAGTTTTGGGTTAAAATGCATAACCTCCCACTGGGTTATATGAACAGAAGGATGGGAGAGCAAATTGGAAGCTCAATTAGAAAGGTAATAGAGGTAGATGTCCAAGAAGATAGACTGGCATGGGGTTGCTTTTTAAGGGTGAAGATTGAGTGTGAATTGAAGAAACCGATGGCAAGGGGGAGAACCATGAATGTACAAGGAGGAAGAATATTGGTGCCACTACAGTAGGAAAAGCTACCGAAAATGTGCTTCGTTGTGGGAGAATTGTCCATGGAAAGCAGGGATGTAGGAGTGGGGAGCTTGGAAATTCTTAGAGGTGGACTAAGAATTCTTAGAGGAGTGCGGTAGAGAACGACGACTGTAAATCGAAGGTGGACTAAGTGGAAGGGGGAACAGAGCAAAAGGAGGGTTGACTTTGGTGTGATGCCTCAGAGGGAGAAGGAGGGTCAAAGAGAGAATGGAGCTTGGGAATCGAGGGAGGAGGTGAGGATGACGAAACAAAAGATGGGGGAGGATGACGAACTGGGGGTTGTTGGATTGAAGGAGAATGGGCTTTCGGGTGGTTCAAAGTGAGTAGGCCTAGATCACTATAATACAAGTTCATGCAACAGTACTCTTGCCAAATAGACAGAGAGGACTCTGGATAATACATCTTCATCAAGCCCAATCCAATTAGATCTGATCACTGGAGAAGAAGTGATTGTGAGCTCCATTGACTAAGGGAGAAACAAAGGGAGTAAGAAGAGCTACTGGAAGAAAAGAGGTCAAGGGAGGATCTCGATAGGTGAGTGATTTCATCTCCATCTATGTCTAAACGAGCTTTTGATCACTTGCATGGGGAGTTTTCACTGCGGGTTGCTGAGAAAAAAGCTAGGAATGAAGATGGGGAGGACTTTGTTTTGCAGTTGTGTGAGGTGGAGGCTATGAGGCAGCCCCACTTGGCATTATGAAAATCATAAGTTGGAAATACCGAGGGCTTGGGAACCCTCAAACAATTCAAGATCTTTACCCGATGGTAAAGGATAAGCACCCCCAATTGTTGTTCTTAATGGAAACTATGGTTAATGTAGGGAGGTTGGAGTGTCTGGAAAGCAAGGATGTAGAATGGATGGTTGCTTTGTAGTAGATCTAATTGGTAGGAGAGGGGGTCTACCCTTATTTTGGAAAAGTCAGAATGAAGTGGAAGTATTGAATCATTTTCAGTTGCACATAAACGTGTTAGTCAAGGGTGAGGGGAATAGAAGGAAGTGGGTTTTCACAAGGTTTTATGGGCACCTTGATACTGGGAAGAAAAAGTATTCATGGGAATTATTAAGTATTTTAAAACCTATGGATCACATAGCATGGTGTGTGGTCGGAGATTTTAATGAAATTTTATTTCAGTTAGAGAAGGTTGGGGGAAGACAGAGGGTTGAAAACCAAATGTGTCAGTTTCTAGAGGTGCTTCAGGAAAAAAAGTTTGTTTGATCTAAGTTGTAATGGTGGATTTTTCAAATGGAGGAATAAGCATTCAGACCATACATTTACAAAGGAAAAGCTAGATAGGTGTGTGGCAAACAACCTTTGGAAATAAATGTTTAACGAGGTAAGGGAGTAGGGGCTTGTAGGCAGATACTAAAACCACATTCCTATTCTATTATCTATGGTTGGGTTTAACTTTTGGCAGAGAAGAAGGAAACTTGCCTAGAAGCTCTGCAAGTTCGTGTGACAAGAGCTATGACCGACCTCTAACAGAGAGAGTTCATAAGAGCAGAAGTGGAGGAAGCCTTGAAACTGATTGGTTTGGGGCTTGCTTTTACCAAGCTTATTGGAGCATTGTAAGAGATGATGTGTGTGCTGAACCTCTTAAGTTTCTTAATGTTGTAGGCATGGATAAGTCTCTTAACCATACTTATGTTCCTTTAGTCCCCAAGGTAAAAGACCCCAAGACAGTTAATGACTTTAGGCCTATAAGTTTGTGCAATGTGATGCATAAGGTTATAGCTAAAACCCTTGCCAATAGACAGGAAGTGGTGTTGAACGATGTAATTTCCAAAAGTCAGAGTGCTTTTATTCCAAGGAGACTCATATCTTACAACATTATTGCTTCTTATGAAATCCTTCATTCAATGAAAATGAGGCAGAAGGATAGTATGGCTATAAAATGGGTAGTATGGCTCTAAAGCGGGTAGAGTGGAAGAAGAAGAGTGGTATTCTAGAGTTGTATGAAAAGGCCTCTGGACAAAGTTTAAATAAACAAAAAAACTACCTTGTGTTTCAGCCCAAATGCAAAAGCTTCTGTGAAGGAAATGATAGCAAAAGAGATAGGGGCAAGGTCGCAAAATAACTGTAAGAAGTATTTGGAACTGCCTATTATGGTTGGAAGATCTCGATACACCACTTTTAGAGGCATCAAAGACAGAGTATGGCAAAAGATAAGTAATTGGAAAAAGCAATTCTTGTCACCTTTGGGAAAGGAAGTTTTGTTGAAGGCTATCATTCAGGTTATTGCAAATTATAATATCAATGTTTTTAGACTACCTAAGAAATTGTGCAAGGAAATTGTATCTGCCATGGCTAACTTTTAGTGGGGGTATAAAAACAATGATCATAAGATCCAATGGAGAAGCTGGTAAAAATTTGGGATGTCTAAAGCTGAAGGGGGTTCGGTTTAAGAGAGCTAGAGAGTTTTAACAATGCTATACTAACAAAGCAGTGTTGGAGAGTGTTGACAAGTCCTCAATCCTTTACAGCAATGGTTTTGAAGGATAAATACTTTAGATCTTTGAAACTTTTAGAGGCTAAGCTATGCCATAGACCCTCGATGATATGAAAAGGTTTATGGAGCTTTTTGGAGTTACTCAAGGAGGGACTTGTGTGGAGAGTAGGCAATGGTTATAATATAAGGATATCGGGAGACAAGTGGATTCCAAGGCCTTCATTTTTTTTGTATTCAATCCGCAATCACAATGTTAAGTGGTCTAAGGTGAATGAACTAATTGATGCAAATTGTGGAGCCTGGAAAGAAGATCTGGTTAAAACAATTTTGAAAGAATAAGAAGCTAAGATTGTCTACAACCTTCCTATCAATCAAACTGGTCTAAAGAACGGGTTATTTAGTGTTAAAAGTGCTTATCATCTTAACACATATAGGAAGAGAAGGGATAAAGGGGAGTCCTTAGAAGGGACTACAAATGGTTGGAAGATGTTATGGAACCTGAATGTGCCGGGTGTAGTGAAAATATTTTTATGGAAAACTCTTAATGAAAGTCTACCAACAAGGAAGAATATGGCTCCCAGAAAGGTGGTGGAAAACCCTTGCTGCCCTATGTGTGAGTCAGAAGAGGAATCTACTTGTCATGAGTTATAGAGCTGCAGAGGAGCTACAGATGTGTGGGTAGAATAGTTCATTTATAGAAGTGGTTTAGCAGTGAGGTGAAGTTATATGAGGTTTGGGACAGGCTGGTGACCAAAGTATCTAAGGGAAAATTGGCGTTGGTGGCAGTAGTGATGAGAAGGATATGGTTGAGGAGAAATGCTTTTCGATTTTGAAAAGAAGTTTGCAAGACCGGATGTGATATCTAAACAAGAAGAAGATATTTTTGTAGAGTTCCAGCAAGCACAGAGCAAACCTGCGAGGGAGATAGTGGGCAGTGTAGGAGCAAAAGGGGGGGGGGGGGCAGATGGAGGGCACCAATTGAGAACCATGTGAAAGTGAACTGGGATGCAGCATTAAATTCAAAGGAGGGAAGGATGGGGATTGGAGCAGTTATCAGAGATGCTCAGGGTGAAATCTTCGTTTCCTTATGTGCAACTCAAAGGGGAGGGCTAGCAATCCTATTATAGCCGAGCTTCATGCATTATAGAGAGCTTTGAAGTTATGTGCAAAGCTAGACTTTGAGAAAGTAGTCTTTGATGGTGATGCATTGGCAGTTGTAAAGCCTGTAAATAGTGAAGAGGTAAGTTGGGAGTGGTTTGGACCGGTGATAGAAGATATAAAAGGGGTTACTCATAATCGACCAAATTGGATATATAGTACAACATACATATAGGGAATGTAATAAAGTAGATGAGGAAAGGGTCTGGATAGAAAGTGGTCCAGCAGGGATACATAGTTTTGTTACATAGAATAAATTGTTTATTGTTGATCGGTAAGTAATACAAAAAGTATGTTTTTTTATAAACAATAAATAAATAAATAAATGAAGAAGAAGAAGAAGAAGAAGAAGAAGAAGAAGAAGTTCATGTTGCTTCTCTTTTTTAAACGCTGGTCTGGTAATTGGTTTTGTCTTGGTGCCATGATGTCCATCCCGTTACATAAATATGAGATATAAATGTTGACGTGGTCAGGTGTCTAATTACGATTGATGTTGTACTCATAAAAAGAAAAGATATGCTATTTATTTTTTAAAAAAATTGATAAATAATTTATTTAAATAATAAATCTCAAATTTTTTAACAGAAATGGATTACGTACTTTAGTATTATATCTAGCATTACTTTTCAAAAAAAAATTAACAAAATATTATGCATATTTATATTTAGTCATCATGAAAAATTATAAAAAAAATGAAAAAAATTGTATAAATTTTTTGAGAAATAGGATTTGTGTAAGTATGGAGTACCATCCATTGAAAAAAAAAAGTAAACAAATCTAAAACTCACATAAGAAAAATATATATATATATATATATATTTAAAAAATTTGAGCTGCCTTGCCAAAGTTAGCCTGACGTCTGGATGGAGGAGGTTCCATCGATGTTCCGTCACCCTTTCTAGCTTCTTTCCCACTCCCAATTGCAGAACTCGCTCGAAGCCAAGAACCATAATGGGACTGAGTCTCGTCTGACATCTGCTTACCCACAATCAACTTTGAACAATATCTCCTCTTCTAATGTTTTATAGTTCCACAAAGGAAGCGGAACGTCGGAAGGCATTCATATGTGAATGAAATCCACATATGCTTATCAAAAATTTTCAATAACCTCCCCCTTAATAGAGGTTTGGTGATATCAACTTCCACTCTTACTCAAAGAAACTTATCCCAACCAAAGCCCCTCTTGTCAGTGTAGACCATGTCCACCATTCCTATGGTGGAGCCTATTTGTTCACATATTTCCTTCATCATCCAGAACATGTCTAAGTTGAAGTTAATATTTTTCGGGGGAGTACCACCGTCAAATTCTTGCAAACAGACCAGTAGTCTATCAAAAGACAAGTGGTACTTTTTCCTTATCAGATTCACACTGAAACTCCACTATAAAGAGATTTTTCTCCTACCTCTTTAAAAAGGAAAATTCTATATACCATACTACCATCCTACTAAGTAAGATGTGGCACATTTACCACCATTGAATGATCATTTATTAGATACTTCTTTATCATCAAATAGTGATAAATGTGCCACATCATTTATAATGAGATGCAAGTGGGATAGTGGTGTTGTGTATAACATTACTCCTTTGAAAAATATTAACCCCTCATGTTTCCACACTTTCGAAATGGTATTCTTAAAAGCCTCTCGGTTTATAACTTTTTCTATAACGATCAGAGGTATAAACGTAGTCTCCCCTTCTTGGAAGATTCCTTAAATGCTTCAGAATGAAGAACTAATTCATGTTTCTCTTTATCTATTAAATTGAAACCTTCCCACAACTACGTTAACTCGTCCTCCATACTAACTTGATCTTTAGACGTACGTCCAAGAGATGAATCTTTGCCTAGACAAAGAGAGAAACACCTCACCCTACATAGAGGAGAGAACCAACTCTCCCATATTCTTGCCACTTGATTACCCGTTTATTGTGCTTTTTGTCTCTTTCACTTTTTTGTAGTTGCTACTAATTTATTCATTATTACTTCCACCCTCTAGCTATTACCATGCAAATTATTACAAATGATCTCTTGCATTTCTCATTTCTTGTAGTTCATGTTAGTGACCACTTTAAACACGATCTTTGTTATGTTATGATGCTAACTATTTCAGGTATGCTTTAACTCAGAAGTCTTTTATTTATATTGTTATTGTAAATAAATGTTTATGAAATCATTTAAAACATGCTTCATTAGCTTGTATAATTAAGAATGATAAAATCAATAAAGGAAAGAAATATGCAGAAGATGAAGGAAAGAAACATCATGTTTTCTTGTCTTTTAGATGTTGCAGAAGTGATAGTTGTGCAGTAATGGAAGAGACGCAGGCTGCATCTTATATTTATATGACTTGAAACGCCATTTTAGGTGGCATATAGAGTGTATGATGTGTTTCTAGCCATTAACTCTCTAACCAAGAAAACAAACTTGCACTCAATATCAGGAGTTTTCGACCACCAAAAAGATAGTACCTAAATGCAATTTTTAGCCTCATCTC
The DNA here is from genome assembly GCF_018687715.1 of Carya illinoinensis. NCBI lineage: Eukaryota > Viridiplantae > Streptophyta > Magnoliopsida > Fagales > Juglandaceae > Carya > Carya illinoinensis. The sequence continues at coordinate 6,105,406 of NC_056767.1, read as the reverse complement.
TATAACTGAGAGAACAAACCAGTTTTCAATATTTGTAATAGTTGATTATTTTTATATCATGAAAGTCATTAATTCTTTGAGAAAGTTGTGAACATCGAATGCTTTGTACCAATTGTTAGGTGCTAATTTATAACCAAAAAGAAATTATCGTAATAATACAAAAAAAAAAAAAATTAATTCAAAATTGGCTGCATGTTTGGATGCCACTCCCCAAGGTTATATATCAATATAGGTATCTTCGACTCTTTTCATCCAAGAGTACTTACATGGACTATTTGCCCAAAATCAATTTTTAAAGTAATGTTAGATACAGTTTTAATTAAAGTGTGCAAGTTCTGTGCACTCAATTAGAGTTTATAAGTGGACGCCATTAAAAAAAAATGATTTCTTTAGCACTTTTTCAAGATAGAGTATGCTTTTTTTTTTTTTTAAAGACTTGTGCAAGACTTGTCTATTTAAAAAATTTACAAATCATGTATCTTCTCCAAATTATGTTGGCCATATATATGTCTTGATAGCCATACAACGCTTACCAATCAAGGGCGAGTGCAAGGCATAATTAGCCAACTGAAAAGTCATAATAATATGCCAAGAGCCTGATGGCCTAATGGCATATGATTCAGTTCTCCAAATGAAAACCTTAGTTTGAAACCCCTCACTTCCCCTTTGTTAAAAAAGAAAAAAAAAAAGTCATAATGTAGACCTTCATATTCTTGTCACTTGATTGCTTGTTTATTGTGCTTCTCATCTCATGCACTTTTTGGTAGTTGCTACTAATTTATTCATTATTACTTCCATCCTCTATTACCATGCACATTATTACATATCTCTTGCATAATTTCTCATTTCTTGTAGTTCATGTTAGTCATCGCTTTAAACATGAACTTTGTTGTGTTACGATGCTACTTCAGGTATGCTTTCAAGTCAAAAGTCTTTTATTTATATTGTTATTGTAAATAAATGTTAATGAAATATTTATTTTGATATTATTTTTTTATTTTTTATTCTGTAACGTCTAGCTCTTGTTTTCACACTCTGAGTTGATGGACTCACCTTTTTATCTTCACTATTTTTTTTAGATGATTTTGATAGTTGTGACAGATGGAATGGATAACACATGACAAGATTATAAAATAAATGCAAGATAAGTGTCATGTCATAAGTTGATTGGTGAGATTTTAGAGACTACGTAATAGAGTTTAGTTTGTTGTACTTGAAAGAGTTTTTTAGTTACTTGATTTTTTGGAAATATTGTATTTAAGCTTTCTTAATATTATGGATTTCAGATCAAAAGAAGTACTATATTTACAAAAATAGCCTCAATTTAGAATTGGGTAGTAAAATTTTTGTAAATAATATAATGTCTTAATCATTTCCCTAAATTAAAATAAAAAAATTACCATAAAACAAACGAACATGCTATCTTTTTTGTGGTCGAAAACTACTCATATTGAGAGCTATTTTGTTTCTTGGCTAGAGAGTTGAGGGCTAGAAACAAATCATACACTCTGTACGCTACCTAAAATGGAGTTCCAAGTCATATATAAATATAAGATGTAGCCTGCTTCTCTTCCATCACTGCACAACTATTACTTTTGCAATATCCAAAAGACAAGAGAAAAGGATGTTTCTTTCCATCATCTTCTTTGTACTTGTTACACATCTTGGGTCTGTTATGTCGACCGGAGAGCTCAAACCCAAAAACATATTCCTCTTAGCAGGACAAAGCAACATGGCTGGACGTGGGGGCATTTACAATGACACCAAAACCAACTTGCACAAGTGGGATGGAAAGGTTCCTCCACAATGCACCCCCACTCCCAACATACTCACACTATCATTAAACAAAACTTGGGAGATAGCTCGTGAACCTCTCCATAAGGAAATTGATAATTTGAAGACTTGCGGGGTGGGACCAGGCATGCCCTTTTCCAACCAAATATTGGAAAAACATCCAAACTTTGGAGTGATTGGCCTCGTCCCTTGTGCAGTAGGAGGAACAAAGATAGAAAAGTGGCAAAAGGGTAGTATTCTATACAATCAGTTGGTGGATAGAGCAAGAGCTGCAAGGCAATGTACTGGTTGTAATATTCGTGCACTGCTTTGGTATCAAGGAGAGAGTGATTGTGGTGAGCGGGACTCTAGGCTCTATATGGGAAGGTTGGAGAAGTTTTTCAATAATCTTCGGCACGATCTTGACTCTCCTGATCTCCCCATTCTTTTGGTATATACTAATTTATATGCAGATACGCCAAATCTTGTTTATAATAAAAGTGATTTTACAATCTAACATATCACATTAAATCACGTCAGTTTGTAATTTACTCTCGTAGAATTACAAATTGGTTACACTTCAACATAATGCACCTTCGCAAATCATTATAAAAATTATAAAAATATACATGTTTTTTGCAGGTTGTAATTTCGGCTGGAGAAGGAAACTTCCTAAGAAATGTAAGAGATGCTCAGCTGAATATAAACCTGAAGAATGTCATGCGCGTTGATGCCATGGGCCTAACCCTATTAGCAGATCATTTGCATTTGGATACAAAGTCTGCTGTTCACATTGGTCAAAAGCTAGCTAATGATTTTCTATACAACTTTTATCGCTAGAAGTAATTAAACCAAATCGATCCTCGAAATTCAATAATCTTAATAAATATTGTGTTTGTATGAAACTAATGTTATATATAGTACTAGGGTATGCAAGAATTGAGCTCTCCTTTTGAAAAAGAATATGGCTCACCATAAAAAAAATAGAGTGCACGAAGTTTCTACACTCTAAAATTATATCTAACATTACTCGTTTGTAATATCTTAAATAACAGTTTTGATCAATGTCCTATTTCCATTATTGCTCTTTCTTTCTATGTTTATGATGTTCTTTGTCCCTATGTTGCACGAAATCTTTCAGAATGCTTCTCTATTATCTTCTATGAGAAAAGCTTGTATGCTGCCCATGTTGACCTCTCTAGCTGACCGATCAAAACAAAAAATACTAAATGATTAATGAAATGATTTTAAGTGTGTTGATGTATTTTTTTATTTTTAAAAAATATTTAAATATATTAAAAAAATGTGAATAGAAAAATGAAAAAAAAAATTTGCAAGAGCATCTAGCGGTAACATTGAATAGTGCTACTCTAGAGCGGTGCTCATCTTCTATATACCAAATCTTTTGGTTGCCCATCAACTTTTGTGTTACGGATTTTTATCAATGATTTTATCATTCTTAATAATACAAGTTGACCAAACATATTTTAAAATTTAAATGGTTTCATAAGTCAATCACTAAAATCTATCACGTGGTTCCTTCAAAGTCCATATGTTAATTAATAACTAAAATCTAAAATTATAAAAATAACTTACAATTCTTTTACATTTATTTTATATATTTTTTTAAATTAAAATTATTTTATCAAATTAAAAAAATTAAATTGGTCAGTTATAAAATAAATTATAAAAAATTACCAAAACAATAGTAATATTAAACAAAAATTCTCATAATATTTTATTCAACTTTCAATTTTTATCTTAACTCACTCTCCAAACGGTACCTAAATGGAGGATGATGTCGTTAATTCTAATTTTTAGGTGGCAATTATCTCTTTCAGATAGCGAAAGGAGGGAGGGATGGTGGATTCGCTCATCACGGTTGTTGGATATATGCTTATTATATTATAGTATTAAGAAAATTTTATGCACTACACTTTCATCTTATTATGTAAAATGCAACGCTTTTATCATCATTAGATTATATTTCATCTCATAATAATAGGACAAAAATAGAATGAGAGTGTAATGTATAAAATTTTCATTTCTACTCTATTTTTTTATTTTCTCTATCTCGGTAGATATTTGACTTTTGGGACTTGATTTATTAGTGGATGCATATGATATTAAGTTTTGCTGTGATTTCTATTTGAATCAAGATCAGACCCACGGTATCAGTCGGATGGAGATCTCTTAAAACTCTAGGACCTAAGTGTGAGAAATATATATAGAAAAATAATTTGAGCTTCAAACAATTTATATATTTAGTATTGAATATTGTCCTCTTTTTTATTTATTTATTTATTTGTCATAAACGCACTCTTCATATTATGCCCCTTCTACGATGACACTGCAGTGTGTCTCAGAAAAAATTAAAAGGCGGTGCTACACACACCGCTGGGAGCTCCTGCTCGGGCTCCCGCTAATGGTTTAAAATTTTTTATTTTTTTCATATTTATTTACATGTATTTTTTTAATACATTTAAATATTTTTAAAAAAATAAAAAAAATCACAATATTATTGAAAAACTCTTACTTAATCATTAAGTTAAAAAAAAATAATAATAATAATAAAAAAACATAGCGGTAGAATCCATTGGTAGAAACTAGCGGTAAGACTAGTATTTTCCAAAATTAAATACCTTCTACAATTTCTTTCTTTCTTTCATCTGTAATAAACTAAAGGTGAGAAAGGAAATTTTGAATCTCGAGGACCATCAAAAGACTGGATCTTTCTTAGATTCCAGTGGAGGTCCTCATGGATGTTGCGTAAGAAGTCACTTGTGGAATCAACCAGACGCCACGGGCACAGGCCAAGGTGCCATGCTGCACACAAGAGCATCTCCTGCAGTTATCTGTTTCCTATACTTACCATCGAATGATGTCCATGCATGGCTTTTGCTATTGAAAGGAACTTGCACCGACAGCGTCACATGCTCAGGTAATATCAGTGGCCGGAACGATAAGGAATGTGGACAGATTGGTGTGAATAGGATACTAGGGACCAACAACAGGGCATATTATCCATTACAAAGATATGGAAATCCCGCTTTATCCGTCTTCAGTAGACCACGAAGTTTCCTAGGTAAATCAGAAAAATATTCTCAGCAATTAGTGCATCCCTCTTAGCCTAGTCTAGTCAAAAAATCTACTGGAGCATTGGCTTGCCGATAAACATGCTTGATTCATACTTCTCATTATATCCGTCAGTTCTTCCCATAATTCTTCAACATACCATAAACCACAAACTGATGTTTTCAACCATTTTATCACAGTACTAGAATCCAATTCTATATCTAACTGAACAATACCCATACTTTTAGCCAATTTTAATCCATGATAAACTGCCATCAATTCTGCAAAAGAAACTATTCCTTGATCCAAGGAAATCGCGCGAAAAAGCTCTAACCAAATTACCTAAGGAATTTCAGATTACTCCTCCACCTTTAGCTTGCCCTCGATTGCCTCGGCTACTCCCATCGATGTTGAGTTTGTATCTTCCCTGGTATGGTTGAAACCATTTGACCCTTCAGTGACTTCTTTGTAACCATTTTAGGACGAACATTTAGCTCATTTAAGATCACCTCATCTCTTCTTTTCAATTTTTTTCCAGTTAAATTTCTCACCTATTCTGGAAGTCCAATAGCGAATACTTCTCCAAACCTATTCAACGGACTCAACACTGCCTTCCATACAAGCCTTACATCTTCTCAGCCATAATCTCCAAATAATAATATAAGGGATGATCCCAATAAGATTACCCATGGTTGAAGATTTATTAGCTGTATTATACTAGCTACCAACTATTTGTCTCCAAGACCGACCCTCCCCCACAGTCATTCCCACCTGTAATGCACTTTTCCTCCATATACATTTAGCAAACTCACCCTTAGCCAACACATGGTTTAGATCTTCGTAAGCTCCATGATCACAACAGTTGCATTTTGACACAATAGGAATGCCGATTCTTCTCACCCAATCATCTACACTTAGCGCACCATGAAGCCCCTTTCACATAGTTGTAGCCATGAATTTAGGAAGAGAAGGATGCCATACCCAGACAGCCCAATTAACTTTTGGCATTTTGATCCAGACACAATCCCATGTGCTTTTTGTGGAAAAAACCACATTAGGAGATGGGGTCCAAACCAGCACATCCGCTCCATTTTTCCTCTGACCCAAAACCTTCAAGATTTCCTCCAAATGGTTAGGACCAACCAACTGATTTATAAGCTCGCAATTCCAGCCATTCTCCAAAGTGCATTATTTAATTTTAGGGGGCAGATTAGCAGCATGACTAAGATCATTACAAAATGAACCATCCTCCAACCAGGTATCACTCCAAAAGGATAAATTGTCATCCTTGACTCGCCATCATGCAAACTATAGAACTTCTGGAATGCAAAGAATTACCATCCGCCAAAAACTTGTACCCACTGGGGGATTAAGTAAAGAGATATGGGAGTTTTTAACATACTTGGATTTGAAAAACTGAACCCATAGATTATCTTCCGTGAGTAGCTTCCAAGCAAATTTCATATGTAAGGACTTTTTTATGTCTTCTAGATTTCTCATGCCAATAACCCCTTCTTTTTCAAGAAGACACATTCCCTCTCATGCCCTCCAATGCTTTTTCGGCTTCCCCTCGTGAAGGCCCAAAAAACAATTATTGCAATACCGATTGAGGGTCGTAATAACAGACTTTGGAACTTGCAAAATAGATTAGAGATGGATAGGTATGCTGCCAAGAACATGCTTTAAGAGAAGAAGTTGTGCCCCACTTGACAATAGATTAGCTTGCCATCCTCCAATTCTATCTCTGATCTTCCCCAAAAAATCATAAAAAAGGATAGCCTTTAGTCTTCTGGAAAAGATGGGAGCTCCCAAATATTTAAAAGGCAAAGAGCTTTTAGAAAAACCAGTAGATCAAAGCAAGATCCGACGTCCAGAATGAGATGTTGGGGGATCAATATTGTCCCATAAATTCACTTGAGTAGCTATAGATGTTGTGGGATCTATTTAATTTATCTCTCTCAACCGTCTTAATTACTAGCCATAACAGCATCGAATTCAGCGTCATAGGGTGTGAATTATGGGCAGTTCACAAAATCTGAATTTAGGAGAAATCAAATTTTGCTTATGGCTTTTATGAATCCCTAATAGTTCACACCACTAGTGGTCCATATTAGACTTAACCACCTAGGGTTTTTTTTTTTTTTTCCTGTTAAGGATTGAAAAAGAAATTGTTAAAAAAAATAAAATAAAATGGAAAAAAATTAACAAATAAAATGAAATTTCCCAAGACTAAAAAAGCAACTAAATTTAGAGAAAAAAATACAATGTAAAAAATCTCAAAGAAAAACATCAAATTAGCGAAAACAAAATGGTAGCAACCATGCTATCCATCACTTTATTTCTCTACTGTACAGATCAGCAAGTTTTACATCGCAGTGTAAAACCCACTCCAAGCACTCTTCATGCAAATAAGACAAGCATTTTGTTGTGCCCAAAGCGATTTCAAACCTTTTCTTCCAATCAAGTGAATTAGAAGAGAGGTTGTCTGCCAATGAACCATGGTCCGTGTACTCAGACAACATAAGTCTATGCTTTCCCTCGGCACAATAACCCCACATTTCTATCAAGTTCATGTGGTTAAGCCTGCCAATAATGCTCACTTCTGCTAGAAATACATATTCTCCTTGGTTAGCTTCGTAGAGTTGCTTGATTGTCGCAACTCAATTGTCCGCCAACACCCCTTTGTACACAATCCCTCTTACACCTCTTCCAATCTCCTCAGCGAAACCCTTTGTGGCATTCTAGTGAACTATTTTTTGAGTTGTTTAATGGAATGACAAGAAGGAAATGTATGGAAAAAGAAGTAATATTTTCAATTATCTTGAGGACTTAATTAAGTCACAGTTGATGATATATCTGATTAGACATAGAGAGCAAAGCATTTTGTTTGGTTACGTGGAATTGAAAAGAAAAATCAAATACCCAAATGTTACTATGTTTCATATACTTATAATCTACAGTTAAACCATGCAAAAATTAATGCCCTGTGTCTGGAGGCTTATGCTAACAAACCAGTGTAGTGTTATAACCTTTGTAGATATAGATTTCCATATCCTTTAAATTAAGTGTTAACAATAGGGAAAGCCAATTTTAATATAAAAGTGCATTTCATTAAAGCATAAATGAACATCTTATAATTTTGATGAGTTTGCAACTAAGTTGATGGAAAGCTAGAAATCCAATGAGCATCTTAGGAATGCAACGTACTGCTTGTGTCCATCCTAATCTAATATAAGTAGTACAACATCAGTAATATATAGATATATATACACACAAAAAACCTCAATGCATGGTATAATGAAACATATTGAGCAAGACACTATACCAACACAGTCCATATTAAAAAAAAAAAAAAAAACATGCTTTATACCTACAACTGTTAGCCATTAACTAAATCCTACAACTGAAAATAGAGCTTACATACAAAAAAAGATGAGCAAAGCATGAGGCTAATCATTTCTAATAAGATGAGCAAAACATGAGCAAAAACCGGAAGACGTGAAATTCAACAAAGACCAAATTCAACAAATTAAGCCACGAAATTCAACAAAGACCAAATTCACAGGCTAAAACCCAGTAACCTATCAATTAAAAGGAACAGAAAAAAGAATGTGGAGCCACAAATCAACAATGTATTAAAGCATCAAACACAAATGGAGATGGTGGCACTTCAAAGGTGGAGGATCGGGGCTGGGGAAGGGTGGTTTGGGTTGCTAGAGGACCGGTAAATAAGTGGTGAGAAGATGGTGGCCAATGGTGGTGCGACGGTTGTGCGGGGAGGATTTTGGGTTGCGGCGCTTGCAGCTGTGCTTGGAGGAGTTTGGCAATGCGAAAGGGGCTGAAAATAGAGGGGTGAGGTCGCCAACCGATGGGGAAGAGAATGGGAGCAACGGCGACAGAAATGGGCGGTGCACGGTAGCACAACAACCCACAGCCCGAATGCGTTTCGCATGGCCAACGAGGAGGAGAGAGAGAGCGTGGGGAAGGGAGGTTGAGCTGGGGGAGGTCACTAGAGTGTGGGGGAGCTGGTGGGCTGGGCGGTGTAGCCGGAAGGCGGCACACGGCATGGCTGGGTGGAGGAGAAGGAAGTGGACGCAGATCTTCATGGCTGGGTCGCACACGGGCTGGGGGAGAAATAAGAAGGAGAAAAATAAAATGAAAAATGAAAAAAGAGAGAAGAAATAAAAAAGAAAATGAGGGAAAAGAAAAAAAAAATAAGGGAAAGAAATAAGGTGTAGTCTTTTCAATCTGGGTCTCAAAATGGATCCAACGAAAAATATTTTACAATGGTAAATTTAAATAATATAATTTAAACATAATGATTTAGTAAAATAAAATAATAAAATCCATTAAATACAAAACAATAATTAATAACAAGAAAGCACATCAAAATAATTTTCATAACTAAAAAAATCATAAAATAAATCCAGTGAGAAATCCGATAAATTTAAAACAAAAGAATTAATATTTTAAATCAATTAAAATAATCTTTCAATAAAAATATACTAAAATACAGACTTCAAATTCAAGAAGAAAAGAAAAAAAAATTAGATAATCGACAACAGATGTGGGTGTGGGGTATACAGTAGGCTAATGTATAGTATTCCTCTATTTAAAAATATGTAGAGATTTCTGCGTCGAGTAATATTCGTGGGAATTACTTATTTAGTAGCGGGTAAAAACAACAAGCCACGCTGATGAGGGTACAAATTAAATATTTTTTGCGGCGACTTTAATCCGTGGTAAAAAGACAATTTAACTCATCACAATAACTATTTTCCCACTAAGGATCCTTATGTTGCCCATGTTTATTATCCAGGAAACAAGTTGATCACAAAAACTACGGACGTGGTAGGGAAAAATATTTTGCCATCAAACATTATCGATTAGGACAATCTCATGGAAAAATGCTATGTTTATTCTCTCCAAACATTTTGGTGGCAAAAGACCACTATTTCCCACAACAGTAAGCCGCAGAAAAAGAACTCATGGCAAAATCTACAATATGTTGTAGTGGCGTCTCCTGTTTGCTGGTTGAGTTGTTTGTAGAAAGCTTGGAAATGTGATCTGAGGTGGTGGAGTTTGAAACTTTGAGTCGGGATCATCAAATAACTGTGAAGAGAAATGATAATCTGATGTTTCCATGGAAGAAGTTTATGAGCTGAAGTATATTTATGTCATGGTTCACATCTATTATTTTAAAGAGAAATACTAAGAAAGAATATTGCAAAGAGCAGATAAATATTTAAAAGGTTTTACAAAAATAGAAAAGTGGGGTTTTTTTTTTTTATCTATAATTTAGGTTTATTGTTTTTTTAAAATAAAAATTTTTTATGCAGTCACTTTTGTATACTCTTTACGTACTCTACTAATGTGATTGGTTGCGTCATTTTTTTAATATAAACTAACTATTTTGGTCAATCACATTAGTGGAGTATGCAAGGAGTATGCAAAAATGACTGTACGTAGCATAACTCTTTTTTTTAATTGAAACATCCAATCCACTTGCTACACGTATCCAGCTCTTGTAGTTATCTTCCTACATCTTCATTGATCAGCCCTTCTGTTAAAGGGCATGTTAACGTCAAAACTCGCATAAAATGTTAGAATGGGAGAAAAAATTGTTCCCCGTCATAGTGGTAGTTTGGAGCATACGTACATTAATGCATAATAGCAAATAGAAAAAACCAATAGAAATATATATAAGGATGGAGACTTACGAATTTACATTGTTTGGCACAAGACTTATGTCTATGGGTCGTTTGGAGGATAAATCCACTATAATATAAGTATTTTACAGTATTTCATAGTCTCTAGTTTCTCTTTATATAATAAAGGTTGGAAACCCTTTTGTCTAGAGATCGTGTGAGGTTGAAGATGATCCCTCCTCGTTTGAATCTCCCTGTTATAGTTGTCCAGAAATCCCTTTATTGAGGTCTCCTCATGGTTGATTAGAAGTTCAACTTTCTGTCACTTCCTTCTTTACATGTTTGTTTTGCTTTCCTCTCTCAACTTTTGCTTTTTAATCCTGTCACTTCCTTATCTTTTCCCTCTTTGTTTCTAATGGACTAGGCCTGATGTATATTTGGCCTAGTATTTTTACCTCAGCAAGTTATATACAAGATGTGGTGGTGGATTCACTTGTGACGGTTTATGGATATATGCTTATTATGTTATAGTATTAAAAAAAATTTATACATTACATTTTCATCTTATTATATAAAGTGTGATACTTTTATCACCATAGGAGAATCATGGAAAATGTCTTCTCAGTATAGTGAAATAAAAGTACAATCAAAGTGTAACTTATTTTCCTTTCATTTTTTTTCTTTATTCTTTTTCTCTTTCCCTGTAGAAAATTGTAGATATTTTACGATTGGGTGTTTATAACTCATTAGTGGACGCGTATCATATTGAGTTTGGCTATGATTTTTATTTGAATTGAGCAAATCCTTCTCAGTCATCTTACTAGCCTTAATAGCATTAAATTAAGCATCATATGGTGTGAATCATAGGCAAACATTGCTCACAAAAATAATGCAGAAGAAACCAAACCTTGCTTATGGCTTTTATGAGTCCTTCACAGCTTAGCCACCTAGTTTTGTTTCTTTTCTTTTCTTTTCTTTTTCCTGTTCAGGATTAAAAGGTGGAGGTTGAGAAAAATTAAAACAAAAAGGATAAAAGCTTAAGAAATAAAATGTCAAAAATAAAAAAATAAAACTCGAAGAAAACATCAACTTAACGAATGTTTGAGATTGCAATAATTAATATAATTTTTATTTTGAGAACTTTTAATTATAGAGAGTAAGTAATAAGCTTTACTATATAAAATAAAAAAATAAAAAATAAATCTGTTTATTTATTATTTGATAACTATATGTCTAAAACACTTTCAAACTTATTACATTTTTTTTAAATAATCTATAAAAAGCATTTTTTGAAGCAGGAATGATATAAAAGATAATTTGATTTTTTTAAATATTAGAAACATATGATCCTCGATAAAAATCAAATCTTATAATTAACTAACAAGGAAAATAGTCTAATAGAATTTAAGTAAGCATAATGAAAAAAAAAAAAATCCCTTTAGTGATATATAAGATCAAAGAGTAAAGTTATAATTATGTAAAAGCTATATGGGTATTTTTACTTATTAACAATTTTCTTTAAAATTAATACATTGAAAAATACTTGTGAGTAAAAATATGAAAATGATGTTTTTCTTAAAATGTACTTTTTAGGTTTTCTGAAATTAAAATATACTTTAACATTAACAACCAAACAGCTTAATTCTATCATTAAAGATATTTTGAGACCGTTTAAACATTTTTTACGATTCCTAAGGCAACCTCAAACCCCTAGTTTTGGACTCAAAACCCTAGTTTTGGACCGCCGGTTTTTATCCCTATTATATCCAGACCATTGAAAAAACTCTCAACCCCACTCTTGAATCGTTGACGATGGCGCTCGGAGCTAGGCTTGTTAGCAGCTAGAGGGCATCTGACATGAAAGTGCAGAATTTTATAAGAGAAAGACATGGAAGAAGGTGACAGACTTAAGCCTTGTTTGGATTTACCATCTTAACTCATTTTATATAATTATTATAATTTTTTTATTCTTTTAAATAAAATATAATAAACAATTTAACTTTTTTAAATAAAAGAAAGTAATATTAAAAAATTATATTCTAATAATATTTTATTCAATTTCAACTCTCATCTCATCTCTTCTCAATTCAACTCATTATCCAAACCTCTTCTTAGAGCATTTAGATGAGTAATTTTTTTTTTCTAAATTTAAGTTAAAAATGTTTCATTAAATTTTACTCATCTTTCCAAAACTTCATACATCTCACTTCCTATTATTTCTCTATTATATTAAAATAATCATTTTTATATTCTTTCTTTATTATTTTTCTACTAATTTCTTTGTACATTTTTAACTACTCATTTTTTGTCTTTTGGGGAAAGAGCAGAAGAAAAAATTTGAAATTTATTTTTTGACATTTTGGAAATTATTTAATTATTCGTTATAACCATATTTTCAATTTTTCATTTATAACTATTTTTTTGAGCTAATTTCTCTAAACGATAATATTTTGTAAATTAGTGCTTTAGTAACAATAATATTTTTTTTAAATCATATTTTCACAAATGATCAATTCTTTTTAAAAGAAGAAAACGTATCATCTTAATGGTGACATGATTTTTTTTTTTTTAATTTCAACTATAATAAATATGAGCATAAGAGAATATAAATGATTGGAAGAAGAATTTTCTTTATTAGTTAGAATAAAATATTTATAAAAAATTATTTATGGATGAATAATACCTCCCCATATTTAAGGAGCCACTATTTAAACGCTAAAACTTTCTCTTCAAATTGGCAGTCAGATGGAGAGGGACTTTGGTCAAAAAGATGGTTTAGGCAACCGATGTTCATGCTCTTAAAGAGTTTGCCCATTTCACCTGTTTTAATGCTTCGATTCTTTTTTTTTTCAAGAGTTAGGGCCACAAGTCCATGAATTACCCATCCCCACATTTATTAAAAAACCCTTATTTATGGTGGAGGAAAACCTTAACAATCAGACCAACCCACTGAACAAAAAGAACTAACAACAATAACCAACAAACCATCAACCAAAAAAAATTAACTCCGAAGCTGAATATAAGCTATACCCATTAAATCTAACATGTACAAACCTCTCACCTCTCAAGGCAAATCCACTTCTTCAGACACAAGCAGCTCCTCCCCCAACGCCCCAAGTATAGCCAATTCATCAGCCAGTTTATTCCCTTCCCTAAAAGTATGAATGATAGAAAAATCAAACCTAACCAAAAGAGACATCAAACGATCCCAAAGATACCAAACTGTACAAAATCGACTCCTCAACCAAGAAATTACAAGTAAAGAATCATATTCAATATCAATAGACAAAAAACCCAGCTGCCGGCATATTTTTATTCCTTCTATAACAGCCTGAAGCTCAGCTTCATTATTAGAACAAGAGCCAAAGTAATTGATTCATGCTCATAATTAGAGCATTAATAGGATAGAGTGCAGACTTCGAATTCAAGACTTTGATATCATATAAAATCATTGCTTATTTCAAAAATTTAAACTTATAATAAAAAGTAGATTTAGCCTGGTATAATTTCACAAACTATCTCATCGCATCTCAACAAATACTTGTTAATTTTAATTTTCAACTTTTCAACTTTTTTTTATATAATCATTACAATTTTTTCTAGCTTCCAAACAATTAATTCTCAAAAGTAATTCAACTTTTTCAAATTCCAAAACAAAAATAATATTAAAAAGTTGTATTCTAACAATATTTTAGTTTTATAATATTTTTATTCAACTTTTATTTCATCTGTGTAACCAAACAATGCCTTCATTATTTTTATTATATTTTTAACAGCATCCCGTAGAAGTTCATGCAGTCGAAGTGTGCCTTTAGGACTAATGATTGAAGGGTTTGGTTAAGAAGAAATGAATTCATTTTTTAGGGTAAGTTTCATTACCCAAGCAAGGTGCTTCATTTAGCTAGAGCAAGTATGGAATACTTCCAGTCTGCAAATGTGTTGAAAAGAGGTACTCTTAATACAACAGGTGGAGGGAGGGTGATTAAGTGTTGGAGAAAACTACCGAGAGATTTTGTGAAAGCAAATTGGGATGCGGCTTTGGATCCAAAGTCAAAGAAATGGGAATTGGTATAATCATAAGAGATGAAGAAGGGGAAATACTAGCAACCTTCTGTGCACAAAAGAAGTATGTTTCACAACTTGTACTGGCAGAATTCTATGCTTTCTAAAAGGCTATGAGGTGTGCAACGAATTAGCATTCAAGAAAGTGATTTTGAAAGGGGATGCATTAGCAATTATTAATACTGTTTACCGAGATGTTGAAGACTTATCTTGGTATGGACACAAAGTTCTATGCAGTTGGAAGAGAAGACTGTAATGTGGTTTTTGTTCCAAGAGAAGGTAACACAGCAGCACACTTGTTAGCAAAGTATGCTTTGAGTTTGAATAGCGAGGGAAAAACGGTCAAAATCGATGGAGGAAAGACCTGATGTAATTATGAGTTTTGCTACATACAAGTACAGTTGTGCGCTAATCTGTGTACCAATACTGATTTATTCATACTTAACATTTAAATTAACACTGTTTTCAATAAAATCTACTTCTTGACCAATCACATCACATTGGTGCACAGATTAGTGCACAATTATGTTTGCAACTATACTTTTCCATGTAATTATAGGCATTGTCCTAGAGAGAAATGTTTCTCTTTAGGCTCAATTTTCGGCGGTTTACTTGCAATCAAGAAATTCAGCAGAACAGTTTTTAATGTGATTTTGGGACTTTTTGCTACGAGTGTAGACCGCAGCAAATACCCATCTTTGTTGTTGTTGACACTCTAATGTTTGAAGACTTTGTTAATAATACGAGTTTGATTTTGATTTTTTTTTTTTTTAAAGGACTAATGTTTAACTCGAGAAAGAAAAAGTCATCACCCATTGAAACATGTGGGTGGGTTGAATGCATGGTTTCTGAGAACATTACTGCCATCTCTACCCTTGAATTCTACAAGGGATGGGGGACAGAGGGAAGGAATTGTATGGGTGGAATGGGAGAATGTAAAGGGAAAAAGTAGTTCAAATGTAATGTGACTAAAAACGAAATATGCAGAAAAAATATTTGAAAATATTCTCGTTACGTAATTGTTCATGATCAACTTATGTGTGGAATTCATAATTTGAGCTAGGAATTTCCCTTCAATTGTACCTTTTTTTTTTCTTGTGATTTGAATAGAAGAATGGATCTTATAAAGAATCGAAAAGAAATCCAAATGAATGATGTTTGAATTTAAGGTTAATAAGTGGGTCGAAGGAGCCATTGCATGAAAATATTATTTTTAAAAATTTTTTCTTTTAGATTTCTAAATTACAAAAAATGACATTTGCTTGGAAACTACATTACCACAAATTATAGTAGCACAAAAACAACCCATATAGTTCAAAAACTATATTTCCACAAAAACAGCCTCTATAATTTGAAAATTACATTTCCTCAAATTACATTCGCACAAATACAGGCTCACTTCAAAAATTACATTGCCACAAGGAACTGAAAATGAAACATTATCACAACAAAGCTTACAAAAACTCCACAATAACAATTTGCTGTAAAAATCTGGGAAGATTGTAATAATCACTCTCAACGACTCATTCAGATCCAAAGGAAATCTTTGTGCTTGTTTATATGCCTTGGATTTTGAAATGACCTCAGATTCTCCATAGAATGAAATCTTTGTCTTGGTTTATATATATGCATTCACTTCTTTAGTTAAACAGTATCCTTATAGTCACTAGAAGGGATATTTGTACTCTCTAGTAATCAAGCCCACAACTTATAATTTAGCTAAGAGATAAAGTCAAGAAGACATAAAATAGGTTACCTTAGACTCCTAAGAGGAAAGAGACTCAAATTCCTAATTGGAGAGAGGCTCAGACTCCTAAAAGGAAAAGGCTACACAAGACTAATTGGACTTTTATCACTCCAAGGAAATAACCTTTATAAATAGCCTAAATGAGGTAATAAATTCTGGACTTGATTTACTTTATCTTCTACATACACTTACCCTCATATTATTAATCTGACTTTCGCATTGGAGTGTCTCCAGGGAAACCAATACCGCCCCTTTGTTCATTGAAGGTAATCCATGTGGTTGGTGGTGTGAAATACGTCCTTAACAGTGGCGCCATCTGTGGGATCTTTGTAGACTTCAATGTGATTTTCACATGCCAACTACCACATGATCACACGCAAATTGTGATCTAGAAGCGAGCATGGCAAAACTAGATACGAGACTCATTTTGGAAGGAAATAATATTTTTGAAAGAAAATAACTAGCCACAAATAAGAAGTTTTCTTATAGTGGTAATATGCAGTACTCTTTATACTAGAATTGGGAGAAAAATATTCTCCGGCCCACTAGTGGCAAGATCATCTACAAAAGTTCAGGTTTCTTGGCTCATGAGATTGCCCTCAAAAGAGGAAGAACACAAGAAACAGATGCAATATGCACATATAGCATGCACTATGCATGTGCCATGCACAACGTACGTAAGGGGGCACGTTGTGCGCCCAGTTCCTTCGTTGGGCAAAACCTGCAGCCACCGCTATTACAATGACGATGAAGACTTTTTCCGACAGCTCCCCGAATCGGATCGCTCCGCTGTGCACAGTGCAGGAAGTCAAGCACCAAAAAATCACATAGAGAACCGCTCCTCAGATGCCCAAGAAATTTCAAGGCCGTCAGCGGCCACGACTTAGCTTGTCGGTATTTTCTGTCTCTAAAGAGGTGCCTACCGCTCAGTGTGGTAGCCAGATTTGATGAACGGAAGCACGCTGCGAGTAGCGCACCTGCTGGCAACTCGCTAGCCAAAGAGGCTGTCAGCAACTGCTGCGCAACTCGCCGACAACAGCTGTCCAGAGCATGGTGGTTCTCTACCGTTGGAGCTAGCCACCACTTGCACCACAACAAGGTGGTCCTCGACCACTAAAGTAGTTCATGTCGAGCATAGTGCGTGCAAAGGAAGCACTTCATCGAGAACCTTGAAGATCCACAATCCTACTGTTCGTCAGCTGCCAGGGCCATCGCTCATACAGCCGGAAGTTTCTGTTGCCAGTGGAGTGGTTCCTCATCACCGGAAGCCAATTGTGTGCGGCACGGCATGGGTGGAGGATACACGTTATCAAAGGACCACCAAGCTAGGCATCCATGCACCTACCAGCCCAGCGCCGACCAGCATTTTGCTCGTCGATGTCATCTATCGCTAGCGTGGTGGTACCTGACCTTCTCAGAGATCCGCACAGTTGTCCCCCACCATTCTCACCAGTACACACCACACGAAGCCATTTGAAGCCAACACCATAATATGTTCATCAATGCAGCCCAACCATGAGCTCATGGAGCCATCAACAGCTACGCCGACGTTCTCTATTGCAGTCACCATGATCCTTGTCGTGGAAGCACACAATGAAGGCTGTGCATCGTGCAAATGCTGGGAGCTTGATGGTGAGCATCCTAAGGAAACCAACTCGACCACCCCTAGCTAGCCAGATTTTTCTGTCACCGGCGTGAAGACCCTCAACCACCAAAGAGATAGCGCTCGCCAATAAACTGCCTTGCCACCAAAGATACAGCTCCTCGCCAGTGCTAGCCCATGGAAATTCCACCTGCTAAAAACCTCCCCGCCATAGATCAATACACCGGAATGGGGAGAAAGATATTCTCCAACTCATTTGATCATCTGCGAAAGTTTAGATAAGTTTTTCTACTTTTTCCCTTTTATATTTGTGTGAAATAATGGGAAAATATGAGAGGAGTAGAACAGATACATGACGTACACTACACCCGCAATGTGCTTGGGATGCACATTGTTAGCAACTGTTTGCATATTAGAGCCGTGGGATATGAAGACTCTCTGGAGATCCACTGCATCCAACAGATCGAAACCATAACTCCAATGCAACGCCCCTTGGCAAGCAACAAGACCCGCTCCCCTTGGGTAGCAACAAGACCAACGTCCCTCGGCGAGTAACAAAATAGACATCTCCACCATGCAACCAGACCAAGATCTCCATGGAGGCCTTCATCAATGCCAAAGTATGGCTACCCACGGGCATCGCTGATGTGTCACCGGCCTTCACCACACTTTAGCAGAATAGCTCAAGTTTACAAATCTCAAACTTGTAATTTATATTACACTTACCCATTTTATTTTTAGTGAGAACTTCTCAGGATGCGGTGCAATCAAAAAGGGCATGGAGGTCAGAAGACCCCATGAGCCTCTCAGCAATTAGCCACCAAAGGTCGATTGAGTTACACACTCATGGTGTACTTAGCGAGTCAGC
Organism: Carya illinoinensis; assembly: GCF_018687715.1. Taxonomy (NCBI): domain Eukaryota; kingdom Viridiplantae; phylum Streptophyta; class Magnoliopsida; order Fagales; family Juglandaceae; genus Carya; species Carya illinoinensis. The sequence goes on along the minus strand of NC_056767.1, from coordinate 6,086,630 downwards.
CACCAAAAGTCGAGTTACATACTTACGATGCAATCAAAAAGGGTGTGAAGGTCAAAAGACCCCATGACCCCCTCAACAATTAGCCACCAAAGGTTGAGTTACACACTCGCAGTGCAACCAAAAAGGGCATGGAGGTCAAAAAGCCCCACAATTCCCAACAGTTAGCCACCAGTGTCGAGTTACACACTCACGGTGCAACCAAAAAGGGCGTGGAGGTCAAAAGACCCCACGACCCCCAACAATGCAACCAGTGTCGAGTTTAAAACTCGCAATGCTCATGAAATAGGGAAAGGTTGGGGACCACCCAACCCCATTCACACCTCGTCGAGAGCCAACAGGCTGGAAAGTTATCAAAATGCTCCATCGTGATGAGCCAACATGAGGAAAAGGTCAAGGACTGTTCAACCTTCCAGGAGCTTAATTGGCAGGTAACTCTCTGGATTGCCCGACCTCTCTCACCTAGACAACAATACAAGTACAGCATCTTCTCCAGCAAACGCCGAGATTGAGCCATTGAGCTCCACAACTGCATCGTGCGGGTTTCATTCGTAAATGCATCAACGAGCTCAGCAGCCACCTAATGTGGACACAGGGAGTCAACGGGCTTCCTAACTGCTTCAACTCGGGTTACTACCACAAACACCAACAACAAAATGACAACACCAACAAGAAAACAAGAACACCAACAACAATTTACATCAAGAAGCACAAAATCCACTACTACCAACAATAGCAAAATCGACCAAGAAAATATACACAAAAAAGCAATCATGAAAATATGCACTCTTTGTCGACAATAAACAATCTCTTAGGCAAACATCCACATAAATAAACAAACTCAAAATTGAACTCCACGCTCACACTCAATGTGGTCAAGTACATCTCCCACCTATCTCTTCAAACTGAATTCTTCACCATTTGGCACAAAACAAATAGAAAATCAGGAACCAAATAGGAAGCCAGGGACCGATTTGCAAAATTTATTCTACATTTTATTGACTTGAAGATTCTCAAAGCCTTCTAAGGCCTCACAAGGGCGTGGAGACACCCATACACTAACTAGTATGGACCCTCAATGGGGTAGGGGAAAGCAAAAGCAAGTAGGCGCCCACAAGCCAGTGGGGTAAAAGGCAACTATAGGGAATGCAAAGTATTTAATTTCCCATGTGCCAACACAAAGAAAATTAGCGGGGTAACTGGAAGGAATATTTTGTACCCTCTAGTAATCAAGCTCATAACCTATAATTTAGCTAAGAGATAAAGTCAAGAAAAGATAAGACGGGTTGCCTCAGATTCCTAAGAGGAAAGAGACTAAAATTCCTAATAGGAGAGAGGCTCAGACTCCTAAAAGGAAAATGCTACACAAGGCTAATTGGACTTCTATCACTCCAAGGAAATAACCTCTATAGATATCCCACAGGAGTTAATAAATTCTAGACTTGATTTACTTTATATTCTACATACACTTACCCTTAAATTATTATTCTACATATCAATGTTGCCCCTTGTTCATTGAAGGTCATCCGTGTGATTAGTGGTATAAAACACGTCCTTAACAGTCACATTTCTGAAATAACACAAGTAGATCAACAGTTTCTAGAGTTAATAATTGCTAAAATGGCCAAATCTTTTTTTTTTTTAATGATTGCTTGAAAACACTTAACCAAATATGCATAGTTGGAAAACAAATAAACACATTATAAATGATAGCCTCACACCTCCTCATTGCCTAATAGCCTTGGTTGTGTGATATTACCATACTAAGTTCCAACAACAAAATCATGATCACTATCACCAAATTGAGATAGTAGGAGCTCACTTCAATGAGATTCATCATCAAAAATTTCTTACAAGTCTAAATTCCAGGATAAAAAAATAGACATATCTATTAGAAAGGAACAAAATTATGTTCAAAGAAAATATATATAATTACAAAAAAAAAAAAAAGTTATTACCTTTTTTTTCTTTCTCTTGGTTGGAAACTTTTTCTACAATCGGATCCTTCCTTTTCGTTGGGGGTCTCCCTTTTTCCCATACAGTGTGGAGGCATAATATTATCTTACATTTGTCCGCTACAATTTTAGTAGTCATAATTGATTGAAGAATGTTTTGACTCAAATGTTGGTAATTTCAAACATCTTTTCACCACAACCTCATAACTCTATCCATCTTCATTTGCCAGCAAGTCATCGTAGCTACTTTTGACTAGTGTGTATCTCCTCTTTAAGTCATTTTTTCATTGATCCAAGATATATTTTTGCTGCAACAAATTAATGTTTTTTGTATGACATATAAAAAATGCATGTGTAAAGAGATGGCCCCTCATCTCAGACAATAGACACATGCATTTCACCTCGCACTCATTTTCATTGTAGTTAATAGAGTACTGCACATATTTCACATGGTCATCAATGTTTATTTTCATTGTATTAAACAGAGACTTCAAAATTGGAAATTACACCTTCAATGCTAATAAGTGAAATTACATAAAATCGGCCCTAACACCTCTCATTAGACCCCCTTGAACTTTGCATTTGTATACATAGGTTGGGATTGATTTTCAATGTTAAACAAAGATATGCATGGGATTGAGCAGTTGAACGAATTGAAATCAGCTATCACCTCAACCTCCACCTACTTTTTTAATGCATTGTTAAATTGATCGGAAAATCCCTTTAATGTTGTACTAGAATTACAAATCCATCAAAAAAAGCATTTGCGCTTTTAGACCACTGTGTAGTATTGCTCATTCTAGTCCAAAATATATTTTTCAAGCAAACTAGTACCCAAAAATCCCTCTCATTTTACAACCCTTGAATCCATGCAGTAGTGATTACGCCCAAAGAATAATGTAGTAGTTGTAGCACAGCTTTCGGGTATCGATTCCACAAAGAGACAAATTAAAAGAACAGCAAAAGGAACAAAGAAACTAAAGAAAAATATTAAATGATTAATGGAGAACGAAGGTTAATTTTAAATGCAAATTAAAGTGAAGCAAAATGACTAACGAAAAAAGTACTCAAATTTGACGAACAGTAAAGCGTTGGGAATCTTTTGGACAAATCCGATATTTTAATTATTCTTAATTCATTGAATAACTCAATTAGGAACTCAATTTCCAAAATTTCCAATAAAAAGGTATAGATTTATAAACCAAAATTAAACCAAATGTAACCTTTTGAAAAATCATTCACCACTTTTAAAATACGTAAATTATTATCACTATTGAGCAAATCCAGTGACGATAATATACTCAATGAGCGATATTGTAGCAAAGAATTAAATCAATATAGATAAATAATTGATCCAAACATAATCAAAGAATTAATCCATTCAATAGAAAAAGAATTACTGAATCCATAAATAGAATAAATTCTATGATTATTTGGAGAAGAAAACATTAACAAAGAATTGAGAATGACAAAACAAAAGAGTTTTAGTAATTGAAAATCAAATACATAAATTAAAAATATCATCTAATGTGCAAGTTCATCCCTAGCCATGCCAAGGAATTAGCTCCCCATTCGAAAGATGAAAATCGCGTGCAAACTCAAGTAAGTAATACTCTAGATTTCCATGTGTAGATTGCAGGTCCTTTTATGCTTAGTAAACGGCCGAATTAGAAAATGGCTATTTCTGGAACAAATATAGTCCATTGAGTTAGCTTTCCAACGCATCAGAAGAGGAAGAGATGACCATAATACTAACAAATACTCAGAGAGGCTACGGATTTCAAATATTTTTCATTAATTGCACTTTCATTCCTTGTTTATGACTCAAATTTCTTTGACTTTGGATGTATGAAATTCTCCTTTGGTTGTTCTTTTGTTCCTTATTAGCCAAACTTCAGCTTAATCATTTTTAAATTCATTCCTGCAATAAAATCATTAGACACTGAATCAAAACTTGGGCATTATGAAATTAAAGTTTAAATTGGAAAAGCAAAATCAAAATGCCTGAATAACACATATAAGCTAGTAATTAAACTTGTAAAAGCAATGTTTAGAATAAACTTTCGTGTACTCATCACACCCCCCCAACTTACTCATTTCTAGTCCCTATCAATTTTCATGCCAAAATAACGAAAGAGACCAAAGAAAATCACATACAAAGGCAACCAAGTCACACTTTTCAGATTCAAATATCAAAGCAATTTTAGGGATTCAATAACCCTATCACAAGCAATCCATCTATAGCAATCCACAAAGTGTGTGTGTGTGTTTCAAACTATATCCATCTAACCAGAAGCCCTGACACATGCAACATCAAGAATATCTCAAGCGAAAGGTTTAATTCCAGAACTTAAGGATATAAAAGTGTTTCGTGTAAGGATTCTCTCTATGGAGTTGACAATGGGTGTACACACTCTCATGAAAAATTAGGCAATTATGTACAAGAAACAAGCAAACATTGATCTTAAGTTATGGTCTATATGAGACTTCCACCACTAATAAATGAGACTTCCACCACTCTTTCTTACTTAGGATCAGAACGGTCAACATAAAAGGTTGTAATGTGAATTGGGTTCAGGGCTATATGAAAAAAAAGGATGAGAATGATTCAAAAACTTCCAAGTGCATACAAAGGGAATCTTATTAAATATCTCAGTAGACTACACTTCTCACTTGATGTATTTTCCAACTTTTCAGATCATCGAATAATAATGCTTTTCCTTCTTCTTCCTCCTCTTTTCTTTCAACAATTTGATGAACAAACACACGCCATTTTGGTATTCTTTCCATTTCTACCATTTTTTTTAATCCATAAACAAATTAAAGAAAATACAAATTTCACACCTAGTATACACTTGGAAGTAAAAATGGTAGAAAATCAGTGTATAGGCTATACTCTAATGTGGAGAGGTAGGATGATTTGGGCATATGAAAAGAAAAAACTACATGTATTTATTGGCTCAAAGTTGGCTACTAGGGGTCTATGATGAAAATGGTTAGCTTGAAAGGCTCAAACGTTGATCCTAAGTTGACTTTCGTCATATCCCAAGTATATCCACCATCTTACCACAAACCATGTAATGATATTCTCAAAAGAAGTGTCCAATTCAACATATCAATTAACGCTTATCACAATTTACTGCATTTGTAGGCTCTCAATCTTCTCCAAAACTTACATGAATACTTAAGCAAAAGAGTTCTCCAGCTACATGTGTTAAACCACCATCTTACTACAAAACTTGGATGAGTGCATTAAGGGTTCTATGAATGCTTCAGCAAAAAATAATTATGGTGGGTTTAGTGAATTCACGAAAATGGCTATGAATAAGAATGAGTACACATGTGAAAAAGGATACACGTGTGATGCAAATTAAAAAAATTTGACACATGAAAATATGTCACAGAGTTCCAACAAACATTTTAAATACGGAATTTGCACTAACTTAAATGAAACATTGTCCTTAATGTTTAAGAATCAAAATTGAATGCGGAGTAACTAAAACGCATAGAATACACCTGATGAGTGATATGGGTAGCTCACTAAGCACCAAAGATGGTAACCTAAAATGACAAAATGAAATTAGCCTGCAAACAAAAATAAAGAAAACAACAGCAAACAAAAGGGAAAAGAACGAAAATAAGAGAAAACAAAACAAATAAGAAAAAAATACATGTGTGGTGTGGTCAAGATTGATAGACCGGATCCACAAGTGGAATGTCTCTCTACTCTGGATTTTGCCTATCTATTAAAACTTTAAGGCATTGACTATTTTCTTTAAAGATTCGACCATCCTTAGGATCCTCTATTTCTACCACCCTATTTGCAAAAACATTCTTCACTACAAAATGGTCAATCCACCTAGACCGAAGTTTTCCAGGGTGCTTATGAAGTCTAGAATCATATAAGAATGCTCGATCATTAGGCTTAAACGTTTTTCTCAAAATATTTTTATCATGAAATGCTTTCATTTTAGCCTTTTAGATTCTAGAGTTCTCATAAACATTATTTCTCAACTCCTCTAACTCAGTCAACTGAAATTTTCAAAGCTTACCTGCTTCTCCCTTGTCAAAATTGAAATATTTGATGGCCCAATAAGCTTGATGCTCGAGATCCACAAGTAAGTGGCAAGGCTTTCCAAAAACAAGTCTATAAGGTGACATGCCTAAGGGAGTTTTGAAAGCTGTATGGTAGGCCCAAAGCTCATCAACTAGTCTCAAAGAACAATCTTTGCGATCCGGGTTGACCTTTTTTTCTAAAATTTGCTTAATTTCCCTATTTACAAGTTCTACCTGTCCACTTGTCTATGGGTGGTAGGTAGTAGAGATCTTATGTACCATCCCATATTTTTACATCAAAGCCTCAAAATAATGGTTGAAAAAATGTTTACCCCGATCACTAATGATAGCACGTGATGTACCAAATCGAGATAACATATTCTCTTTGAGAAATTTAATTACCGTCCTATTATCATTGCTCCTGCAAGCTGCTGCCTCTACCCTTTTTGACACATAATCTACTGCCACAATAATATATTGATATCCAAAAGAAGGAGGAAATGGTCCCATAAAAGCAATTCCCCAACAATAAAAAATTTCAATCACTAAAATTGGGTTTAAGGGCATCATATTACTACGGGACCTAACTCCTAACTTTTGACACTTTTCATATGAGTGACAATAGATGTTTGCATCGTTAAACAAGTTGTACTAATAAAATGCACACTGTGAAATTTTTACAGCGGCTTTCTTCATTGAAAAGTGGCCCCCACAAGCTTGGGAGTGACAAAATTCCAAGACGCTAGCAATTTCTTCATCAGGAATGCAACGCCTTAAAATTTGGTCAAGGCAGTATTTGAAAAGAAAATGCTCATCCCAATAGAAATATGTACATCAGTTATAAACTTCCTCTTATCCTGAGCACTCCAATCCACCGGTATCTCACTTGCAGCCAAATAATTCACAATATGAGCAAACCATGGTAGAGAAGTAATAGAAAGTAAATGCTTATTGGGAAAATCATTCTTGATTGGCAGGTGGTCAAAGGTGTCCTCAAATGTGAGCCTCAAGAGATGGTCAGCCACTACGTTCTCCACTCCTTTCTTGTCTTTGATGGTGATGTCAAATTTCTGCAAAAGTTATATCCATCATATTTCATTCTTTATAAGAAGGTACTTAAGAGCTACATGATATGTGAAAATAATAATAAAAGAACCAATCAAGTAAGCACGAAACTTATCTAAAGAAAACACTACAGCTAGCAACCCTTTTTCAGTAGTAGAGTAATTCATCTGAGCACTATTTAGATTTCTACTAGCATAGTAAATGACAAAAGGCTTCCTTTCCCTTTGTTGTCCAAGAACAGCACCTACAGCAAAATCACTAGTATCACACATGATCTCAAAATGTAAAGTCCAATCGGGTGGCTGCATTATAGGTACTGAGGTAAGCTTGACAATTAGCATTTTAAAAGCCTCTTGAAAAGCTTGTGTCCACTCAAATGGGGTATCTTTAGCTAGGAGGTCACATAGTGGTCTAGATATGGTGGAAAAATTCTGTATAAATCTCCTATAAAAGCCTGCATGACCAAGAAAGGATCTCAGATCCTTTACTATCCTAGGTGTAGCTTAGATATTAATTCAATCTTAGATTGCTCAACCTCTATCCCCGTAGAAGAAATAATATACCCTATGACAATACCTGAAGGTACCATAAAGTGGCATTTTTTCCAATTCAAAACCAATTCCTTCTCCTCACAACGAGTCAACACTCTCTAAATTCAATAAGCATGCATCAAAAGAAGATTAAAAAATTGTCAAGTCATCCATAAAAACTTCCATGCAATTTTCAACCCATGTCACTAAAAGTACTCATCATGCAACGTTGAAAAGTAACAGGTGCATTACGCAATCCAAATGGCATTCTATGAAAAGCATAAGTACCAAAAGAACAAGTTAAAGTGGTTTTATCTTGGTCTTCTAATGCAATTTCAATTTGATAATAATCAGAATAACCATCCAAGAAAGAATAGAAAGGATGACCAACCACACGCTTAAGAATTTGATCAATAAAAGGGAGAGGAAAATGGTCTTTCTGGGTGGTACGATTCAATTTTCTGTAATTAACGTACATCCGCCACCCAGTCACAAGTTTGGTAGGGACTAACTCTCCCAGGTCATTCTTCACCACAGTAACACCTGACTTTTTAGGAACAACCAGTATAGGACTTACCAATTTACTATCAGTAATAGGATATATGATTCCTGCATCTAATAGTTTCAACACTTCATTTTTCACCACTTCTTTCATAGTGGGATTAAGCCTACATTGGGGGTCTCTACAAGGGCTAGTTCATTCCTCCAAATTAATTTTATGATAACAGACCAGGGGACTAACACCTTTTATATAGCAATTCTCCAACCTAAGGTTGACTTATGCTCACTTAGAGTCCAAATTAATTTCTCACCTTGAGACTCAGACAATTCAGATGAGATAATAACAAGAAAAGTATCACCTGGACCAACGAAAGCATGCTTTAAACCCTTTGGCAGATACTTCAATTCAACTTTGGATGCTTTGACACTTAAAGAATTTGTTTTTCACTTTTCTCAAGCAACTCCTCAAACTTAGGTTTCCATGCCCGAGTGCCATAATCCTGAGTTTTATAAAAAAAATAACACAAATATCAATTACATTAGATGGATCACTGATAGAATCAAACTCATAATTAACAAGAAAATACTTAAGGGGTCAAAATCATAAACTGTAGAAACTTCACTATCCATGAGTGAGTCAATCATGTATGTCTAGTGGCTCTTGTCATAATCTTCTGGTTGTTTTGCAATATGGAAGATATTCACCTCGAGAGTCATGTTTCCAAAAGACAGCTTCATGAGCCCATTCCTGCAATTAATAAGAGCAATAACAGTGGCAAGGAAAGGCCTACCTAAAATCAAAGGAATTTTAGAAGTAGTATCAACAGCAGAGCTAGTGTCAAGGATTAGGAAATCAATAGGATAATAAAATTTGTGAATTTGAATTAGAACATCATCTACCACACCCTGGGGTACTTTGACTGAATGGTCAGTCAATTGCAATACCATAGTGGTTGGTTTGATTTCTCCCAACCCCAATTGCAAATACATAGAATATGGCATTAGATTCACGCTAGCTCCTAAATCTAGCAAAGTTTGCCCAAACTCATGATTTCCATTACTGCATGCAATGGTTGATAACCAGGATCCTTGTACTTGGGAGGAATTCGCTGCTCAATTAGAGCACTAACTTGCTCTATCAGGAATGTTGTCTTCTTCACATGGTGGTTCCTCTTAACTATACACAAATCATTGAGAACTTTTGCATAAGTAGGAACTTGTTTAATCACATGCAAAAGAGAAAATTGATTTTTACCTGCCTTAGATTCTTTAGGATTTCATTGTTAGGATCCAGAGTTCGCTTGCTTGATTTTAAAACTTGAGGGAATGGTACCTTAACAGGACTATTTTTCACCTCACGTTCCTTGGGCAACTCGACATCACTACTATCTTGATCATTTTCCACATCTTTTGATTTGTTCGTTGTTGGGATGTGTAATGACTTACCACTTCGTGTCAAAATGGCATTGACATCCTTCAAATTCTCTTGCTCCATGTGTTAACCATGGGGTGCAGACTGAGTTTGAGAATGGAACTTACCTCATTCCTTCACTCTCAAAGAGCTCATCAATTTGGACACTTGGTTCTTTATCTCATTGTTTTCTTCAACAACCTGCATAATCAAAGATTCAAACTTTTGGTTAGTCTTAGGGGGTGAAAACCAAAGGGCTCGGTGCAGTTTCGGTCCAAAACCAAAAGCACATCGACATGCTGAAAATATATTTATCTCGACCGAAACAGGCTATTGAAGGGGAAGAAAACCATCGACGTCGGTCTTAGTTTTCTTCCGATCAGTTCGTCGGCATCATCAGTGACACGATGGGAGGGCGGGGGAGAGAGAGAGAGAGAGAGAGAGAGAGAGAGAGAGAGAGAGAGAGAGAGAGAGAGAGAGAGAGAGAGAACAACACTGAGAATGAGAGGAAGAGAGATGTAGAAACGGAAGGAGATTCAGTGTCGTTGGAGGCTGGACTCGCTGCCGCTAGAGGTTGAGAGAGTTTTCCCTAAAAGTGAAAGTCGTGGGTGTTCGTCGGGAGGTTAAGAAAAGCGATTCAAGAAATGGAGAAGAGGGAGAAGTGGGAACTAGAAGGACTGAAGGAGTTTGGCATAGAAGAAGAAAAGGGAGTGGGGAACCAAACGCAATACTTAACCCGAAACAAGAAATGACGCCATTTGGTTGAGACCAAATGGTGCCCCGTTTGCTTTATTTTTTTTGCCATACTTTTAAAACAAAACGAAGTTGTGTCAAATGAAACGGCATCATTTTGTATAAGAAATATAAAAAAATATAATATAGAGTATCGGCCGGTTTAGCGGTTTTCGCATGGTGTAGACTAGGACCAAACAAATCGACACTCGGTTTTGCATATTTCCTATCGCCTGCCGACCGGTTCTCCCCCAGTTTCGGCCTATTCCTAAATCCGACAGTTAGTCTGCATCGAAGGAGGTCGGTCAGGCAGTTTTCTGTACACCCCTAGTTAGTCTTACCCTGTGCCTCAATAAAAGCATGCAAAGTGTCTTCTAAAGGACTCCTAGAAGATGAAGGTGCATGATATGGTGCAGGATATGATCTAGGGGGTTGTGCAAGCGGTTGAGTTTCAGACTTCCAGTTAAAATTGGGGTGATTGCGCCACCCCGAATTATAGGTATTAGAGAAAAGTATAAAAGGCTTCTTGTACATACCTAAGGCAATACATTGTTCCTCATACATCCCTCTCATCTCAACAAATGTGGGACACTCTTGGGCAAGGTGATCTACCCCGCCACACACAAAACATAGTCCAAAAGACTCTGCATGATTAGCCACGTGTGTTGGTTTTAAGTCCTTAGTCTTTAATACCTCTAGCTTCCTAGTGAGTATCTCAATCTTAGCCTTTAGATTATCCTCTTCCCTAAGATGGTAAATTCTACCACTATTTAGGTTTCCTATAGGTCATGACCTATTTGTGCTCTCAGTAGCACTAGGTCCAGGTATTCTATGGCCTCATCAGAATCTTTCTGTAAGAAATCAGCATCACACATCATCTCCACAAATTGGAGCTCTCTAGGTGTAAGTCCCTCATAAAAATAGCTCACTAACGCCAATTCTCATACCCATGATGAAGACACATACTCAACAACTCCTTAAATCTCTCCCAAGACTAATACAAAATCTCACTGTCATTTTGTGCAGAGGTGGAGATTTGCCTTTTTAAAGTATTGGTCTTATGTTGTGAAAAGTATTTATTAAAGAAGACCTGAGTCATCTCATTCCATAACCCAATAGATAGTGGTCTCAGCAAGTATAGCCAACTCTTAGCTCTATCCTTCAAAGAGAAATAAAAGAACTTAAGTCTCAAAACATCATCAGTTACAATCATGTTTCCAGCTAATACTCGCCAACTAGATCTTAAAACAAGCGTGATACAGTTACTCACTACTTTTCATCAGTTGCATTTTGACTATGAAAAGTCGCAACTACTTCCTCAAACTCTCTAATGTGCACATATGGATTTTCATTTTTCAAGCCATAAAAAGTACTGAGTAACTGTATCACGCTTGTTTTAAAATCTAGTTGGCGAGTGTTAGCTGGAAACATGATGCATGTGGTGTGGCTATGCGTGTAGGGTAGAGGTAATCAGGAGAGGTCCTAGTGGGTTGATCTCCTTGTTCACTCATTTCCTCAGAATTAGAAAAATTATCAAACAAGTTATTAGAAAAATTAGACTCTGACTCTGACATAGGTCTACAAGCAAACCGACCCTAGGCGTCTCTATACCTGTGCATGCAAGGTGGAGAAAAACACAACACTAAAAAAACTACAAAAAGAAAAAGAAAATAAAATAAAAATGCAATAAGCTAAAAGAGGGAACGAAGTTACCCCCTTTACAGACTGTTGCAAAGAAAAACTATCTAACAATTCTTCTACCGTCTCTTCGACAACGACGCCAAAATGTGATTACACCCAAAGAATAATGCGGTAGTTGTTGCACAGCTTTGGGGTGTCGATTCCATATAGAGACAAATTAAAAGAATAGCAGAAGGAACAAAGAAACTAAAGAAAAATATTAAATGAATAATGGAGAACAAATGTTAATTTTAAATGCAAATTAAAGTGAAGCAAAGTGACTAACTGAAAAAGTACTCAAATTTGACGAACAGTAAAGCATCGGGTATCCCTTGCACAAATCCAGTATTTTAATTATTCTTAATTTATTGAATAACTCAATTATGAACTTAATTCCCAAAATTCTCAATCAGAAGGTATAGATTTATAAACCAAAATTAAACCAAATGTAACCCTTTAAAAAATCATTCACCACTTTTAAAATATGTAAATTATTATCACTATTGAGAAAATCTAATGACGAAAATATACTCAGGGAGCAATATGGCAGCAAAGAATTAAATCAATATAGTTAAATAATCGATCCAAACATAATTAAAGAACTAATCCATTCAATAGAAAAAGCATGGCTGAATCCATAAACAGAATAAATTCTATGATTATTCGGAGTAGAAAACATCAACAATGAATTGAGAATGAAAAAATAAAAGAGTTTTAGTAATTGAAAATCAAATACATAAATTAAAAATACCATCTAATGTACAAGTTCATCCCTAGCCCTACCAAGGAATTAGCTCCCCATTCGAAAGAAGAAGAATTCTTTTTCTGGAAGATGAGTTTTCCCAAACCCTAGCATCCTCTCCCCTAAAATAAGAAGGGATCCCTCTTTGCTTTTACTTGGCTCTCTATTTTCCTCCCTTTTCACGAGCTATCCCCCCATATGGAAAGAAAATCGCGTGCAAACTCAGGTAGGTAATACTCCAGATTTTCACGTGCAGATTGTGGGTCCTTTTTCTCTTAGTAAACGGCCACATTAGAAAATGGTTATTTCTAGAAAAAAAAAATGTAGCCCATTGAGTTAGCTTGCCAAAGCATCTTGAGTCGCCTCAATTAGATATCAGAAGAGGAAGATATACCATAATACTAATAGATACTCAGAGAGGTTGCGGATTCCGAAGATTTTTCATTAATTGCTCTTTCCTTCCTTGTTTATGACTCGAATTTCTTTGACTTTGAATGTATGAAATTCTCCTTTGGTTGTTCTTTTCTTCCTTATTAGCCAGACTTCAGTTTCATCATTTTTAAATTCATTACTGCAATAAAATCATTAGACATTGAATCAGAACTTGGATATTATGAAATTAAAATTTAAATTGGAAAAACATAATCAAAATGCCTAAATAACACATATAATCTAGCAATTGAACTCATAAAAGCAATGCTCACAGTACATTTTCGTGCACTGATCAAGTAGATACAAGATTGTATGTATCAAGTAGATCCCCTTATTTATCCTCAAATTTTCCTCAGGTCTGTGAATCATATAGACAACTCTGAAATAAGTCGTCAACCCAGCATTGAATTAGGATGGGATCCCAATTTTTTTGGCAGTTTTCGCATGATGTTCCAAAGAGAGAATAAATCTTGAAAAACAAATAAATCTCAAAGATAACAATATCAGCGACTAGAATGAAAAGAAAAAGGTTTAAATGAACCAAATTTATATACACACAAAACAACAAATAAATCTTGAAGTGAACCACAAATCAGCAATATTCTTCAATAACAAATAAATCTAAAAGAACAACAACATTAGCAACTAAAACGAAAAGAAATAAGAATCGAAAAAAACCAAATTTATATACACACATAACAACAAATAAATCTTGGAGTGAAGCACACATCAGTACAAACAAATCATCAATATCCTTGAACTTGAACAACAAATAAATCTCAAAGAACAACAATATAAACAATGAAATGAAAAAAATCGAAACAAACCAAATTTATATGCACACAAAACAACAAATAAGCAATATCCTTGAACAACAAATATATCTCAAAGAACAACAATATCAGCACTAGAATGAAAAGAAAAAAAAAATGTCTTAATGAACCAAATTTATATACACAAGAAAAGGCATCTCTCTCTCTCTCTCTCTCTCTCTCTCTCAAAAGAATACCTTGCCAAATTGTTTGGGCCAGCTAGAATGGGGACAAATGGGAGATATCAGGTGGAATGGGGAGATATGGTCTAGGTGTCTCGGGTGGAAAGGGGAAATAATTTTGTATGGGGAGTCCAAGGCAACAAGGGGATATGATTTGATTTAGAGAGGTCAGGACAATAGATTTGTATGCAGAGCTCGAGTTCTTATACTCTGCTACTCTAGCATGTCTCAAGCGGGAGTAGGGACATTTTTTTGTTCATTTAAAAAAAAAAAAAAAGTGGACTCATAGTAAAACAACTCTTTACAAAAGGAGAAAAATAGGTTTTTTTAGCTATAATTTAGGCCACTAATTGTTTTTCTTAATAGAAATATCCAAGCCACTTGCTCCATGGATCTAGGCTCTCAGTATGGTAGTTATCTTCCTATATATCTTCCTTTGGTTCCTTGTGAAAGGGTATATATAAGATGAAGTGGGATTTGAATCTTGATAAAAAAAAAAAATTAGTTGTATTCCCCATCTCCTAGTCAAGACAAACTTAGATAAAATAACTATCAATTTTTGTATTATCATATTCAGATCAATAGATATTATATTTAAAGTTCTTTGTTAAAAGACCTGGTTAATTTTGAACAGGCATTTTAATTAATTTAGCCATATCTATTGATATGCCATTCTTTATAGCGATAAAAAGAAGATACTAAATGGAGGATGATATCGTCAATTCAAATTTTTATGTGCCTATTATAACTCTTTAAGATAGCAAAATGTGGTGGGGATGGTAGATTCAATCATCACAGTTGTTGGATATATGGTTATTATGTTATGGTATTAATGATAGAATAATGATTTGTAAAAGCCTTGAATATACAAATCTTGAGTAGACGTTTTGTAAAATATAAATCCGTTAATGAAAATAAAAATAAAAAAAAAAAATCACTTTTTCTAGTGAATCTGAGTTTTTTACAAAAAGCCTGTGAAAGGCTTCTGCACTTAAGATTTAGACCTAGCATTACTTGAATAGAGTGAGACAAGTGGCACTTCCGTACAATATATGCAGCAAAAATACCTACAAAACTAAGCTTATTCCTTGGTATCTCATGTGTGTTTCACAATGGCAAGCATTGACTCCATAAGTGATTGGAGTCAGGGACCTCGATGGCAATTAATTTATTTTTCCAATGATAGAAGTCTATTGTAGGCATTGAGAGGAAAGAAAAAACAACATAACCATTGATTGTTGTCACTTGAGAGTGTTGGAGTTCAAAGAGCTAATTTATTTTATTAAAAACGAGTATGGAACGTCATTATTTTGATTAATAAACTCTAATAAAAAATATCAATCTTATTTTTAGGTCTAATTTTCTTTTTCTTTTGTTCTAGGTAGTGAGTAGCAGAAAATCAATCGAGTCTTTATTCATGTATATGACATGCCTACCATCACTGGTGAATTTAGGAGTGGCGATTCGTGTTTGCAGGCCGTGTTCATATCGTGTTAAGTCATAAACATTTGACTAAATGGATCAACCTGAGCACGACCTGCTAAACTAAATAAGTCAGATTTTCAAATACCAATAATACCTATTTAAATATCAAGTCATATCCAATAAGTAGTTTTGACTCGTTTAAAATTAATTATAAATGAGTCAAGATCGACATGTCACGACTCATTTCAACCTGTTTTATGTAAATGGATTGAACTAACCTGTATAAATAAAAGTTAAAACTTATATTTATTAGTAGTTACAATATTTCAAAATAACAATAATACTACCTGCTAACAAAAAATATCAATATTTTTAATATTTTAACTAATAATAAAACCACTATTACAAATTAACAATAACAAATATGAGTATAGGTCCAACTTAACAACATAAGCATATTGAGAAATACTAATATCATAATCTAATAATAACAAAATTGTAATTTTGAAATAAAATTTAAACTGATCCTTGCGGGTTAATTTAGGGTTAAGCTGATTGACCCGTTCACTAATCATGTCTTAATAGTTTAACTGGTTTAGACCTGAACCCCTTTATATCAAACCCAAACCAGCTAACTCCATGTCTTGTTTGTATTGAGTTCACGAGTCGTATAACATATTATCACCCAAATGATCATTTTCATGGGCCAAAATCATTTTCATGGGCCAAAAGCATCTCAACGACTTCTCTCATGCTGGGTCTTGCATCTCTTTCTTCCTCTACACATTGCAAAGCAACCCCAATCAAAGTTTCCATCTTTCGTACGTCATATTTGCCTTTCAACCTTGGGTCTATGATCTCTTCAAGCCAGGAATCAGTTAAAGCTGCTCTATTCTTCTTTTCCCTCACCCACGAAACAAGCCTTTTGTGTTGTGGCTGCTCTCCACTGTCTATGTCATGGACACCCTTTGTTGCATCTTTTCCGGTCACCATCTCCAACACAACAATCCCGTAGCTATAAACATCTACTTTGGAGGTGATGGGCAGATTAAATACCCACTCCGGAGCCATGTATCCGCGGGTACCTCTCATTCTCGAGAAACTCGGATTATTGGGTTCTCCTCTACTTTGTAGTTTGGATAAGCCAAAATCTGCAACCTTTGGTTGATAATTAGAGTCTAGGAATATATTTTCAGGTTTTACATCGCAGTGTAAAACCCACTCCAAGCACTCTTCATGCAAATAAGACAGGCCTTTTGCTGTACCCAAAGCGATTTTAAACCTTTTCTTCCAATCAAGTGAACTGGAAGAGAGGTTGTCTGCCAATGAACCATGCTCCATGTACTCAGTAACCAAAATCCGCCGCTTTCCCTCAGCACAGTAACCCCACATTTCTATCAAGTTCATGTGGTTAAGCCTACCAATGATGTTCACTTCTGCTAGAAATACATGTTCTCCTTGGTTGGCTTCGGAGAGTTGCTTGATTGCTGCAACTCGATTGTCCGCCAATACCCCTTTGCACACAATCCCTCCTGCACCTCTTCCAATCTCCTTAGTAAAACCCTTTGTGGCTTTCTTGAGCTCTGAATATGTATATTTTCTGAATCCAGTGATGGCAAGAAGATGGCCTTGCTCATCTGCACTAGAACTTTTGGGGGTTCTAACGAAGAGACACCACACCAGAAAGATACCCACAATTTCTAGTCCTCCTAGTCCACATACAAACCAGAGCATGAATTTCACGATCCCGTTTTCCCGGTTTTTTAAGTATAGCGGTAGGGGACCTTCACTTGAACAATTTAAACCGATTTCTTCAGCATGATTGGCGTTCGAGAGGAGATGTGAGAGATCTTTTTTCGGCACTCTCAGATAGAAGCTTCCACTAAAAGAAGGCGAACGCTCTCCGTTTATCAATAGAATCTTGGGGAAACAATCTGAAGTACCACTAGCCGTGTTAAAGGTGTATCGGAATGCTTTGCAGTCGGCCAGTTCCAAGCATAACTTCTTGCATTGATCGAGTGTATAACTGTAGGAGGTATTATAATCATTACCATAGAAACGAAGATGGGAAACCTGCAAAAAATCAAACTTGCTTTTCCCAAAAGTGAGATCCAATTCGGGTTCACACCCTTGAGACCAATCGGAATGTTTTATCATCTTATATCCTGGAAGACACGAGCACTTTCCACCAATACCAGGAACATAACTGCATATACCGTTAGCCCCACAAACACCAGGAATAAAACAAGGTCTCTGCAAGGCCTGCCATGAAACAACCCAAATCTCGCCCTCCTCGTCCCAACTGTACAATCGAAGATTGCCATCGGAATCAAGTGTCAATCTTCTATGGAGCAATTGCCCATAGTCAGTTGACAAAAATGTAAATTTATCGGAAGAATTAAAGTTCCCGAAGGAATCAAGCACTGCGAATCTGCGACTATTGTACACGAACCTTCCGTCATTATAACCGCGGTGAAACCGTGGATCAGGCCAGTAAATACTGGGAACCTCAGCCCCATCATAAAGAAGGCTGAGGACGTTATCAATTTCGAAAAGGAGCTTGTAGAGGCCAGAGGAATAGTTGGTCTGGCTTCTCGAGGAGACAAGCTTTGTATTGCTAGTTAGTAATTGCTGGGGAAGCAAGGTATCTGTGGGAAAGTGGAAGCTTTCCCACAAATTTTCACCTCCCAAAGTTCGTAGAACAAGGTTACCAGTATCGTAAAGATGTAATTCTAGAGAATAGAGAGAATTAGTGTTTGTCTGCCAGACGGTGAACTCACCGGTGTCGGTTAAGATAAGATTACCAGTTCTGAGCAGGGAGAGCTTCGATTTCCTTCCGTTAACCGGTTGGTCTCGGTTGGCCATCCAGACAACGGTGCGGTCCTGACTCCTTGAGGGTCGGGAGTCAAACCATATTGCAAAGCAATAAGCATTGTGACCGACGGAGTAAAACCCAGCGGAGAACATTCCATTCGGCGAAGTCAAAACATCTTCCGGGTTCTCGCTGGAGAGAGACAAACCTTCGCTCAAAGTTCGATTTGCGGATGTCGCCGGAGCAAACAATGCCGAGAAGAGGATGAACAAGATCAGAGTGCCCATGAACTTGATGGAATGAAAGCTCAAAAGGAGAGGCGGCGTGGGAAAGATACGCTGAGAGGCACGCAGAAGTGAGAATGGCCTTTACCCTTTACTTTTCGCTCTTTTTGGGTGAGCAAGTGAATGCCCTGCACCCGTCGGCGAAGCAATGAAAGGGAAGCAAATCCACGCGTTACCGGTCTAAATGGTTGGGTTTGATTCGGACTGGTTTTATATATCTTTTAAACCAAATCGATATAAGTTAATTTTACAAATTTAAGAGTTGTTATGTACCGATTCATTACCAGAATTAAAACTTTTAATTTTTCCAATTTAGATCTGGTTTCGATCCAGTTTAACAGGTTTTTTTTTTTTTTCCTCCCTCCCTTACTAATATCTAATTTATTTATATACTAGATTAATATTGTATTATCTAATTACATGTTATAATACTAATATTTAATTTACATATATTAAATTATTAATCTATGTATACTATAGTACAAATACAATATTTAACTATAATATATATAAGTTTTAGACTTTTTATATAAATATATATAATCAAATATGTAAAAATGCGAGCCTATAAACCCGCACAATGTGCGGACCGTTATTTTTACATGTTTTTATAACTAAATATTTCATTATATATCATCACTACCACAACTATTACTAAAATGTACATCAAATATATATAAAATGGAGCATGATATAATTAATCAATTTGCATGCATGCATCATGACTGGCCTTCTAGCTAATTAATTCACCGTTGACTCTCTCCAAAAATCTCGAAAGAATTCGTTCTTGCATGCATGATCATCATGAACATGTGTGGAAACACAACCAAAATAGGAAACACATAGAGGATCTTCACATAATATATACATGCAATTGTCAATGCCGAAACCACATCATGCAAATGTATCATTATTTGCATAAACCATGCAAGATACAAATGAACATCTAAACAAAAAACACATTAACCACACTGGAAAATACACGTTATTGCATTGTTTTTATATAAGAAATAATACATGAATTGTCTATTTCTTCTCAGATATGGAACAGTTCGAGAAAAGAAATTGATGTGTTTGCTCGGATTCGAGGATTCATGCTCTTAAGATATGGTTGAAAGTAATTAATTTAGAGCGGAGAAGAAGGTAAAACAGAAATAATTAATTTTATAAAATATATATGATTTACAAAAGGCGGTTTTTTTACTTTTTTTTTCAAGTCTTTGCCCCGTTTCACTCGCGACCATTTCAAATACATTTCCGTTATACTTTCACCGTTTTACGTTGCGCCTCTTCCTTCCATCTGGATTGCTGAGAATTCTTCCATGTCATTCACGTAAGTTATTGTGTGAAGCGGCATGCGTTGCTAATTGTTTTATCCTTAGTATCAGTTATAACTCGGTATTGAAAGGGCATGTTTTAAAACCGAAGTATGCGGGATGGATGACACATCGGAAAATTAAAACTTGGCTTTTATATATATAGTAATAGATATGTTTGGATAATACTATGATTATGTATGGCAATAATACTATGATGTTTATATAAATTAAACTATTAGTGATCTGTTTATGCTAGAATATAAGTAAAATATTTAACTATAGTATATATAAGCTCTAGACTTTTTATATAAGTATATATGATCAAATATGTAAAAATTTATTTATCAATAAGAATATATATTATAATTTATTATATAAAAAATGTATTTATCCTTCATATAAGTTTTTATTAATAATTTAATATTACTTTTATGTTATATCAAAAAATTTGCAAGATTAATTGACATGAATAATAAAATTAAATTTTATATGAATAAACATATAACACATATATAATATAAAAAATATTTAATATATTATATATAAATTTAAAATATCTATATTATGATTCTGTTAAGTCCGACCCGGTTTTTAAAACATGAAAATTGGGATTGAGAAACTAAACCAAACCGGACAAAACTATTTGTTCGTTTTCTCGATCCACACGCTCATGTAAGCGTTGAAATCCGGTTGCTATATTTAAGAAAAGTAAGTTCTACCCTTTAGCTCACACACGACGGCTTGGCTATAGGATAGACCATAAAAGTGATAAGAAAGCCGTTGGTGGACACGAACTTTTGAATACTAAGTGCATGTTTGTCCACCAACTTTTGAATACTAAGTGCATGTTTGAAATTGTGATAGAAAATATAATTTATAATTTTAAGATTTATAATTTATAATTTAAATAACAAGTTTTATTATTAAAAATTTATTTGCTGTTTGGTAATCATGTTTCTAAAGTATTTTTAAAATTAGTTATATTAATTTTTTTAAAATATACAGTTATCTGTAGGAGCTTTTTGATAAAAGTTTTAATTTGGTGCTTTTTAAAAAAGTAGATTTTCAGGTTGTTTAGATGATTAAATAATTTTTTATAAATTTACCAAATATATCATTTTTTCTTTAAAAGAAATTTTAAACAATTGAAAGTACTTTTTAAGCTTTCAAACTTAATCCCGAACAGGCTCTAATTAATTAATTAATCATATTTATAGTATTAAAATATACGAGTCTTACTTATTCTATTTGAGAAAAAATAGGTAAATATATTACTTATATTAAAAATTTATCTTTTTAATAATAAACTATAAGCTTTTTTTTTCTTTTTTCTTTTTTTTTAAAAAAGAGTACATATAACTTCCATGCCCTACAACTATACTTAAGATTATTAAAAATTATGTGAAGAATAGAAAATACATAGAAGATGTAAAAACATATATCTTCAACGTACAAGGTAAAGCTTTTTAGTTGTGAGTAATGCTATATAATATACTCTCATCTTATTTTTATCCTATTATGTAAGATGTGGCATATTTGTCATCATTAAATTATAAAAAAATATCTAATAAATTACCATTCAATAATTATAAATGTCATATCCTATTTTATAAAATAATAGTACGATATATAGAAGTTTTCGTTAGTTGATGTATGACAAAACTTCAATCAAATCGGTGACCACAACTCCATCCTTGTTATAAAGGCAGTGTAGTCAAGACTCAAGAGGATATGAACCTAGCACTAGATATAACTAATAATGATGGTGTAGTTGGTGGAAATTAGGGGTGAAAGTTTAAATCGAAAAATCTACCTAGATCAGTCCAGTTGGTCCAATTTTGAAACGGTCTGGAACCAATTTCTATATTATAAAAACTAGCCAGACCTGGTCTAGTTTTGGTTATGTGCTTTTCGAGACAGGACCGGACCGGTTTAAAAATATATATAAATTAAATTTTTAATATTATATAAATAATAAAATATTATATATATAATTTTTATATATAATATATAATTATATATGAAATTTATATATATAATATATAATTATATATGAAATTTTTATATATAATTATATATCATATATGAAATAATTTTATATTATAATTTATAACATAAAATTTTAATCTTAAATATGAACATTTGTAATTTGTTTGATCATATGTTATTAATATAAAATATATATTAATTACATTTTATGGTCTAATAAATTATCAAGATATTTATTTTGATAAATACATAATATTTTAATAATAATAATATTAATATACATTATAGTATTAGCAATCCACTTTAAGTCTATATATAAAAAACTATGTAAATCATTATAGTATTAATAGTTATACTAATACTATATTACTATATAATATTATAGTGATATAGTACGATATCACTATAAGTCTATATGATACTATAGTGATATAGTAATACTAATACCGTAGAAAATAATTTTTTAAAAATATTGTGAGTTTTTTTAAAATGTTTAAAGATATAAAAAAGATATATGAAGAAAAATTAATAGGAAGAGGTCAAATAGTTTTGAGTTTTGTTAGATAAAAATAAAGTTATGTATTAATCTGTGTTTTAATATTAATTTTTTTTATATTTAAAATTTAAATTAATATTATTTTTAATAAAATTTATTTTTTAATCGATTAAATTAAATTAATATATATATTAATATATATCCTTGCAACTAGATTTTTCTAATAGATTTGTAGGAAGTGGACAGTTACCCCAAATCATACGTTAAAGTTACGTGCCTGGTCTTCGTATTTTTTATACGCTTGACAAAGGATTTGATTCTTTCTTCTACTTACGTAACCCCTGATTGAGAGTGGAAGGACTGGAACTTGGACAGAACGCGTCGATCCAACTAATCACGCGTTGAATCCTCTTGTTCTTCTTAAATATCTTCTTGCAACTAGATTATTTCTTTGGAAAGATAGGACTGTCTGATTTAGAAACACGGTCCAAGAGCCCAAAAGTCCAACTTCGCTGCCTTCCATCCCCAGTCCGGGCACTGCCCTCTCTCTCTCTCTCTCTCTGTGTGACTGTTATGTTCATCTCTCATCAAGCAACCATAACAGGATCGTAATCCTTTCCGGAATTTTCTGAATGGAGAACTCTAAATTACTGTACTTTATTTGTTCCCTTTTCGTGGTTGTGTTTTTTCGGACATCCCATGTCTCCGTGGAAGCCCAACAAACGTATCTGGACAACAAGCAGCTCAATTGCTACAACGACGTAAATTTCACGGATGGCTACTCTTGCAACGGCGTCCAATCCTCCTGCGAAGCCTACCTCACCTTCCGATCCAATCCTCCTTACAATTAGCCGGCCGCCATCGGCTTGCTCTTGAGCTCCGAACCCTCCCTCATCGATGGATGTAGCACGATCCTTTTCTAATATTAACAAAAACCAACAGAATGTTTTTAAATCTTGTATTTGTGCACATGAACTAATTAGAAGCTTTTATCAGTTATTGCCTTAAGCAGAGGCACAATCTCAATTTGAGTCTCTATTTTAGCCTTCATTTTGACTGTTTGACTCGTGGAAATTGAAAAACAGACACGTGCGAGGGTAGCAGATTGCAGATTTTAGAGTCCAGACCCCGTTTTTGCAAGTACTCCTACTGTCTCAGTTTGTTTTCAGTCTCAGCTAGTATTTTCTAGTTTGTAGCCTTTCAAACCAATTTCTTCTCATGGATATCTTCTAGTCTCGTTGAAGGATACAATGCAATTATATTGTTCTACATCTCTGCTTTCATGAGACTCCATACAAAACTGTGACTTTTGTTCTACATCTCCTAAACCCACAAAAAGAATCCTAAATATTGCCGAGCCAAGTCTTTATAATATATTTTAAAGAATTTTTCTGTCCAAATGATTGAAAGAATATTCACTAGCGCATGCATGGCAATAACAAGCTAGTGTCTAGCCATCACCAGAACTTTAGATTATACAAAATTAATTCCATAAATTAAAGTGATTTTATGTGATTCGTCATATTGTAAAGTTAATTTTATTATAAAGTAAATCTAACAGATCATATATAACTACGTCAGTTTGTGAAATTATTTTTGTGTAATCTCTTTATGGCTATAGCAATTCTCGTTTATAAATAATATTTACAATTCTAGACTATGCAAGTTTTGTACTCATTTTAAAAAAATAAATAAATATTAGCCTGATCAAATAAAAATATTATTTTTTATGTACACTCTAGCTACTTTTTTAAAATAGGAGTGTACGGAGTTTGCACACCCTACATCTATATCCAATATTATTCAAACCATCAAAGAAACTCTCAACCACACTATTGATGACGGTGTTGGGAGGCTTGTTAGCAGCTAGAGGACGCGTGTCTGACATGAAAAGTGAGAACACTATAGGAGAAAACAAAGGAAGGAGCTAAGAGACTTGAAGACTTTGCCCATTTCAATGGTTTTAATGCTTTCATACATGCTCAGATGAAAGCATGTGGCTCAGATGGCATGAGACACAGTCTTCATAAGAGAGGTCCTGGGTTTGATCTCCCTCCCCAAATCTCCCAATATAAAAAAAAAAAAAAGAAATCATTAAATGGGATAAATTCTAGACTTGAACTTAAAAGACTTCTTTGATACATTCCCACTCCTTTCAAACAGTATCCCATAGAAGTTTATGCTAAAACTTCTCTTCAATTCCCCTTTTTTTCATGTGATTCGAATAGAAGAATGAATCTTATAAAGAATGGAAAAATTAGAAAACCAAAAGGAAAGACATTTAAATTTAAGCTTAATAATAAGAGGGTGGAAGGAACCATTGCATGAAAACATATTTTCTTTTTAACTTTGAGATTTCTATATAATATCATTTTAAATTTTGCATAATTGTCTTTCATATGCAAAGTTATGGAAATAACTAACTTCAAGGGAGTTTCTATTTCTTGTCTTCTTACCAAACAGTTGTGGCACCAAAATATTTTTTATGGCACAATTTCTCAACTTTGTTATTATTATCATTATGATAATAAAAAATCTATTTACAGCTAGGGTTGTACATAAAACTGGCAAATCGACCTAAACCAATGGAAATTGACTGCCGGACACCGGAACTGGCCTAAACTGGCGAAGAATCGAACGGCGATCGAGTGAAATATATAGAAACCGACGTCAGCCGGTTCAGTTTCGGTTCTTCTATGCAAAAAACCATTGAACTGGCCGCTAGTTCTTAAATGTTTTTTTTTTCTTTTTATACATATATAGAAAACGATGTCATTTCACTTAAATAATTTAAGTGAAACGGCGCCATTTTGGGCCCTTTACTACTGAAAAAAAAATAATACATGAACGACGCCCTTTAAAGCCTAACGGTGTCATTTTGTATTAGAGTAAAGTACCCCTTTCATCTTCCACTTTCCATTTCGGCATTTCCCCCTTCACCAATCGCCTCTGCGATTCATTATCCAAGTTTATTAATATTTGATGTTTAATCTTAATGTTTTTCATAGCTATATAGAGTTGAGAGCACAATCAAGCATCACAATTATTGAAGGCTGAAGGCTGTTTTCGAATATGGAATGAATAATTGAAGATCTAGGATTTTTCATTTTGGCATAATTTAATTTTAATTTGTATTAATTGCTTGCTTATTGCTTAAAACAATTTGTGTTGGTTTGTAATATTTGTATTAAACATCTACTCATTTAGTGGACATTTTTTATTGATTACTTAGTAGTTAATAGTTATTAACTTATTAGAGTATTAGTTAGTAATTACTAGTTACTATTGCTAATTACTTAATTATTAATTATTTTTATTCTTTTTAGACTTTTAGTAATGAATTTTAAAAATACAAGAAGAAAAGTTCAAAATATTGTGAATATTGACTAATAGATTTGAGTGAAAAAGGTCCAAAAAACAAAGGCCCAAAGGCCCAAACTGAGGAACCAACCAGGAATCGGCCGGAATCGGTTCCGGCCAGTTCCACCCCCTTATATGGTCAATTTCGGTCAGCAAAGTGACCCATTTTTCATGGTCGGTCGATCTTGGTTTTGTGGCAAAACCGTACCGACTTAGTCAGTTTTCATCCCTATTTACAGCTCCATAATTCGAAAATTACCTTGCTACAAGGAATTGAAAAGGCAACATTATCACAACAAAGCTTACAAAAACTCTACAATTAAATTTCATCAAAAAATTTGAGAAGATTTGAACAATCACTCTCAAGGAATCAATCAGATCAAAATAACATTTTTGTGCTTGGCTTCTCTGCCTCACATTCATAAATGGCTTCAGATTCTCCATAGAATGACATATTTGTACTTGGTTTATCTACATTCAATTCTTTAGTTACATAGGATCCTTATAGTCACATTTATGAAACAACACAAGCAGATCAATAGTTTCTAGAGTTAAAAAATGGCTGAAATTGCCAAATTTGGATAATTTGTCCACGAAATTTTTAGTAGACTAGTCACCTAGTTGAATAGGGTTTTGACTCAAATGTTAGGCCTTCACATTTATCCTCGAATTTATTTAAATGGCGTAAAAATGCATTATAATGCTCATCACTTGGGGATATACGTGTCGTTAATTTCAAACATCTTTTACCATAACCATATACCTCTGTGCATCTTCATTGCTTGCAAGACATCGTAGCTACTATTGACTAGTGTGTATCTCTTCTTTATTTCCTTTTTCCATCGATCTAAAATATATTTTTCTCATAGCAAGTTAACGGTCTTCATATGACTTGTAACAAATACATCCCCGTATGTCGGTCAATACAATCTTAGATATAATAACCGTCATTTTTTTTATTATCATATTCAAATCAATAGGTTTATGTTTTCTGGTGAAGATTTGTGCAAAGAACTCGTTCGGTATTTTAACTATTATAGCCATATCTATTGATATGTCATCCTTTATAGTGATAAAAAGAACATACTAAGGCCCGGTTTGGATACATGAAGTGTTTCATCTCATTTAATCAAATCATTACAATTATCTCAAATTTCACACAAAATATAATAAACAATTTAATTTTTTTAAATTTTAAAATAATAATAATATTTTAATAATATTTTATTTAAATTTCAACTTTCATCTCAACCACTTTCCAAACGGCACCTAAATGGAGGATGATGCTGTCAATTCTAATTTTTATATGCCAATTATATCTCTTTTAAGTTAGAGAAAGGAGGAAGGGATGGTGGATTCACTCATCATGGTTGTTGGATATATGCTTGTTATATTATAGTGGTTGAGATAAAAATTGTGGGATAAAAATAGAATGAAAGTGTAATATATAGAATTTTAATTTCTACCCTATTTTTTTCTTCTCTCTTTCCCATTATATATCTGACGTTTGGGACTTGATTTATTAGTGGATGCATATGATATTAAGTTTTTGCTGTGATTTCTATTTGAATCAAGATCAGACCCATGCTATCAGTCGGATAGAGATCTCTTAAAACGGTGGCAACCATGCTATATATCCATCACTTTATTTCTCTACTCTAGAGTAAACAGAGGCATACACCAGTCTTCAGTCTACAGATGCCGGCCTCGTACCTTAGGCTAAGCTGAAAAGAATCGAGTAATGATTTGTACGCAGTTTGAAACATTATATTCAGCTTCAATACCAACAAAACTTACCTTATTCCTTGGTAATCCGTATCTCGTATATTTATAATCGCTAGAATTGACTCCAAAAGTAATCGGAGTAATTTTCAGTGAAAGAACTATTGTTGCATCAAGAGTATTGAAGTTCAAAGAGCTAATTTATTTTCTTAAAAAAGAGTATTGCACATCATTATTTAATTATATTAATGAACTCTTAAGCAAGTGTATATATCATATCATAACT
This sequence comes from Carya illinoinensis, assembly GCF_018687715.1. Taxonomy (NCBI): domain Eukaryota; kingdom Viridiplantae; phylum Streptophyta; class Magnoliopsida; order Fagales; family Juglandaceae; genus Carya; species Carya illinoinensis. The sequence goes on along the minus strand of NC_056767.1, from coordinate 6,058,842 downwards.
ACAACAGCAGAAAATCAATCATCTTTCTGGGTCTAATTTTCTTTTTCTTTTTGTTCTGGATAGCAGAAAATCAATCGTCTTTCTTCACCTATGACATGCCTGCCATCACTGGTGATCATTTTCTTGGGCCAAAAGCATCTCAACTACTTGTCTCATGCTGGGTCTTGCATCTTTTTTTTCCTCCGCACATTGCAGAGCAACCCCAATCAGAGTTTCCATCTTTCCTATGTCGTATTTACCTTTCAACCTTGGGTCTATGATCTCTGCAAGCCAGGATTTAGTTGAAGCCGTCCTCTTCTTCTTTTCCCTCACCCACGACAGAAGCCCTTTCTGCTGTGGCTCCCCTCCACTGTCTATGACATGGACACCCTTTGTTGCATCCTTTCCAGTCACCATCTCCAACACAACAATTCCGTAGCTATAAACATCTACTTTCGAGGTGATGGGCAGATGGAATACCCACTCCGGAGCCATATATCCCCGGGTTCCTCTCATTCTTGAGAAACTTGAATTGTCATTTGCTCCTCTGCTTTGTAGTTTGGATAGCCCAAAATCTGCCACCTTTGGTTGATAATTAGGGTCTAGGAATATATTTTCAGGTTTTACATCGCAGTGTAAAACCCACTCCAAGCACTCTTCATGCAAATAAGACAGGCCTTTTGCAGTGCCCAAAGCGATTTCAAACCTTTTCTTCCAATCAAGTGAATTGGAAGAGAGGTTGTCTGCTAATGAACCATGCTCCATGTACTCGGATACCAAAAGCCTGTGCTTTCCCTCGGCGCAATAACCCCACATTTCTGTCAAGTTCATGTGGTTAAGCCTACCAATAATGCTCACTTCTGCTAGAAATACATCTTCTCCTTGGTTAGTTTCGTAGAGTTGCTTGATTGCCGCAACTCGATTATCCGCCAACACCCCTTTGTACACAATCCCTCCTGCACCTCTTCCAATCTCCTCGGTGAAACCCTTTGTGGCCTTCTTCAGCTCCAAATATGTAAATTTTCTGAATCCAGTGATGGCTAGAAGATAGCGCTTGTCTGCACTAGAACTGTTGGGGGTTCTAATGAAGAGACACCACACCAAAAAGATACCCACAATTTCTAGTCCTCCTAATCCACATACAAACCAGAGCATAAATTTCCCAGTCCCGTATACCCGGCTCTTTAAGTATACTCTTCCCAGCAGCAGGGGACCTTCACTTGAACAATTTAAACCAATTTCTTTGGCAAGATTGGCATTCCAGGGGAGAATATTTTCCGGCACTCTCAGATAGAAGGTTCCTTCAAAATAAGGCGTTCGATATCCATTCATCAATTGAATCTTTGCGTAACATTTTGAAAAACCAAGAGTCGTATCAAAGGTGTATTGGAATGCTTTGCACTCGGCTGATTCCAAGCATAACTTCTTGCATTTATCGAGCGTGTAATTATCAGGGTTATTATTATAATCATAACCATAGAAATCAAGATGGGATAGCGGCAAAAAACCATCGCTTTTCCCGTAAGAGAGATCCAATTCGGGTTCACACCCTTGAGACCAATCGGTATGATTTATCATCTTATACCCTGGAAGGCACGAGCAATTTCTACCAATACCAAGAACATAGCTGCATATACTGTTAGCCCCACAAACACCATGAATAGTACAAGGTATCTGAAAGGCCTGCCACGAAACAACCCACATCTCGCCCTCCTCGTCCAAAGACTCCAAACTGTACAATCGAAGATTACCATCGTAATCAAGTGTCAATCTTCTATGGAGCAATTGCCCATAGTCGGCTGACGAAAACGTAAATTTATCGGAAGAACTAAAGTTGCCGAAGGAATCGAGAAATGCGATTCTACTACTGTTGAACGGGAACCTTCCAGTTTGGGAGCTCGAAAACCATGGTGCAGGCCAGTAACTACTGGAAACCTCAGCCCCATCGTAAATAAGGCAGAGGACGTTATCAATATCGAAAAGAAGCTTGTAGAAGCCAGAGGAATAGTTGGTATGGCTTCTCGCGGAGACAAGCTTTGTATTTCTAGTTAGTAATTGCTGGGGAAGCAAGGTATCTGTGGGAAAGTGGAAGCTTTCCCACAAATTTTCACCTCCCAAAGTTCGTAGGACAAGATTACCAGTATCGTAAAGAACTAATTCTAAAGACGAGATAGAAATAGTGTTTGTCTCCCAAACGGTGAACTTACCGGCGTCGGATAAGATAAGATTACCAGTTCTGAGCAGGGAGAGCTTCGATTTCCTTCCGTTGACCGGTTGGTCTCGGTTTGCCATCCAGACAACGGTGCGGTCCTGACTCCTTGAGGGTCGGGAGGCGAACCATATGGCAAAGCAATAAGCATTGTCACCGACGGAGTAAAATCCAGCGGAGAACACTCCATTTGGCGAAGTCAAAACATCTTCCGGGTTCTCGCTGGAGAGAGACAAACTTTCGCTCAAAGTGCGATTTGTGGATGTTGCCGGAGCAAACAATGCCGAGAAGAGCATGAACAAGATCAGAGTGCCCATGAACTTCATGGAATGAAAGCTCAAAAGGAGAGGCCGCGTAGGAAAGATATGCAGATACTCGTGGAGAAGGGTCTGGGTCTGTACATATTTTATAGCAGAATACATATAAATGAATTTTAAAAATTTAAGAATCGATCCATCACCGAAATGAAGAACGTTTGATTTTTGAATTTTGGTCTGTACGATTCCGTTTAGAGTTCTTCTACACTCAAGCCCTCCACCTCGCCGACACCACACACTCCGCCTACGTGGCTTTTTAAAAAAAAAATTTATCATAAACCCGACGTTTTTAAAAGCAAACCCACCGTCTGAAAATGTCCTTTTCCCTTTTAACGCATCCACCATCTTTTGTTTTTTCAAGAACGAACAATTTCTCCAACTCTCTAATATTAATGGCCATCAATTTTTCATTTTATTTACGTGGAAGAGAGTAGATCTGTGAAGGGGATAATTACTTCTCGAAAACCAACCAAAATTTATTGAGATTTCACCTTTAAAACTGTAAAAATTCATTTCTAAATCAAGGAAAAGAATCGCATCTTAACAGTGTATCTAGATATTATTTTTAATCGGAAGGGAACTCTTTTTCTTTTTTTCTTTTTTTTTTTTTTAGAAGAACCCATTTGGTGGCTGTTTATCTCCAGTTTTCTTGTTCTAAAGAGAGCAAAACAAATTATAAAAAAAAAAAAATTATATCATTGAGAATCTATAGATGAAAGAATGAGAGAGAGAAAGATAGAGAGAGAGCTGTTCTATTCGTAAAACAAGAAAAAAACACAGACGGATAGAGAAGACAAAGGGGAAAGGGCGAAAAGGGAAATAGATTTGACAAAACTAGACTGTTTTCACCTAAATCCGGTTTGCCATGTCAGCTAGTGTGCGGAGTTGAGGAGTTAGAGAGGAGACCGGCTTTAGAGTAGACTTTCTCTTCGGTTTAATAGAGTTTTTTCTTTTTGAATTAACGTCTAATTTATTTATATACTAAACTTATATTATTGTATTTAATTATATGTTATTATATTAGTGTTTAACTTATTTCTTACTAGATTTTGTAAGCTAATAATATTATAAATTTTACATATATATATATATTGAAAGAATTATGTTTACATATATTAAACAAATATTATAAATTTAACTATAGTCTATATAAGTTGTAGACTTCTTAAATAAGTATATATAATCAAATATGTAAAAAAATATTTATAAAAGAGAATATATATATATATATATTATAAATTATTATACTAGAAATATATTTATCCTTTGTATATATATAAAAAGCTTATATGAATAACTTAATATTAATTTTTTGTTATATCAAATATTCTATTAAAATTTAAAAGATTCATTTTAGATTTTAAAATTATTAGGATTGAATAATCAGATTAAAATTTAAGGTTATATTAATAAGCATATAATACATATATATTATAAAAAATTTAATAATATAAAATATTTTTTTTAATTTTTTTTAATAATTAAGGATGTTTAAAAAATATTTAAAGAAAAAGAAAAGAAAAAATTCATTTATACTAATAAAACTGATAACAACGCGGTTGTTGGACACGAAGTACTCTTGGATAGTAATTTACTAATTAATTATATTTACTGCAGTGTGTAAGTTCTGCTATTTTTAAAATTATATTAAAAAATTATTTTTGAAATAATAGAGTCCTTATTATTTTAAAAAGTATATACATAATTTATATACCCTGCAGCTATACATAGACTTATTAAATATAAAAAATGACAGAAGAAGATGTAAAGATATTAAATATGTATCTACAACAAGTGATGTGTTGACACATCAACATAATAAATAGCAGAATTTTTTATTATAAAATAATTATAAGGAGTAAATTAGTAGAATACCATTAGGTAAAGCTTGTAGTAGTTGTTGTATGACAAAACTTCAATCTAATCGGTCCCAACAACTCCTCGTAAGAGTATTGTCATTAGTTTCATTAAAATCATTTTTAAAATTTAATTAAAAGTATATATTTTTCATAAATTTAAAACCATTTAACTCATAACTGAATATTGAATTAGTTAAAATAATAATATTATATTATTTTTAATAATAATATTTTTATTTTTATTCTTTTTTTCTTATTTTACTACTACAGTAACTATATATCAATTAATATTTTAATTTTACTTAAATTATTATTTTTCAACTAATTTTTTCTTCAATCTAATTATTCAATAAACACATTTTACCAACCATTCTTCTATCAAATAATCACATATATAATTTATGAAATCAATAAATATATTTTACCAACCTTTCTTTTATCCAATAATCACATATACCATTCTTAAAATTAGCAAATATTTCTATAAGAAAAATACTATTTTCACATAGAGTTTCTATAGAAAGTTTTTACTAAATTAAAATTTTTTTATTTTTATTTAATGATTAAGATATTATTTTTAAATAAATTTATGATTTTTTTTAAATGTTTAAATACTTTTAAAAAATATTGGATTTTTTTTTTTTTAAAAGCCTGATCGGTCAGATTCTTGGAGATAGCGTTGTACTTTCTATGAACCCTTCTTCTCTACTCGAAAGTCACGTCTACGCTTCAAAATACTAAAACAAGTGATGCACCTCTCATTCAGATCTTAACAAATGATATAACAAGTCATAATCAATGCCATAAGAAGTCGTTCACCTCCCAATAAATGCCATAAATTCTCCCAACCAAGAAGTCAAAAATTATCAGTCAATTATAACAATAGATCTTCCCTCAAAAATCTCAAGTCCACCATCGTGTCAGGAAATATGAAGGTCCAGCAATGCCACGTCACCAGCCACCGGCAGGTTCAGCAACTTCACCAGACATCAAGGATTCATGTTATAGACATAATCAACAACGCACAGACCAGTACAAAGATTTTTTGGAAAAGGATCAAAATATATATCAAAGCATCAGTTCTGAGAATTTTATGGCCCATGAGAAATGGGAAGGGAATAAGAACTGCGCCATGAGAATGAGGATAACTCACTTCTCTTCAAGGTTCTGTGCCTCCTCACAGTAATTTCTGAATTCGATGCGCACATTTTTAACTCTCATGGCACCGACGCTCAATAATGCTCAGAAAGCAATAACTCGCACGTGCTTAGAGGCACAGGCCCATTGGCAGAGCTGAGCCGAGCTAGTCCCATATCTTGGAGGTTTCTCTTTTTATTGACAAATCCTAAAGGCAGGATTAATGGCTTGTACCAGATATGTTACTTGGGATAGAATTATTTCTGTATAATAACTTGTTTATAATTATTTAATAAAATAATATTATTTTAAATTTTACTTTTGATTTGATGGATTTTAATATAAGAAAAAATATTATTATATTTAAAATTAAATATATATTATAAATGAGTAGTCTATCAGTATCTATCTTATTTATTATCTCCACACCATATATAAATATTTAATTTATTATTTTTATTTTTCTATTTAAACACACAAATTTATACATCAAGATATGTGTTTAAAAAGCTTTGCTACTCATGATTTCCATACACTATACTTATTTTCATTTTTTTTATTTTTTTTATTTTATTATTCTTAAACTAATTAATTTTCTTTACTTATCATCTATATACCACATATTTTATAAGAAAAAAAATTATGTGTGGTGTGCGAATAATGAATCAAATTTTTCTTGTTTAAATAAAAGAGTAAAAATGATAAATCACATATTGATATATGGTGTAAAGGATAATAAGTAGAACTTTTATGTCTCAATAGTGCATTTTTATTGTTTTTTTAATATTAAAAAAACAACAACTGAAATGTACCATCAATGCAACCCTTTAGTCCCTGTAGAAGGGCCATTCTTTGTTTGTATTTAAATATTGCATCTGTGCACAACTGATTAGAAGCTTTTATCAGTTATTTAAACTTAAATTGCCTCAAGTAGAGGCATAATCTCAAATTGAGTCTCTATTTCAGCCTTCATTTTGATTGTTTGACTCTTAGAAAATTGAAAAATAGACATGTACGAGGATAACAGCCTGTAGATTTTAGAGTCCAACCACCATTTTGTTAAGTACTCCTACTGTTTCAGTTTGCTTTCAATCTCAGCTAGTATTTTCTAGTTTGTAGCTTTTCAAACCATTTTCTGCACATGGATCTTTTCTAGTCTCTGAGAAGGATACAATGCAATTATATACTGATTGCATAAATTAGTGAATTCAGTTCAAAGTCCCTTCAGTACAAGTTTAGGTAGCACACTTTTCTTTCATGAGATTCCGATCCATACAAAGTCTCTTAAGCTATGCAATGAGCACTTCTTTTGAAAAAGTGGATAAATTTTAATCCCATATGAAAACATCAATTTTTGTAGTGATGAATCTCACATTTTTCAATAGGAGTGTACAGAACTTGCACCCACTAGGACTAAGACTGTATCCAACATTATTCAAACCATCCAAGAAACTCTCGACCACACTGTTGATGATTGTGTTAGGAGGCTTGTTAGCAGCCAGAGGACGAGCGTCTAACATTAAAAGTGCAGAACTCTATAGGAGAAAACAAGGAAGAAGCTGAGACTTGAAGAGTTTGCCCATTTCAATAATTTTAATGCAATATTGATATATGCTCAAAATTAGAGCATTCAATGAGATAGACTGTAGACTTTGAACTTAAGACTTCTGATGCTCCTTTTGAACAGTGTCCCATAGAATTTTACGTAGTCGAGGTGTGCTTTTAGGACTTATGTTTGACTGCAGAAAGAAAAAGTCACTACCCTATTAAAACAGGTGGATCGGTTGAATGCATGGTTTCTGAGAACGTTACCACCATCTCTACCCATAAATTCTGCAAGCAATGGGGAACAGAGGGAAGGAATTTCTCATGTCGAAATGGAGAATGCAAAGGAAAAAACTAAAAAGTAGTTCAAATCTCAAGTGACAAAAAATGTCTGAAATTATTCTCTTTATAACGTAATTGTTCTTGAGATTGAGAGTGGAATTCAGAGTTTGAGCTAGGAATTTCCCTCCAATTCTCCTCTCTCTCTCTCTCTCTCTCTCTCTCTCTCTCTCTCTCTCTCTCTCTCTCTCTCTCTCTCTCTCACGTGATTCGAATAGAAGAATGGTTCTTATAAAGAATGGAAAAATTCGATCGAAAACCAAAAGAATGATGTTTAAATAAGAATGGATCTTTATTTTTTTGGCATTAAAATATTATTTTTTTAAAGAAAAATTAAGATTTCTAGCTTACCACAAATTACATTAGCACAAAAACAATCCATATAGTTCAGAAATTACTACATTGCCACAAATTACATTCTACAAAAACAGCCCGACTTCAAAAGTTACATTGCCACAAGGAATTGAAAATGCAACATTATCACAACAAATCTTACAAAAACTCCACAATAACAATTTTTTGTAACAATCACTCTCAAGGAATCAATCAGATCCAAATGACATGTTTGTGCTTGGTTTATATGCCTCGGATTCTGATATGGCCTTAGATTCTCCATAGCATGATATCTTGGTGCTTGGTTTATATATATGCATTCACTTCTTTAGTTACACACTATCCTTATAGTCACATTTATGAAATAACACAAACTGATCAACAATTTCTAAAGTTAATATATAATTGTTGGATCGAATAGCCAAATCTGAATCATTTATTAATAACTGCTTCGAATATGCATTGTTGGAAAACAAATGGTAAATGACAGCCTAGATACGTACACCACCCCTTTGCTTGATAGCCTTGGTTGTGTGATATTACTATACTGAGTTCCAACAATAAAACCATGATCACTATCACCAAATTGAGATAGTAGGAGCTCACTTCAATGAGATACATCATCAAAATTTGGTTTAAGCGAAGCAACTGACCTTTGGTTATTATTTTCCAATAGAATAGAAAATAATTTTATTAGTGTACAGTGAGAGAAAATGAGGTTTTAAAATAGAAGAGGGAGGGAGAAAATTTGAGAAACATGTTACTAAAAACCGAGAAAACATGAGAATTTGATCTTCTAGTGAAGTATTTTTTGAGCTGTTTAATGGAATGACAAGAAAGAAAGGTATGGAAAAAGAAGTAATATTTTCAATTATCTTGAGTACTTAATTAAGTCACATGAGTTGATGATATTACTAACTAGACATGTCTAGTTAGTAATATCATCAACTCATGTACATAGAGAGCAAAGCTTTTTGTTTGGTTACATGGAATTGAAAAGAAAAATCGAATACCCAAGTTTTGTTTGGGGGACATCTCCTATTTGCTGGTCGAGTTATTTGTAGAAAGCTTGGAAATGTGATCTGAGGTGTAGTTTGAAACTTTAAGTGGGGACCGTCAATTAACTGTGAGGAGAAATGATTATCTGATGTTTCTACGGAAGAAGTTTATGAGCTGAAGTATATTTATGTCATGGTTCACATCTATTATTTTAAAGAGAAATACAATAAGTCTAAAATAGAATATTGAAAAGGACAGATAAATATTTAAAAGGTTTTACAAAAATAGAAAAGTGGGTTTTTTTTTTAATCTATAATTTAGGTTTATTTTTTTTAATTGAAACATCCCATCCACTTGCTCCACGTATCCAGCTCTCATAGTCATCTTCCTATATCTTCCTGATCAGTCCCTTTTGTTAAAGGGTATGTTAACGTCAAAACTCGCTTAAAATGGCGGAATGGGAGAAAAAATCGTTCCTTGTCGTAGTGGTGGTTTTGAGCGTCCAAACGTTAATGGAGAACAGTAAATAGAAGTTTGGCACTGTCTATGGATTGTTTGGAAGATAAATCTACTATAATATAAGTATTTTACGGTCTTTCATAATCTCTTGTTTCTCTTTGTATAATGGAGGCTGGATACCTTTTTGTTCTGGAGAATATAATGTCACTGGAGATCTTGTGTAAGGTTGAAGATGATCCCTCCTCAGTTGAATCTCCCTGTTGTAGTCGTCTGGAAATCCCTTTATTGAGGTCTCCTCAATGGTTGGTTAGAAGTTCAACTTTATGTCACTTCCCTTTTTAAGTGTCTGTCTTACTTTCCTCCCTCAAGTTTTTCTTTTTAATCCTTTCACTTATTTTTTCCCTCTTTGTTTATGATGGACTGGGCTGATGTGTCTTCGGCCTAGTATTTTTACCTCAACAGGCTATATACACGATGAAGTAGGATTTCAAGCCTCATGAACATAAATAAGTTGTTTATGGTTTTGAATAGGTCTATTAATTATGGTTTTGAATAGGTCCTTTAAAAATAAAGATGTCTTTTAAAGCTGCACAGGTGAGAAGGCAAGAAGGTCATCAAGGAGGGACGAGTACCACCACTATTAAAAGATGCAAAAAACCACTAGAAGGTTACATTAAGACCAATTGGGATGCTGCACGACATGAAGAAGCTAAAGAAATGGGCATTGGAGTCATAGTCTGGGACTGTGAAGGAGAAATGTTGGCCCTACTTTTTGTGAAAAAGAAGTAAACTCAAAACCAATAATAGCTTAATGTTTGGCGCCCTTGTATAAAGCAATGCTATTGTGCCAAGAACTTAACTTTTGCAATGCAATATTTGAAAATGATGCACAAAATGTTGTGAAGGAAGTAAATAGTAAAGAGGAAAACTGGCTTTGGAATAGGCAAGTAGTGGATGATATCAAAAAACTTCCTAATAGAAGGCTAGATTGGAAGGTTGAATGGATACCTAGAGTAGGCAACGGTGTTGCACACCAACTAGCCAAGTTCAGTTTTAATTTTAGTAATGAGATTGTAATGATCGATGAGAGTCCTGAGATTATCTTAAGTAATATCTTGTTTGACAAACTCTATAATTGTTCTTTTATTATCAATGAGATATTCATTTAATAAATAAATAAATAAATAAATTATGCTTATTATGTGGTGGTGGTTTCACTTGTGACGGTTTATGGATATATGCTTATTATGTCATAGTATTAAGAAAATTTTATACACTACATTTTTATCTTATTAGATAAATTGTGATACTTCTATCACTATTGTATAATCTTTTATTTAAAAAAAAAAATCAAAGATCGATAGAAATAAAAGTACAATCAAAATCTAATTTATTTTCCTTTCATTTATTTTCTTAATTATTTTTATCTTTAATTCCCTGTAGAAAATTGTAGATATTTGACGATTGGGTCTTTACTTATTAGTGGACGCTTATCATATTGAGTTTGTTTATGTTTTTTATTTGAATTGAGCAAATCCTTCTCAGCCATCTTACTAGCATTAAATTAAGCATCATAGTGTGTGAATCATAGGCAGCTAACAAAAATAATGCAGAAGAAACCAAATTTTGCTTATGGCTTTTATGAATCCTTCACAAGCTTAGACACATAGGCTTTTTTTTTTTACCTCTTTCTTTTTTTTTTTTTTTTTTTTTTTTTTTTTTTTTTTTTTTTGGGATTAAAAAGGTGGAGGTTGAGAAAAATTAAAAAAAAAAAAAGCATAAAATCTTAAGAACTAAAATGAGAAAAAAAAAAAAAAAAAAAAAAACTCGAAGAAAACATGGATCGGATCAACTTGATTTTGGGATTGCGCACAGTAATTAATGTAACTTTTATTTTGAGAACTTTTAATTTTAGTGAGTAAGTAATAAGCTTTACTATATATATATATAAATCTATTTATTTATTGTTTAATAACTATATGTCTAAAATACTTTCAAACTTGTTACAATTTTGTTTTTTGGAAATAATATAAAAAAAGTAAATTTTGAGCTAGAAATGACATAAAAGATAGTTTGATTTTTTAAAGATTATAAAAGATAGAAATTAAATCTTATAATCAACTAACAAGGAAATTGGTCTAATGGAATTTAAGTAAGCATAATGAAAAAAAAAAAAAAAATCTCTTTAGTGATGCATAAGATCAAAGAGTAAAGTTATAATTATCTAAAAGTTATATGGGTATTTTTTACCTATTGATAATTTTCTTTAAAATTGTACATTGAAAAATACTTTTGAAGAAAAGTATGAAAATGATGTTTTCTTGAAAATGTACTTTTCATTTTTTCTGAAATTAAAATATACTTCAACATTAATAACCAAACAACCTAAATTTATTATTAAAGAGATTTTGAGACCATTTAAACACGTTTTACTATTTCTAACGCAATCTCAATCCCCTAGTCTTGGGCCTCCAGTTGCGGTTCGGTTTGGCTGTTTAGATTTTTTATCTCAAACTTAAAATTCTCATCTCATCATTACAAATTTTTCAAATTTCTATACAAAATATAATAAATAATTCAACTTTTTCTTAACTTTTTTAAATCCCAAAACAATAATAATATTAAGATATAATATTTTAATATTTCATCTTAAACTCAAAACTTTCATCCCACTTACCAAGCAGAACATTTTTCCCTTTATATCCAAACCATAGATTAAACTATCAACCCCACAGTTGATGATGGTGCTGGGAGCTAGGCCTGTTTGGAGCTAGAGGACTATCGTCTAACATGAAAAATGCAGAATTTTATAGGAGAAAGACAAGGAAGAAGTTGGGAGACTTAAGCCTTGTTTGGATTTATAATCTTAACTCATTTTATCTAATCATTATATTTTTTTCTAACTTTAAAATAAAATATAATAAATAATTCATTTTTTTTAAATCTATAAGTAAAAATAATATTAACAAATAATATTATAATAATATCTTATTTAATTTTCAACTCTCATCTCATCCCATCTCAATTCAACTCATTATCCAAATCTCCCTTAAAACATTCAGATGAAGAAATATTTTTCTAAATTTTAGTTAAAAATCATCTTTCCTTAAATTTTACTCTTTTCAAAAATACTACATCTCACTCACTATTGTTTCTCCATTATATTAAAATAATCTTTTCTATATTCTTTTTTTCTTATTTTTCTACTCCTTTTTTTTTAATACATTTTTAACCACACATTTTTTGTCTTTCGGGGAAAGAGCGGAAGAAAATTTTTTAACTTTTTTTTTTCACATTTTGGTAATTATTTAATTATTTGCTATAACTATATTTTTGATTTTTCATCTATAACGATTTTTTTGAACTAATTTATGTAAACGATAATATTCTCAAAATCAATGCTCTCGTAATAATAATATTTTTTTAAATAATTATATTTTCACAAATGATCATTTTGTTTTTAAAAAAAAAATGGATCGTCTTAATGGTGATATTTTTTTTTTCCAAATTTCAACAGTAGCTCTACATATTTAGAAGCCACTATTTAAATCCTAAAACTTTCTCTTAAAATAGGCAGCCAGATCATGAAAAGGGATTTTTGTCAAAAAGTTAGTTTTTTTTGAGAAATACTTTTTGCAGTCGGCAGATGCAGTCGGCGTGCAGTCGGCTGTAAAAAAATGAATTAATACGGGACCTACATGAAAAAAAAAAATTTATTTTTATAACTTTTTTTTATTCATGTAGGTCCTCCTGAATATAAAAAAAAAAATTTATAATTTTTTTTTATTCATTCCGTACAGCCGACTGCACGCCGACTGCATTTACCGACTGTATGTAGCAAAGCCCATTTTTTTTACCAAAACTTAGGGACTAAGATGGTTTAGGCAACCGATGCTGATGCTCTTAAAGAGTTTGCCCATATCACATGTTTTAATGCTTTGATTCATGCTCATAATTAGAGCATTAATAGGGTAGAGTGGAGACTTCAAATTCAAGACTTAATTGATACCATATAAAATACTCCTTATTCTAAAAGTTTAAACTTATAATAAAAAGTAGATTTAGCCTGGTTTGTTTTTAGAACACACTCATCTCATTTTATCTCAACACATACTTTTTAATTTTAAAATTTTAAATTTTTTATATAATCATTATAACTTTCTTAAATTTCTAAATAAAACTCAAAAGCAATTTTACTTTTCAAATCCTAAAAGCAAAATAATATTAAAAAGTTATATTATAATAATATTTTAATTTTATAATACTTTTATTCAACTTTTATCTTATATGTGTAATCAAACGAGGCCTTAATTATTTTTATTATATTTTTAACAGCATCCTATAGAAGTACATGACGTTGAAGTGTGCTTTTAGGACTAATGTTTGAAGGGTTTGGTTAAGAAGAAATAAATTTATTTTTGAGGGTAAGTTTCATTGCCCAAGCAAGGTGGTTCATTTAGCTAGAGCAAGTATGGAAGACTTCCAATTTGCAAATTTGTTGAAAAGAGGTGCTCAAAACACAGTAGATGGAGGAAGGGTGGTTAAGTGTTGGAGAAAACCATTGAGGGATTTTGTGAAAGCAAATTGGGATGCGACTTTGGATCCAAAAGTCAGGAAAATGGGAATTGGTATAATCATCATAGATAAAGAAGAAGAAATACTAGTAACCTTCTATGCACAAAAGAACTATGTTTCACAACCTGCACTAGCAGAATGCTATGCTTCCTAAAAGGCTATAGAGGTGTGCAACAAATTAGCATTCAAGAAAGTGATTTTGGAAGCGGGATGCATTAGCAATTATTAATACCGTTGACCGAGATGTTGAACACTTATCTTGGTACGGACACATAATTGAAGACACTAAGTTCTATGCAATTGGAAGAGAAGACTGGAATGTGATTTTTATTCCAAGAGAAGGTAACACAGTAGCACACTTGTTAGCAAAGTATGCTTTGAGTTTGAATAGAAGAATGGATCTGATAAAGAATGGAAAAAAGATTAGAAATCCAAAAGAATGATGTTTAAATTTAAGGTTAATAAGTGGGTTGAAGGAGCCACTGCATGAAAATACTAATTTTTTAAAAAAAGCTTTTAGATTTCTACCTTACCAAAAATTACATTTGCTTGAAAACTACATTACCACAAATTACATTAGCACAAAAACAACCCATATAGTTCGAAAAATACATTGCCACAAAAACAGCCCCGCTTTGAAAATTACATTGCCACATGATGGAATTGGAAATGCAACATTATCACAACAAAGCTTACAAAAACTCCACAACAACAATTTCCTCTAAAAATATGGGAAGATTGCAACAATCACTCTCAAGGAATCATTCAAATCCAAATGAAATCTTTGTGCTTGGTTTATATGCCTCAGATTCTGGAATGACCTCAAATTCTCCGTAGAATGACATCTTTGTGCTTGGCATATATGCATTCACTTCTTTATTTACACAGGATCCTTATAGTTGCATTTCTAAAATAACACAAGTAGATCAATAGTTTCTAGAGTTAATAATTGCTGAAATGGCCAAATCTGAATCATTTATTAATAATTGCTTGAAAACCATTAACCAAATATGTATGGTTGGAAAACAAATAAACAAATGGTAAATGACAACCTCACATCTCCTCATTGCCTAATAGCCTTGGTTGTGTGATATTACTATACTAAGTTCCAACAGTAAAATCATAATCACCATCACCAAATTGAGATAGCAAGAGCTCACTTCAATGAGATTCACCGTAAAAAATTTGCTACAAGTCTAAATTTCATGATAAAAAAATAGACATATCTATTAGAAAGGAACAAAAATATGTTCAAAGGAAATATATATAATTGCAAGAAAAAATTATTACCTGTTTTTTCTTTATCTTGTTTGCAACCTTTTTTACAATCAGATCCTTCCTTTTTGTTGGGGATCTCCTTTTTCCCCATACAATGTGGGGGCATAATATTTTCTTACATTTGTTCGTGACAATTTGAGTAATCACAATTGGTCGAAGAAAGATTTGACTCTAATGTTGAGCCTTCACATGTATCCTCAAATTTATCTAAATGGCGTGAAAATGTATTGTAATGTTCATAATTAGGGATACAAATGTCTCTAATTTCAAACATCTTTTCACCACAACCTTATAACTCCATCCATCTTCATTTCCTTGCACGTCATCGTTGCTACTTTTGACCAGTGGAACTTTGCTATTTATAAGCCTCATACATCATACACCACACAATTTTTTATTTTATTTTTTAAATTTTTTTAGTTTTATTTTTCTTAAAATAATTAAATTTTTCTACTCATCATCCATATACCACACATTTCGTAGGAGAAAAAAGTTAAAAAAATAACAAAAAGAATGGTGCGTGGTGTATGAGGCTTATGAATAAAATTTTTCTTGACCAGTGTGTATCTCCTCTTTAAGTCATTTCTTCATTGATCCAAGATATATTTTTGCTGCAGCAATTAATGTTCTTCATATGACATATAACAAACGCATGCCTACAGAGAAGGCCCTTCATCTCAGACAATATACACGTGCATTTTGCCTCACACTCATTTTCATTGTAGTAAACTGAGTACTGCACATTTTTCACATAGTCATCAATGTTTATCTAATCCAAGACTTCAAAACTAGAAATTACAATGTTGACGACGTGTTTTGTAATCCTAAGGGCCAGGCTCTTAGTGGTCCAGGTCTTTGGTCTCGTGCGCCTACTACAAAGAAAGAGTTGGAAAGGGCAGCCCTAAGGTGGCTCGGGGAGCCTTTGATGCCTAAGGATACAATAATCCTCAGGATATATGGGGAGGCAAGAATATAGTGAGTAAAAATGCTTAGATGAGAATTCGATCCCTTTACCTGATGGCCAGGGGTCCTTTTATATCTAGCCTTGAGGGCCAAACAACCATACCCCTTGTGATATGAACCCGCTGGTTCCCATCACCTTGGCCTGGGCAGATGGGTGTCCTCTCAGGGTTCCCTTCGCCATACTTGAATTAATGCAGCGTGATCCCCTGGATGAAGCAATTAGTGCGGTGTGATTTCTTGGTAAGTTCAATTAATGCAACTTGATCTCTTGGTGCTGCTCTAGAGTCTCGTCCCTTCCCTCTCGTGTGTGCTTTCTCCTCCCTTTTATTGGTTTGGCCTCCTGTGCTTTCTATGTTACGTCTAATCCTAACTTGAATAGGTATGCCCGACTTACATGGATCGCAGGTCCCGGTCGGGTTTTTGAGGGCTTTGTAGGCCTGGGTCTGGCTTTTTGAGCCCCTTGGGGTGCAGGGGAACCTCCTGATATTTGGTCTAGGCCAGTCTTTGTGGGCTTGAGGCCTTGGAGAAAAACCCCCCTAACATGCACCTTCAGTGCTAACAAGTGTAAAATCACATAAAATCAGCCCTAACACCTCTCATTGGACCTCCTTGAACTTTGCATTTGTATACACAGCTTGGGATTGCTTTTCAATGCTAAATGAAGATATGCATGGGATCAAGCAGCTTAATGAATTGAAATAAATTGTCGCTTCAACCACCACCTGCCTGTTTAGTGCATTGTTAAATTAATCCACAAATCCCTTTAATGTTGTTCTAGAATTACAAACCCATTGAAAAAAGCATTTGCACTTTCAGTCCGTTGTGTAGTACCGATCATTCTAGCCCAAAATATATTTTTCAAGTAACCTAGTACCCAAAAATCCCTCTCATTGTACAACCCTTGAATCCATGTAATGTATACAAGATTGTATGTATGAAGAAGTTCCCCTTATTTATCCTCAAATTTTCCACAGATTTGTGAATCATATAGACAACTTTGAATATAAGTCTTCAACTCAACATCGAATTGGAATGGGATCACAATGTTTTTGGCAGTTTCCGCATGATGTGCCAAATATAGTATCCATGTTAAGTATCTGAAAATACAATGACAACTGCACTTTTCATTGCTTGATTTTGATATGTTATTATTGCTTTGGGAGCTTGACCACTCATGCACTTCAACCATATATTGAACAAGAAACAAACATACTTGTGTTCTAGCTTGAAATCAAACAAGCCCTTAGCAGTATAGATTGTCTAAGATGGTTCACTCTAAAATAGGGAGCAAAAGGCATACCGTACCTATTTGTTAGATACATTGTATTGAAGGTGATTACATCTCCAAAGTACTCAAAATACACTCAACTACATAACACCCAAAACACTTTTCTGAACCTAAACTCGTCATCTAGATCTATAATGGATACGAAACCACCATTGAACTATGTCATTCTATCAAAATAGTCACTAAGTATTTCGGCACATCCTTTACCAAACCTGAAGTGTATGGCTTTGTCAATAAAGTCCCTACAATCTTTCTCTATAGATTCATCTCATATCCTCCTAGGTTAACAACAAGGGCATTGAAATTTTTGTTCATTTAAATACCTACTCTGCCATTCAACTCAAGCACCCTTTGACTATTAATCTAAATACTTGTTACATGAAAAAAATCTTGACTTATGTGGGCTTTAACGATATGATTGTAGCAATAGCAATCTCAACAGTGGTCAAAACCCATAACCTAGTCACCAAATGAGAATTTTCATTCGCCTTACAATTGTTTTAATTGTTGGGCATGGCCTCGAGATGTTACTATGGCTAGGCTTATACTTTCTACCTTTCGCTTCCTCCCTTGTTTCATTACACCAAACCCCGCTTACTTTGCATATCGTTTCTAATAAGCCAAAAGCTCTTTCTCATTGGTAAAAGTCATATCAAATCGTGGTTTTCAAACTTGTTCCTCATCATCACCATCACCATCATTAGTCCCCTTGGCCTCTTCTTGTATGTCCTATGTTGTTTCTTTATACTTTGTGTGTGATGCACCCCTAACATTCTAACTTTCTGTACTATTAGGCATGGTGGACAAATCACTTACATGTTGTGTGGTCTCTTCAACACATTTGCACCATGGATCACTTCTGCATTATGTGGTCTCTTCAATACATCTCAACGTTGCTGGACTACTTGACGAAGAGTAGGGTACGGTTGGTCTAAGAGTCGGCAATAAAGATGCTGTAATTATATGTGTTAAATGATTAGTACACAAATGCAAACTTGAAAAAAAAAAAAAAAAACCAAATCAATGTCTTTTACCTGGCTTCCTGAAGGGTAGGGATTTGAATTTGGGTATCTATTTGGAGGAATTATAAATGATGGATATAATAGAGGTACAAGTCCATAATATCTCAATAATAGACAAATAAACAATAGAAAAATGAAATGAAAAATAATATAAAGATGGAATTGCTAAAAAGACAAACATGCAATGACAAAAAAATTAACGTGGTTTAAGGGAACAACTATCATACCGGCCTTCCATCTAGACATTGACGTACAAGGCTTGAGTAGCCTTCCATCTTCCTCTTTCCCCATCGAACTTGTCTTCCCACCGACAACTATAAAGTTTACACTCATAATGGAGCAAACACTAATTGGGATATAAAACTGGTAGTAAAGTTCAAAGATATATAGAGAATATTTGTTTTTATCTTCACGAGTTGCCTATTTGAACTTAGTGAAAACTAAAAGAATAAATCTTAAAAAACAAATAAATCTCAAAGAATAACAATATTAACAACTAGAATGAAAAGAAAAGAAACTGAAATGAACCAAATTTATATGCACACAAAACAACAAATAAATCTTGAGGTGAACCACAAATCAACAATATTCTTGAATAACAATTAAATCTAAAAGAACAACAATATAAGCAACTAAAACGCAAATAAATAAGAATCAAAATGAACCAAATTTATATGCACAGAAAACAACAAATAAATCTTGGAGTGAAGCACACATAAGCACAAAGAAATCATCAATATCCTTGAACTTGAATAACAAATATATTTCAAAGAACAACGCTATCAACAACTAGAATGAAAAGAAAAAAAATCAAAACAAACCAAATTTATATGCATACAAAACAACAAATTAATAAATCTTGAAGTGAACCGCAAATCAACAGCAACAAATAAGCAATATCCTTGAACAACAAATAAATCTCAAAGAACAACAATATTAGCACTAGAATGAAAAGAAAAAATAAATGTCTTAATGAACCAAATTTATATACACACAGAACATTAAAAAAATAATATACATACAGAACAAAAAAAGGCATCCTACTTTCTCTCTCTGTGTGTGTGCTTGTGTTGACAGAAAGAATACCTTGCCAAATGGTTCTTCTTAGGTGGTTTGGGCTAGCTAGAATGGATACAAAGGAGAGATCTCGGGCAGAATGGGGAGATATGGTCTGGGTGTCTCTGGTGGAAAGGGGAAATGATTTTATATGGGGAATATGGGGCGACAAGGGGATATAATTTGATCTGAGAAGTTCAGGGCGACAGATTTGGCCTCAGCAGAAAGCAGAGGTCAAGTTCTTTTACTCTGCTACTCTGGTATGTCTCAAGCAGGAGCTGGGACATTTTGTTGTTCATTTAAAAAAGTGGATTCATAGTAGAACAACTCTTAACAAAAGGAGAAAAGTAGGTTTTTTGGCTATAATTTAGGTTTTTCTTAATAGAAATATCCAAGCTACTTGCTCCATGGATATAGGTTGTCTAGTATGGTAGTTGTCTTCCCATATATCTTTCTTTAGAGAGAAGAAAAAACAATAAAACCGTTGATTGTTGGTGCTTGAGAACGTTGGAGTTCAAAGAGCTAATTTATTTTATAAAAGACAAGTATGGAACGTTATTAATTTGATAAATAAACTCTAACCATGAATATCAATCTTTTTTCTGGGTTTGATTTTCTGTTTCTTTGTTTTGGATAGTGGGTAGCGGATCAATTGAGTCTTTATTCATGTATATGACATACCTGCCATCATTGGTGAATTTAGGAGTGGTAATTCATGTTTACGAATTGCATTCATATTGTGTCAAATCATAAACATTCAATTAAATGGATCAACCTGAGTACGACCAGCTAAGTTAAATAAGTACTATTTTCAAATACTAATAGTACCTATTTAAATAACCGGTAATATCATATCACCTGTTTTGACTCTTTTAATAATTAATTATAAATGAGTCAAGAACGACATGACGTGACTCATTTTAACCTGTTTGATGTAAATGGATTGAACTAACCTGTGTAATTTATTAGTAGCTACAATGTCTCAAAGAAACAATAACACTACCAACTAACAAAAAATATCAATATTTTTCATCTTTTAACTAATAATAAAACCACTCATATAGTCCAACATAACAACATAAGCATTTTGATAAATACTAATATTACAATCCAAAAATAACAAAGTTGTAATTTTGAAATAATATTTAAACTGATTATTTTGGGATGATTTCGGGCAAGACAGATTGACTCGTTTATTAATCATGTCTTAATGGTTTAACCCATTTTGATCTTAACCCATTTATATCAAACTCAAACACACTAATTCCGTGTTTTATTTGTATTGAGTGCACGAGTCGTGTCACATATTACCATCCTAATGATCATTTTCTTGGGCCAAAAGCATCTCAACGACTTCTCTCATGCTAGGTCTTGCATCTTTTTCTTCCTTTGCACATTGCAGAGCAACCGCAATCAGAGTTTCCATCTTTCGTATGTCATATTCGCCTTTCAACCTTGGGTCTATGATCCCTTCATGCCAGGACTCAGTTAAAGCCGCCCTGTTCTTCTTTTCCCTCACCCATGAAACAAGCCTTTTGTGCTGTGGCTGCTCTCCACTCTCTATGTCATGGACACCCTTTGCTGCCTCTTTTCCAGTCACCATCTCCAACACAACAATCCCGTAGCTATAAACATCTACTTTAGAGGTGATGGATAGATTAAATAGCCACTCCGGAGCCATGTATCCGCGGGTTCCTCTCATCCTTGAGAAACTTGGATTGTTGGATTCTCCTCTGCTTTGTAGTTTGGACAGGCCAAAATCTGCAACCTTTGGTTGATAATCAGAGTCTAGGAATATGTTTTCAGGTTTTATATCGCAGTGTAAAACCCACTCCAAGCACTCTTCATGCAAATAAGACAGGCCTTTTGCAGTGCCCAAAGCAATTTCAAACCGTTTCTTCCAGTCAAGTGTATTGGAAGAGAGGTTGTTTGCCAGTGAACCATGCTCCATGTACTCCGTTACCAAAAGCCGCTGCTTTCCCTCGGCACAGTAACCCCACATTTCTATCAAGTTCATGTGGTTAAGCCTACCAATGATGTTCACTTCTGCTAGAAATACTTCTTCTCCTTGGTTGGCTTCATAGAGTTGCTTGATTGCTGCAACTCGATTGTCTGCCAACACCCCTTTGTACACAATCCCTCCTGCACCTCTTCCAATCTCCTCAGTAAAACCATTTGTGGCCGTCTTGAGCTCCGAATATGTAAATTTTCTGAATCTAGTGATAGCAAGAAGATAGCCTTGCTTGTCTGCACTTGGACTTTTGGGGGTTCTAAGGAAGAGACACCACACCAAAACGATACCCAGAATTTCTAGTCCTCCTAATCCACATACGAACCACAGCATGAATTTTATGGTCTCGTTTTCCCGGTTTTTTATGTATTTTCTTTGCAGTTGCAGGGGAGCTTCACTTGAACAATTTAAACCGATTTCTTCTGCAAGATTGGCATTCGAGAGGAGATTTGGGAGATCTTTTTTCGGCACTCTCAGATAGAAGCTTCCTTTAAATTGGGGGGAACGATGGCCATTCATCAATTTAATCTTGGGGTAACATTTTGAAAAACCATGATTCGTATCAAAGGTGTATTGGAATGCTTTGCACTTGGCCGATTCCAAGCATAACTTCATGCATCCATCGAGTGTATAACGATCAGGGTTGTTATTATAATCATTACCATAGAAATCAAGATGGGATAGCGGCAAAAAACCATCGTTTTTCCCGTAAGAGAGATCCAATTCGGGTTCACACCCTTGAGACCAATCGGTATGATTTATCATCTTATATCCTGGAAGACACGAGCACTTTCTGCCAATACCAGGAACATAGTTGCACACACCGTTAGCCCCACAAACACCATGAATAATACAAGGTGCCTGAAAGGCCTGCCATGAAACAGCCCACATCTCGTCCTCCTCGTCCCAACTGTACAACCGAAGATTACCATCGTAATCAAGTGTCAATCTTCTATTGAGCAATTGCCCATAGTCGGCTGACAAAAATGTAAAGTTATCGGAAGAACTAAAGTTCCCAAAGGAATCAAGCACTGCGATTCTACTGCTGTTGTACGCGAACCTTCCGTCTTGCGAGGGCAAAACCCATGGTTTAGGCCAGTAAATACCGGAAACCTTAGCCCCATCGTAAAGAAGGCAGAGGACGTTATCATTATCGAAAAGGAGCTTGTAGAAGCCAGAGGAATAGTTGGTCTGGCTTCTCGAGGAGACAAGATGTGTCTTTCTAGTTAGTAATTGCTGGGGAAGCAAGGTATCTGTGGGAAAGTCGAAGCTTTCCCACAAACTTTCACCTCCCAAAGTTTGTAGAACAAGATTACCAGCATCGTTAAGAACTAACTCTAAAGACGAGATAGAAATAGTGTTTGTCTCCCAGACGGTGAACTTACCGGCGTCGGTTAAGATAAGATTACCGGTTCTGAGCAGGGAGAGCTTCGATTTCCTTCCGTTAACCGGTTGGTCTCGATTGGCCATCCAGACAACGGTGCGGTCCTGAATCCTAGAGGGTCGGGAGGCGAACCATATGGCAAAGCATTTAGCATTCTCACCGACTTGGTAAAAGCCAGCGGAGAACACTCCATTCGGCGAAGTCAAAACATCTTCCTGGTTCTCGCTGGAGAGAGACAAACCTTCGCTCAAAGTGGGATTTGTGGATGTTGCCAGAGCAAACAATGCCGAGAAGAGGATGAACAAGATCAGAGTGCCCATGAACTTAATGGAATGAAAAATCCAAAGGAGAGGCGGCGTAGGAAAGATAACAAGGGACGCATGCAGAATGGAGAATGGCTTTTGCCCTTTACTTCTTTGCCCTGTATTTTAATTCGTATTTGGGGTGGACGTGGACGAAAGCAATGAAAGGGACGCAACTATACATGTTACGGGTGATTCGGGCTGTAAGGGGATCGGATCCGACCAGAAAACTGATCGGGTCGATAGTCTCGTTGGTTGGTCTTGGAATATGGTTTTTCTTGACCGGATTCGACAAAGACCGACTGAAATTATATAATTTTATAATTTATGTAATTATAATTTATATGGTCAAGGGATCCATTTATAATGAAATTATTTAATATTTATTAACTATATATAAAATGTTAAAAAGATTACTTAATTTCTTTAATTATATTTATAGAATGAAAAAAATAATCATGGATCAAATTGGACTGAATTAGACTGAATGGATTGGCTGGATTGATTGCTAATGATTTGGTTGGCCGGTTTGATTACTAACAATTCGGTTTGACAAAAAGGATGGACTAAAATTTTCGATTCGTGGCTCCCAGAATTGAATTGGACCAGACTGATTACAACCTTTGGTTGACATTGTTCAGTTTGTTAGATATGCTGTAAATATGCTGTCCAGCTTCCAGAGTGTTTTGCATATGGGAGGAACCCATTATCTGCAGTCCAAAAAGCTGAGAGATGGGATTTTATCCCATAACTTCACTAATAATGGAAGGAATCTTTAGTTCTTTATTCTGCTTGTTGCGCCCATAGTTGTGTGTTTCCCCACTTGTGTTCCATGTGGCCAGAGTGTTTTGCATATGGGAGGAACCCATTATCTGCAGTCCAAAAAGATGAGAGATGGGATTTTATCCCATAACTTCACCAATTATGGAAGGAATCTTTAGTTCTTTATTCTGCTTGTTGCGCCCATAGCTGTGTGTTTCCCCACTTGTGTTCCAAGTGGCCATTTGTTGCTCCCGCTTTTTGACAGCTTCACGTGCAGCAATTGGAAGTCAAGAAAGAGCTGCTGTTGCTTTCTTTTTCTTTTGAGAACCCGAAAGGTGCACGTTGCTCCTTGCTATGTTTTCATTCAAAGAAGTGTGAAAGAAGAAGAAAAAAAAGTAAACAATTGCTCCTTGCTCCTTGCTCCGTGTCCCACCAAAGAAAAGGAATAAACTCTTTCAACTCATGTTTCTGGCCAACCGGGTCCCATACGTTTCCACTCATATTTCCACTCAATTACGTTTCCACTCATGTTTCCAACCGCGTCCCACATCTTTCACTCATTGTTAAACTCAAGACACCTACTTCCTTCATTTGGCATGGTCCAAATTCATTTGTTTTTTTTTTTTTTTTTTTTTTTTTTTTCACATTCTGCGTCCACTTGCATGAGTGAATTACTTTGAAGAAGCTGGCCGAAACAAAATGAATCCGCGTGCTTCCATCCTTTGCTTTCAAACACATGAAGTAAATAAAAAAATCAAATCAAATCAAAAGAAATAAAAGTAGATAAAGAAAAATAAATCAAAAATCAAAATCAAAAGAAATAAAGGAAATTAACAGTTTTAATAAGTAAAAGAGTAAAAATCACACTCATCAAAAGACACTTCAAATTCTAAACAAACGAGTTAAAGAAACATATAAAATATTCTGAATCAAAACAATTAGGCTTAATAAGATGTGTCAAATAAATTCTCACGTCACGTGCTTAGAGGCACATGCCCATTGGCTGAGCTGAACTGTTCCATATCTTTCTCGGAGGTTTCTCTTTTTATTGAAAAATCCTAGAGGGATCAATGGCTTGTACCATAAATGCTACATGGGATTGAATGATTATTGCATAACAACTTTTTCTAATTATTAAATAAAATAATATTATTTTAAATTTTATTTTAACTTTTACTTTTGATTTGATGGATTTTAATCTAATAAAAAATATTATTATATTTAAAATACATATAAATTATAAATGAGTAGTAAGTCTATCACTATACATGCTACTTATTATCTCCACATTATACATAAATATTTTATTTGTTATTTTTATCCTTCTATTTAAATACACATATTTATACATCAATATGTGTGTGTTTAAAGAGTTTTAATACTCATTATCCCCACACACTACACACCAAATTGAAGGTGTAATTCTCAGTTTTAAAGTCTTAGATTAGATAAACATTGATGACCATGTTTCTTGAGATTTGCATGCTATCGAACAAATGAATGAATTGAAATTAGCTGTCACCCCGACCTCCACCTACTTGCTTAGTGCATTGACAAGTTGATCCACAAATGCCTTTAATGTTATTCTAGAATTACAAACTTGTCAAAAAAAAGAAAAAAAAAACATTCACACTTTCAAACCGTTGTGTAGTACTTGTCATTCAAGCCCAAAATATATTTTTCAAGCCAACTAGTACTCCAAAATCCTTCTCATTGTACGACCCTTGAATCCATGCATTATATACAAAATTGTATGTATCAAGTAGTTCCTCGCATTTATCCTCAAATTTCCCACAGGTATGTGAATATAGACAACTTTCAATATAAGTCTTCAAGCCTTTATTGAATGGGGATGGGGTCCTAATTTTTTTGGTAGTTTTCACATGATGTGCCAAAGATAGTATCCATGGTGAGTATTTGGAAATACAATGACGATTGCCCTTTTCATTGCCCGATCTTGATCTGTTATTATCACTTTAGGAGCTTGACCACTTATGCACTTCAACTATATTTGGAACATTCAAACAAATGTATTTGTGTCTTGGCTTGAAATCAAACAAGTGCCTAGCAGTATAGATTGTCCATGATGGTTCACACCCAAAAAGGGAGCAAAAGGCATACAATACCTATTTGTTAGATATGTTATATCGAAGGTGATAACATCTCCAAAGTACTCATAAGACGCTCGACTGCATGCATCATCCCAAAACACATTTATGACCCTAAACTCTTCATTAAGATCCATAACAAACACAAAACCATCATTTATCTATCCCATTCTATCAAAATAGTCACTATGTTTGGCACATCATTAACAAGTCTTAAATGTCTAGTTTTGTCAATAAAATTTCTACAATTTTTCTCTGGAAATTAAAGATTATCATACTAGGGCATTGAAACTTTTGTTCATTTGAACACTTGCTCTGTCACTGAACTCAACCATCCCTCGACTATTCATCTAAATATTTGTTACATAAAAAAAAAAATCTTGACTTTTGTGAGTTTTAACGATATGATTGTGAGTAATCTCAATAGTGGTCAAAACCCATAACCTAGTCACCAAATGAACATTTTCCTTTGCCTGACAATTGTTTTAATTGTTGGGCATGGCCTCAAGATGTTACTATGGCTAGGTTTATACTTGTTGCCGCTTGCTTCCTCCATTGTTTCATTACACCAAATCCCATTTGCTTTGCACAACGTTTGTAATAAGCCAAAAACTCTTTCTTATTGGTAAAACTCATATAAGATCTTGGTTCTTGAACTTGTTCCTTATCATCACCATAACCATCATCATCATTAGCCCCCTTGGCCTCTTCTTGTACGTCGGATGCTATTTCTTTTATCCTTTGCATGTGATGCACCCCGAACATTCTCACATTCTGTAGTATTAGGCATGGTGGACAAATCACTTACTCATTGTGTGGTCTCTTCAACACATTTGCATGACGGATCACTTACGCGTTGTGTGGTCTCTTCAATACTTTTTAACACACACAATTACTCGACGAAGAGTAGGGTACGGTTGGTCCAACAGTTTGCATTAACGATGTTGCAATTATATATATGTATCAAATGACTAGTACACAAATGCAAATATATATAAAAAAAAAATGAAATTAATGGCTTTTACCTTGCTTCCCCAAGGGTATGGATATGAATTTGTGTATCTATTTGGAGGAATCATAAATGATGGGTAGAATAGAAGCTAGGGATGACAGCAATCTAATGCAAGCGGAGGCAAATTAGCCTCAACACTATAAATGCCAGGGTACATCAACAACTTTGAAGATTTGGCCAAACAATTCTTAAGACAATTGATGGCGAGTAGAAGACTCCATCGACCTATAGCCTACTTTCTCACCATCAAGCAAAGAGAAGGAGAGAGCTTGAAAGCCTACCTAAGCCAATTCTACAAGGAGAAGCTGACCACTGACGATCAAGATGAAAAGATCACATTCACCGCCTTACTAGGAGGTATATGGCTTGGAGCCCATTCATGACCGAGCTGGCTAGAAAAACCCTTCAACTTTAAGGGAGTTTATGGACGGGGCTGATGATAACATTAATGTGGAAGACACGTTGCAAGCTCTGTTTAAGCCAAAGAAGCAGGAAGTGAAATCTGAATCCAAAAATTCAAATAGAGACAAGAAAGATGGGTTTGGTCACCAGGGCGAGGGGCTTGAGAGACACTCCACCCAGCAAGACCAAGGGCCTCGCCTTGTTCACAACAACTTGAATTTACAATAAAAGTTGGGGACTGCAAGGGAAGATACACGCCCACCCACAAGGTGCCAACGTTATTGAAAATACCACCAATTTGATACTCACTAGACAGAAGACTGTTCAACCATGAAGAAGAGAGTAGCCAAATTGGTGGGTAGTGGGGAGCTTGAACAAATGTTGGCAAAACATGTGAAGCCATGGAGGGAAGAAGGGCATAAGCCAAAAAAGACAATGGCAGGATAGGGAGCGCAGGCAAGACATTCCCTGCCAACCACGTGATCATGATCAAGCCCCATTGGGGGACATCTGCACCATAGCGGGAGGGTTTGCTGGTGGAGGAGTAACAACATCTAGTAGAAAGGCTCACACTCGTCAAGCCAGATATCATGAAGTGTACGTAGTGGATAAGCCCTTCAAGTACCCCAGACTGGGTACCTCTTATGTTATTTCCTTTGAAGATGAAGATTGCGAGGGTGTCTTATGCCCCCACAATGATGCCTTAGTAGTCACTCTGTTAGTTGCTAACTACACTACCAGATAGATCTTGATTGACAACAAGAGCTCATCCGACATCTTATAATGGGATGCCTTCGCTAAGATGGGAATTAACCCTGATAGGCTATGCCTATCACCCACCCCTCTGAAGGGATTCTCTGGCGAAGCTGTCCAACCAATAGGTGCCATTGCACTGCCATTCATGATGAGGGCAGGGAGACAACATGGTTACAACAATGATAGATTTCTTTGTTGCTACAGCCTCATCGTCATATAACACTATATTGGGGCACCCAACTTTAAATAATTTGAAAGTCCTCACCTCTACCTGCCACTTTAAAATGAAGTTTCCAATAGAAGTAGAGTCGACAGGTTCGAGGAGAGTAGATCTTGGCGTGGGAATGCTACATACAAGAACTCAAGCTGGTGGCACCAGCAGTATTTGTTGTGGAAAACTCAAGCACTAAACTTTCTCCTCTATTGGTCATCACTTTCTCCTCTAATGCAAGTGGAGGCAAATGAGCCTTTGGAGCATGTAATACTCCACTCAGATTGTCCGAACATAACCACTCACGTGGGAACAAGACTCTCACCCAAGTGTAGAGAGGTGTTGAAGAAATTACTGATTGAACACATGGATGTATTTGCTTGGAGCCATGAAGACATGCCAGGTATTGACAATGTCGTCACAGAGCACAAGATATGTGTTGATCCGGTGGCAAAGAAAGTGTATAAAAAATGGAGAACCTTTAGCATAGAGAAGTGCATAGCCATAGCTAAGGAAATTGATCGTCTTCTAGTTATGGGATTTATAAGGGAGACCTATTATAAAGAGTGGCTTTCCAACGTGGTGTTGGTAAAGAAAGTGAATGGGAAGTGGATGATAGTTTCCCATTTTCACAAATAGATGTTATTGTAGATGCGATGGTAAGACAGTGGGTGCTAAGCTTTATGGATGCTTATTTGGGATACAATTAAATCTGCATGAACAAGTTAGATGAAGAGAAAATAACATTCATTACTGATAGAGGTCTTCACTGTTATGGGGCAATGCCCTTTGAGTTGAAAAATGCTTGGGCAATTTATCAAAGGCTAGTCAATTGGATGTTCAAATAGCAAATCGGGAAGACTATGGAGGTGTATGTTGATGACTAAGAGGCACCAAAGCTAGATACCCAAGAATAGAGATGCTAGCATTCGCATTGGTAACAACTAACAAAAGATTGCTCCCTTATTTTCAAGTCCATCCCATGAAGGTGTCGCTTGAACACCCACTTGGCAGAATATTGCAGAAACCCGACCCCTAAAGTAGGTTGGTTGCATGGTAGTGGAACTTAGTGAGTTCTTTATCGAATTCATACCCAGGAGTGCAATTAAGAGATAAGCTTTGGCAGACTTCGTCGTCGAGTTCACTAGTTTCCCAATTGAAATTCAAACCACACCTTACAACGCTCACATTCAAAACCACCAATAATGAAGCCAAGTACAAAGCCTTGATAGCTCGATTCTCAATTGCCAAAGCATTAGGTGTAGTGGAGACCAAGGTGAAGGCAGATCCCAAATCGTGGTAAACTAGGTCACTGAGGCATATGCCATGAAAGGGGTAACATTGAAGCAATATATCAGCCGTGTATGGGAGATCAGCGACCATCTAACCTACTTTAGCCTAGAAAAGATACCAAGAGAAGACAACGTTCTAGCAAATAGGTTGGCAAAAGTCGCCTCTACGAAGGAACAAGTAAACATCTCATGGGAGGCACATAGAATGGTGATAGAAATCCCATCAATTGGAATAAAAGTGAACCAGCTAGGGCTAGAATGGGCCAAGGCAATCTCTAAGTACTTAAACTCAGGTAGGCTCCCTAAAGAAAAAGAAGCAGCAAGGAAGATCAAGAGAAGCGCAGCACAGTTCGTTAAGGAAGATGGAATTCTTTATAAATAAAGGTTTTGCTGCCCCTTTGCTAAGGTGTATCTTGCCGGAGGAGGTACAATACGTCCTAGTAGAGATAGATGAGGGTGTTTGTGGGAACCATTCAGGCAGGGAAGCATTGACCAAGAAAGCCCTTTGTGCGGGCAATTATTGGCCCAATGCCCTCAAGGACACCAAGTAATTTGCAAAGAAGTACATCAAGTGCAAGATTTATGCACCCATCTTGCATTACCCTGTGGAGAAGTTATTCTTTATCATGGCCGCTTGGCTGTTTGCCTAGTAGGGAGTTGATTTGGCCCCTTCCCTGGCGAAAAGCGGGCGTGAAGCATATCATAGTAGCCGTGGACTATTTCACAAAATGGGCTGAGGCAGAACCCCTAGTGACCATAATTACGAAGACCGTCACCAAGTTTTTATGGAAGAACATCATTTGTCGATTTGGGATACCTCATAGTATAACATCCAACAAAGGCAAGTAGTTCAACTCAGAACATTACAAGGAATGGTGCAAAGAGCTGGGAATCCAAGCCAAGTATTCATCACCTGGGCACCCACAAGCCAACGGGCAAGCGGATTCAACAAACAAGTCTTTACTAGGGATCTTAAAGAAGGAGCTAATAGAAATGAAATGATGGTAAAAACCCCAACAGGTGAGACACCATGCACATTGGCTTTTGGAAGTGAATCAGTCAGGCTAGTGGAAATTGGTTTGGCTACACACCGAACCCTCCACTTTAATCAAACAAAGAACAACGAAGCATTGGAGGAGCACCGCGACCTCCTGGAAGAAAAAGAAGAAGAAGCCAAGGTAGAATACTACTTCAATAAGCAGGTCAAGCCCAGATTCTTCAAAGTAGGCGACTCGGTCCTCAAAAAGACGGGAGTTACAACGCAAGATTACAGAAAGCTTGGGCCACGCTAGGAATGGCCATATATAGTGATAGCCAACCACCGTCTGGGGTCATACCGCCTTGAAGATAGCCAAGGAAAGGAGTTGTAGCACCCTTGAAATGCTGAGCATTTGAAGAAGTTATACCCTTGATTTTTTTTTTCTTTCCTGTATATTCAATAAAGACAAATCAATAAAGGCTAGTGTTGTCCAATATGTGTGCCCATGACTCCTATACTTAATCTCCAAAATCAAGTCAAAGACTCGTGGTGCAGCCAAAGGGCGTGAAGGTCAAAAGATCCCACAACTCCTACACTTAGTCACCAAAGTCGAGTCAAAGACTCACGATGCAGCCGAAGGTTATGGAGGCCAAAAGACCCCATGACTCTTATACTTAGCCACCAAAATCAACTCCAAAAACTCACGGTGTAGTAAAAAGGGCATGGAGGTCAAAAGACTCCACGACTCCTACACTTAGTGATCAAAGTCAAGTAAAAGACTTGCAAGATAGCTGAAAGGGTGTAGAGTTCAAAAGACCACCCCGACTCCTACACTTAGTCACTAAAGTTGAGTCAAAAACTCGTGGTACAACAAAAAGGGTGTGGAGGTCAAGAAACCCCACGACTCATATACTTTGCCAGCAAAATCGAGTCCAAAGATTCGTGGTGCAGCGTAGAAGGCATGGAGGTCAAAAGACCCCACGACCATGATACTCAGCCACATAAAGGCGGCATAAGTATGAAGTATGGACTAAATCAAGCTTGAAAATCATATGTTCAACTAGAAGAAAGCAACGCATCATTAGCAACATATTACTACACAACAATGTCAAATCGTCCAACATGTTTCCAAAAGATGGTGAAAGTTGTAGTTACAAAAACCCAAAGTTACAACAATCCAAGAAACAAACATCAATCATAAGAGCCAAAAAATCTTTCCAAATGAGGACTTGGAGAAGGCTTGGAAGGCCTCAAGGGTGGGCGGTGAGTTCAAGAAGGTGTCGTGCATGGTTTTGTACCCTAAGGAGTCAACAAACTGGACTGTAGCATCGTTGGGCTTTAATTCCTAGAGGTTGAAACATTTCGAGTCTGTTTGAGGATGGGCCAACAAGTGAGCTAACAGGCTGGCCACACCAACCCCATACCCGTACGCAAAGGCTTGATCCCTCACACTCCTGGCGAAGGCCAACTACAAATGTAAATGAACCATCTCACCCCTCGAAGTAGTCAACTCGATATCCAACTCTAGTAGTCGTTTCTTCTATTCCTTCACCTTCTTATCCAGATGTATCATGGCCTGGTTCATCTTATCTTGATTGGCGTTGGTGGCCTCTCGATCCTTCTTATAGACAGCAAATCTATTGTCTAGGTCTTCATAAGACCCCTCATTCTCTGACAGTTGAAGGCTAAGCTTCCTCTAACCTACATCATGCGATGAAAACTCAATGGAAAGCTTCTTGTGATTTTCTTCAAAGGTAGCTAATGCCTTAACATGCTCAGAATAGCGTTGCTCAGTGAAGGCTAACCTTTGCTCGGCGAGTAGTGTTCCAATTCCTCCCTGGTGCCAGACAATTGGGCATGAGCTGAATAACACTCAAACTCTGCCAATTGCAGGCAAAGTTCTGTCTGGTGATAAGGGACTTAGCCAGAAGCAGCTCCCTAAGGAGCTCAAATGCATTCTCATGGAGGAGGTCAAGATCACCGTCCAAAATATGAATGTGCCCATCGGCTTGCTCAAGGTAAGATTCAACCTCAATCTTCTCAGCCAGTAGCCGAGAAATTTCTTGTTTGGCATAGAAGGAAAACATTTGCCATTGGCGAATATCAAACTCCAAATCGACATGGTCATTGACAATCCAAGCTGCCAAGTTCTCCACGCCCTACAAGGCATAACAGCATATTGAGGAACACATATACAAGTAAAAGGGGAGAATAATAACAACTTAGTAAGCAATGTCGTACTAGAGTCAAGAAGTCCTTTAGGCGGTATAACATCTCCATCACACCCCCATCCTGAGGAGAGGAACTTAAGTGAAAGGGTTCCTTAGTCCCTTTTCCCTATCTTGATGACCTTCCACCTGAATCCTTCCCAGGCAATGTGTCAATGGTATGGAAGAGGTGGCAGTGACCTCTATCTCTAGCATGGAAGAGGAGGCAACGATTTCTGTCTCTAGCATAGAAGTGGTGGTAGCGGTCTCCACTTTTGATGTAGGTATGCTCTAGACTGGAGTGGCATCAGGGCTTCCTTCCTCCTTATTTGCATCTTCTTCATCCCTTCCTACCACCTAATCTCCCATCGATGACCCACCCCTTTCCCAAGGGGTTGAGGGTTCCACATCACTGCCTAAGAAGGGGAGGGAGGGCAAGGAGATGGAGAGCCTTTCATTGTCTATGGACGGTTTCACACCCTTAGAAACAGTCTTAGGCAAGGAGCTTAGGCTGGAACCTTGGTCACCACTGGCAATATTGGTCTCCACCTCAGAGGTCACGACCCTAGCTACACCCATAGAGAAGGAGTCAAATATGTCAGATGTAAAGTGCCCACCACTAGGTGTGGAGACTGATGAAAGAAGAGAAGGAAAATCGAAAGGTGGTGTACCCATCGAGTCTGACCCTTTGGTGGGCAACTCGAAGTCAAAGGACTTGGCCAAATCAACAAGGCCTTGGCCCATAAGTTCATCAAAATCATCTAGGTTGGGAGATGTAGGCAATGATATGGGCATTGGAGACACAGGCATCATCTCCCCCTCAATAGAAGGCATCTCCCTTTCCAAATTGGGCTCAAGGCTAGAATCAACAACCATATTTGGCCTGCATCAACAATGCACCTTCAGTATCTTTAGTTGGGTGGCTAGTAAGCACCTCGCCCTCCATTTGGCGAATGCACTTCTTGGGAGTTTTAGAAGTAGACCTCTTTTTGGAAGAGACCTTTTTCATAACTTTTAGTTTATGCCCCTTTACATGGGAGCGGTTGGGCACAACAAGAAACCAATCAACATTAGCAGGGGTCAACAACTTCTCCCTCCATAGGGCACATCTTTGCCATCATTTTCCTTAGTTCAATTAAGGACCGCATCAATGTGTTCCTGCTCATGGCCGGTGAGGTCAATAAGGATCTTCTTGTTGTTGGGAACCTTTCTTCTTGTTGTTGGGAACCTTTCCCCAATTGGTCCAAATGGGGAGATCTAGAATATCCTTATCAAAGAATGGAAATTCCTAGCCATTTCTAGGGAGAAAGAAAAACTTCTTTTGCCAAGTCTTGGCATTTGAATAGTGGGGTTCAAAGGACACCAAGCATTGAGAAAAAACATGAAAGCTACAAATGTTACTTGGCAGTCGACTCATGGAGTAGAAAAAGAAGAATTTGTGGGCGGTCAGATCTGTGTATCTCTCCCCCAAGGGTCCAGAACCATGCAGAACATCATGCATGAGCTTAAAAGCACACGCCAAGTGTGCAAATGAAGTTGGGTGGAGGATATTTGGAGAAAATCAAGAACGTCGAGGATGGGATGACAAACTGGGCGGCGTAAGCCATGCGTTAGAGCATAGGCTGTAAGGGAAACTCTCCCTGAGAAACCTTCCTCATCAATATTCCCTTAAAGGGGATGACTAGTTCCACAAAATTGAAAATACGGCATAAAGTCCTTAACTTCATCAACTCCTGAGTATAAATGGTGGAACGCCAAGTAAACCCCTCAAAGGAAGTGGGAGTTTGGCCCTCAAAGGATTTAGCCACATAATGGGTGGAAACCCTAGGAAGGGTTTGCACTGGAGAATGATAGGGAGTACGAGATGAGCTATGGTGAACCGCGATTTGATGTTTGGATTGGAGAAGACAAACTCAAAAAGGTAAGGTAGCATGAGTTTTCAAAGGCTTCAGAGAACGGGATTTAAGGTGGAAATGGATGAACTCGAAAAGTAAAGGTAACCCAAGGGAATGGGAGAGGCAACTGACAAAAGACAATGATGAGGGATACTTGGGAAGCTAAACTATTACATGTGCGTCGTCGGTTATCAATCTTGAAAATGAGTAGAACGCTGAAATAGTTACATATGTGTGTCACATCTTGGACGTGTAGGGAATTCACTGTTAGCACAAGCCCATACCTTAGTTAGCATAAACCTTTAGCGAGGTAAGATCCTTGGGGTCACCACTTGTCCAAAGCTAGTGATGTGGAAGGGAAACATGGGATATTTAATTTCCCATGTGTTGACAAGAAGAAAATTAGTGGGGTAACTGGAAATGATATTTGGTACCCACATACTAATGGGCCCAATGTAATGAAAGCCCAATGGCTGAATGCAAGCCCATGGATGGGTTTTACTGATATACATTGTGGATGGTGGATAACACCTTCGACTGATTAGGAATGCGATCACTCAAATTAATACAGAGAGTCTTTAAGATATACCTTGAAAGGTAGTGGTTATTATCACTACCACGCCTCTATAAATAATACCTAAAGGTAACATATTTACATTCATTCATACAACTAAATTGAGGTGACTTCTCTCACCTAGGCATCAGAGGTCCACCGGGCACCCTGTACCATCCTTTCATTTTGTTGCAGGTATTCATGTAGTTGTTGGTGTGAAACATGTCCTTAACAATGTGATTTGTGGCTATTGCCAGAGCAAGCAATGCCGCAGAGCAGATGAACAAGATCAAAGTGCTCATGAACTTCATGGACTGAATGTTAAAAAGGAGCATTGGTGTAGGAAAGATATGCAGAGACGCCTGCAGGAGTGAGAATGGCCTTTACCCTTTACTTCTTGCTCTTTGTGTTTTAATTCGTATTTGGGTGGCTAAGCAAGTGGATGTTGTGGAAAAGTGGACAAAAGCAATGAAAGGGACACTGATCCACACATTATGCGTGAATAAGGCTGTAAGAGGACCAGATCGGATTAGAAAAACTGATTGGGTTGATAGTCTTCTTGGTCGGTTTTGGGTGTGGTTTTTCTGGACCGGACCGTACCGAGATCGACTAAATTTATATATATATATTTAAATATTATATATAATATATTATTTTATATAGTAGTTGTATATATTAATTATGTAATTTTCATCCAAGGAATCACCATTGACCATATATACAATAAAATTATTTAATATTCATTAATCATATATAAAATATTAAAGAGATCATTTAATTTCATTAACCATATATATAAAATGCAAAAATGTTCATGGACCAAATTGGATTGAATCAAACTGAATGGACCAGTCGGATTGATAGCTAAAGATCCAGTTTGGCAAAAATGATGGACCAAATAAATATTTATAAAAAGATATATATTACAATTTATTATACCAAAGGTATATTTATCATTGATATATATGTTATATATAAAATAAAAAAAATTATATTAGCAAATGTTTATCTACTCCAAGACTTCAAAACTAAAAATTACACCTTTAGTGCTAACAAATGTGAAATTACATAAAATCAGCCCTAACACCTCTCATTGGACCTCCTTGAACTTTACATTTGTATACACAACTTAGGATTGCTTTTCAATGCTAACGGAGATATGCATGGGATCGAGCAATTAAATGAATTGAAATCAATTGTTGCTTCAACCTCCACCTGCTTGTATGGTGCATTGTTAAATTGATCCTCAAATCCCTTTAATGTTATACCAGAATTACAAACCCACTGTTGAAAAAAGCATTCGAGCTTTCAGACTGCTATGTAATACTATTCATTCTAGCCAAAAATATATTTTCCAAGTAAACTATTACACAAAAGTCCATCTCATTGTACAACCCTTGAATCCATGTAGTAGATACAAGATTGTATGTATTAAGTAGTTCCCCTTATTTATCCTCAAATTTTTCACAGGTCTTTGAATCATATAGACAACTCTGAATATAAGTCTTTAACCCAGCACTGAATTGGGATCGGATCGCAATTTTTTTGGCAGCTTACCCATGATGTGCCAAAGATAGTATCCACAGTGAGTATTTGGAAATACAATGACAATTGCACTTTTCATTGCCCGATCTTGATATGTTATTATCGCTTTGGGAGCTCGACCACTCATGCAATTCAACCATAATTGGAACAAACAAACATAAACGTACTTGTGTCCTAACTTGAATTCAAATGAGCACCTAGCAGTATAGATTGTCCATAATGGTTCACACCCAATAAGGGAGTAGAAGGCACACTGTACTTATTTGTTAGATACATTGTATCGAAGGTAATTACATCTCCAAAGTACTCATAACACGCTTAACAGCATGACACCCAAAACACTTTTTTTGACCCTAAACTCATCATCCAGATCCATAATGGATACAAAACCATCATTCAACTATGTCATTCTATCAAAATAGTCACTAAGTGTTTTGGCACATCCTTTACCAAACCTTAAGTGTCTGACTTTGTCAATTAAGTCCCTACAATCTTTCTGTATAGATTCATCTCATATCATCCTAGGTCAACAACAAGGGCATTGAAATTTTTGTTCATTCAAATACCTACTCTGCCATTCAACTCAAGCATCCTTTGACTATTAATCTAAATAGTTGTTACATAAAAAAGATCTTGACTTATGTGAGCTTTAACGATATGATTGTAGCAATAGCAATCTCAACAGTAGTCAAAACCCATAACCTAGTCACCAAATGAGAATTTTCCTTCACCTTACAATTGTTCTAATTGTTGGTCATGGCCTCGAGATGTTACTACGGCTAGGTTTATACTTGCTACCTCTCGCTTCCTCCTTTGTTTCATTACACCAGACCCCGCTTACTTTGCGTATCGTTTCTAATAAGTCAAAAGCTCTTTCTCATTGGTAAAAGTCATATCATATCTTGGTTCTTGAACTTGTTCCCCATCATCACCATAACCATCATTAGTCCCTTGGCCTCTTCTTGTATGTTCAATGTTGTTTCTTTATCCTTTGTGTGTGATGCACCCCCAACATTCTCACTTTATGTACTATTTGGCATGGTGGACAAATCACTTAGGTGTTGTGTGGTCTCTTCAACACATTTGCATGACAAATCACTTTGGCGTTGTGTGGTCTCTTCAATACTTCTCAACGTTGCAAGATTACTCGATGAAGAGTCGAGTACAGTTGGTCCAAGAGTCGGCAATAATGATGTTGTAATTATATATGTGTGTTAAAAAATTAGTACGCAAATGAAAACATTAAAAAAAAACACCCAAGTCAATGGCTTTTACCTTGCTTCCTGAAGGGTAGGGATAAGAATTTGGTATCTATTTGGAGGAATCATAAATGATGGATAGAATAGAGGTACAGGTCCATAATATCCCTATAATAGACAAATAAACAATAGAAAAATTAAATGAAAAATAATATAAAGATGGAATTGTTAAAGAGATAAACATGTAACGACAAAAAATTTAACGTGGTTTGAGGGGAACAACTATCATACCTGCGGTGATGCCATTGATGTACAATGCTTGAGTAGCCTTCCATCTTCCGCTTTCCCCATCAAACCTATCTTCCCGCTAAGAACTGTAAAGTTTACATTCAAATGGAGCAAACACTAGTTGGGATGTAAAGTTGGTAGTAAATTTCAAAGATATATAAGGAATATTTGTTTTTATCTTGACAAGTTGCCAGTTTGAACTTAGTGAAAACTAAAAGAATAAATCTTGAAAAACAAGTAAATCTCAAAGAATAACAATATCAACAACTAGAATGAAAAGAAAAAAAAATCGAGATGAACCAAATTTATATGCACACAAAACAACAAATAAATCTTGAAGTGAACCACAAATCAACAATATTCTTGAATAACAAATAAATTTAAGAGAACAAAAATATTAGCAACTAAAACAAAAATAAATAAGAATCGAAATGAACCAAATTTATATACACACGAAACAACAAATAAATAGTGGAGTGAAGCACACATAAGCACAAATAAATAATCAATATCCTTGAACTTGACCAACAAATAAATCTCAAAGAACAACAATATTAGTAACTTGAATGAAAAGAAAAAAATCGAAAGGAACCAAATTTATATGCACCCAAAACAACAAATTAATAAATCTTGAAGTGAATCACAAATCAACAGTATACTTGAACGATAACAAATCTCAAAGAACAACAATATCTGCAATAGAATGGAAAGAAAAAAAAAACGTTTTAATGAACTAAATTTATATACACACATAACAAAAAAAAAAAAAAAAGCATCCTAAGTTCTCTCTCTCTCTCTCTCTCTCTCTCTCTCTCTCTCTCTCTCTCTCTCTCTCTCCCTCCCTCCCTCTATATATATATATATATATTGAGGAAAATAATTCCTTGCCAAATGGTTCTTCTTAGGCGGGTTAGGCTAGCTAGAATGGAGACAAAGGGGAGATCTCAAGCAGAATGGGGAGATATGGTCTAGGTGTGTTGGGTGGAAAAGGGAAAGAGCTTTTATGGGTACTAAGGTAAGAAGAAAATAGAGCACTCAAGGTATTTGCTAAAATGCCTCAAAGGGCTGCTTTGCTATTCCGAAAAATCTTCTTACACATTATGCCATTACATGTTCAATATTTATACTAGTCAGTACATAACAACCTATTCTCTATCATTGTGACACGTTGATTTTCAAGATATTTTGGTTATAATATCTATTTACAAGTGAGAGAAATCGAGACTGAGTAGTCCAAAAAGTGAGATTAATTGTGAGATTTTTAGACAAAAGCCTTGACTTTTGGAATTGCTAGTTAAGAGAATAAATTCACCATTTTACTTGTTTGATGGGCTGATTGTTGTGCTTGCAAGTATGAAGGCTCAATCCTGAGAATTAAAGTCCAAACTAGCATGTGGCCCAGTCTTGAGTTCAAGCCCAACATGTGTAAAGGCCTCTGCTGCAGCTTATCCTTAGTCATCAAGAAAGAACGAGAAACATCTCAACCCTTAGAGAGCATAACCAAGAACTAGAGAGAAATGGTTAGAAGAGAAAGAAGATGGAGATGATGGAAGGAGGGAATAAAAGGAGAAGAGGCACACCATAGAGGGGGATCATCGATTCCTGTTCATACTTTGAATCTTTAGTTACTTTCTGTTTTGAGAATGATTGTAGTTTTTCTTGCTTTTTAGGGATTCCAAATTGTCTAT
This sequence comes from Carya illinoinensis, assembly GCF_018687715.1. Lineage (NCBI taxonomy): Eukaryota > Viridiplantae > Streptophyta > Magnoliopsida > Fagales > Juglandaceae > Carya > Carya illinoinensis. The sequence goes on along the minus strand of NC_056767.1, from coordinate 6,018,890 downwards.
CAAATGATGATTTGGGTCTAGTTTCCATAGCTAGGGTTGCAGAGGAAGGGGTTTCCTTCCTCCATTGTCGATGGTTATTTGTTGTTGTTATAATTAACCTAAATCCGTTGCTATATTTTCATGCCCTATTTACTATTAGTTTGTAAAGATCTCTTATTCTTGACCTGTTGTAGACTCACGACACATCAGGACCTTGAAATAATCAAGGATCTATCCACTGTGAGTCTTGAGATAAAAATGGATGATAATGCAATGAGGGTTTTATTTCTATCGGTGCCTTCATCTGAGTTTTACTGTTCTTTGGTTCTTAAGTGTTAATTTCTTGATTGAGTTAACATGAGCAGATGCACCCAGCAACTATAATCTGATGGTAAAGGAAACCCTAACCTTATGTCCCTAGTATTTACACTTTCTGACAAATACTTTCCAATTATAAGTTTTAAAGACTTTATTCACATTTTACATTCTTTTTGTCCCAACTTTAAATATTGTTAATCTAGTTTTTATGTTTGCATTATCCTTAGAAGAATTGAATCCCTTGCTTCACTTGTCACACTACTAAATCATCCTACATTTAGTGAAACCCATTGCACACAGCCCCTCATGAATCTCTCCGCATTTTAGAACAAACCTTCAAAGGGAATTTGTTCTACCATACGTTATCCTCCACTTGATTTATGCCGTGTTACTTTTTTTCATTTTGTTGGGTTATGTTAAGATAGCCATCCCTATGGAAATGACCTTGGGCACTCACACTATATTCTAAACATGCTTTTATACTTGGAAGCATTATTTTGAGTGAATCACACGTGTATCTCAAACTCTCATACAAGCATATTCTTAGACTTTATTCCAGAACTTTCTTGATACTTGCTATGTACACCTACTCTACCTTTGAGGCCGTCTGTTATAGACTTGCCTTGAGTGTGTGCTGTTGTGGTTGCTCTGCCTTGGGTGTATTCTGCTAGGGTTGCCTTGAGTGCGTGCTATTGTGGTTGCCTCATTATCCCCCCTTGATGCAAGCGTCACTTGACAAATAGTGAGGCTTGTTCGCAATATAGAGAATCAAGCTGTGGATAGCGGTTTTATTAAAATGTCCACAAGTTGTTCCTTGCTAGAAACAAAGGAAACATTGACATTCTTTGCAGCTACCTGTTCTCGAACAAAATGATAGTCGAATTCAAAATGTTTTGTACGAGAATGAGCACTGGATTGACAGACAAGTATGTTGCTCCCAAATTATCACACCATAGTGTAGGAGCTTTGGTTAAAAATATGCCAAGTTCTTTTAAAAGAGACTATATCCAAAAAATCTCACAAGTAGTGTTAGCTACCACCTTATATTCAGCTTTAGTCGATTATCGAGCAACAGTTGGTTGCTTTTTGGATCCCCATGAAATAACATGTGAACCAAAAAATATACAAAACCCACCAATAAACTTTCTATCATCAGGACAACCGGCCCAATTAGTGTTTAGAGTAGGCCAAAATATTAAGCACAGAATTAGTAGAAAAGTGCAGTCCAAAATGAGTAGTTAAATGTAGATAATGAAGAATATGCTTTACAGGTTGCCAGTGGGAATTTTTTGGACAGTGCATAAACTAGAAAACTTTGTTAATAGCAAATGAGATATCTGGAAAGGTAAATGCCAAATATTGCAAACTCCCTACAACACTTCTATATAGATGGGGATCCTCAAAGGAGGAACCATCAAGACCTGGAAGCTTAGTAAAGGTTGACATAGGTGATGAGACAGCTTTTGCATTGTGTGATACAAGATATCATGGATATATTTGGATTGACTTAAGTAAAGACCATGACTGTCACGAATAACCTCTATACCAAGAAAAAAAAATGTAAATGACCAAGATCTTTAACAGGAAAATGATTACTCGTGGCATTGATAAAATTCAAAATTAACGGAGGATGTGAGCTAATAACAATTATATCATCAACATAAACTAAGACAAAGACAGCATGAACAGCTTATTTAAAAATAAATAGAGAAGAGTTAGAGTTGGACTCTTGAAAGCCAAGCGAAAGGAGTTGAGAACTTATTTTGGAGAACCAGGCTTGGGGGGTTCTGTTTAAGACCATAGATGACCTTTTTCAGCTTGCAAATGTATGTTGGAAAGCCAGGATTGACAAAACCAAGAGGCTGATGCATGTACACTGCTTCATCTAAGTCACAATGCAGGAACACATTTTGGATATCTAGTTGATGTAAGGGCCATTTACACCATACAACAATGGAAAGCAGTAATCGAATAGTAACAGGTTTCACAATAGGGGAAAATTTTTCAGTATAGTCTACCATAGGCTGTTGATGAAATCCTTTGGCAAGAAGACATGCCTTGCACCTTTCAAGGGAGTCATCGGCACGCCTTTTTGTTTTTAGAGCCCATTTCGGTGAGAGAGAAAGAAGGTGAAACTAAATACCAAGTGGAGTTCTAAAGAAAAGCCTGAAACTCAAGTTACATGGCTTGACACCATTCAGGGTACCTAGTGACATTTGTATAGGATATGGGTTCTTTAGGAACCTCAGATGAGGAAGAAATTGAAAGAGAGGCAGAGGGTTTGGGAGAAGGCCAGAGAAGAGTTCCATCATTTCACACTCTTGGGCAAAGAACATTGGCTTTCAAACGTGTGATCATTAAGTGGGTATCTTTGGAAAAGGGAGCCATGGATGTAACAGGTGGCACAAAGGGGATATTAGGGTTTGGGAGGTCATGGGATGAAGGTAAGGAATTGGGAGAGACTGGACTCGATGAATTGATGGGCTCTGGAGACTCGTAAGGGAGACTTGAGGGAGTTGGGCTGGATGAGATTGGTGGGCTATTGCAGGTCTGTGGGGGAGAGGGAGTTAAGCTAGGGCTCGTTGCTACTGATCATGGGCTTGAAGAGGTCTGTAAGGGAAGCAGAATAGGTGCCGAGTGTGAGGCATGAGAGCCCGAAACAGTAGTATCATGAGAAACAGCAACCAGATTTGAATTACATGCAAAAGGAAAGTGATTTTCGTGAAATTGAACATCACGAAAAATATAAGTATGACCCGATGGTAAATGAATACAACAATAGCCCTTATTATCAGGACTACATCCCATAAAAATGCACAATTTAGAGATTAGGTCCATCTTTTGTTTATTAAAAGGACGTAAATTGGGCCAACAAGTTGTACCAAAAGTCCAAAGAAAATTATAATCAAGAGAACGATTAAAAAGTTCTTAAATAGAGATTTATTTTTTAAAATGGAAGCAGGCATCCGATTGATTAAAAAAACTGTGGTTTGAAAGGTTATGAACTAGCATTTAAAAAGCATGGAGGCATGGGCAAGCAAAGAAAGACTCGTCTCAACAATGTGGCAATGATGTCACTTAACACTGCCATTTTGTGCATGAGAATATGGGCAGGTGATGCAAGGACCAATGCCATATGATTGTAATAATTTTGAAGGGGGCAAAATTCACCACCCCTATCCAATTGCATAGATTTTACATTTGTTGAAAAATAATTTTAATACTGATGCCGGTCTTAAACATCTATGAACAATAATTCAAAAGGATGAAAAGAACAAGATGGAGAAGAGGGATGAGGTAAGACATGGGTTTTAGTTTTTGGAAAAGCTGAACACAAAGATGCTGGTTACTTGAATTTATGGGAAGCTTAAAATGACTAATAATAAAGGAGGTAACTCTGGAGGATGGATGGCCAATGTGCATATGCCAATTGAAAGCCAATGTTCATTGACCCATGAGTGCCTGAGGATTTGGTGAGTTGGAGATAGAGGTCGAAACTGTGGTGGGAAGAACATATAATCCGTTCCTAACAGTGCCTTGAAGAAGAGCATCTTGAGTTTGTAAATCCTTCACAAGAAAACAAGAAGAATAAAACTCAAAATAAATATAATTATCAAGACAAAATTGACGATCAAACAAAATATATTTAGTGATAAAGGGAACATGCAAACGCTTAGGTAAAAGAAAATTGCTATTAGAAGTATGCAAGTGTCCTGAACTAGTATACTGAATGGGAATAGTAGAGCCATCTCCAACACTGACTTGATATGTGCCCTAATAAGATATGGAGTCCAAAGACTCCAAACTCAAGTTCTAAAAATCATTTGTTAAATGATTCGTTGCCGCAATATCAGGGAACCAAGCATGAGATTGGGTGGACGACATATGAAATGAAGTTGGTGGTGAGTTGGCTAAGAGATTCGGTGGATGGGGGATGATAACTTTGATCAAATCGAAAATAGCAATGCAAGGTTGTGTGGCCAACTTTGTGACATACTTGGCAAGTATGTCTGGAATCATTTCTGATGGTAAAGGGATGAGGACTGCTATGACCCCTACAGCCTCTACGTGGACCACGACCCTGACCCCTTTGGCTAGGTGAGAAATTAGGTCTAGAAGATGATTTGGTTTGAGTAAGATTGGCAGACATGGGATTGCTAGAGAGGAAAGTGTGGGTTTGATGGGCCAAGCGGGATTTATGATTGAGTAAATAGCTATATATTTGTTTAGGATTGAAAGGGTCAGCTCTAGTAGTGAGAGAAGTAACCAATGAATCATAATCAGTGCCTAGACCGGCTAGCAAATACACTGAAAATTTCGTTTGGGATAGAGGCTGACTTACTACAATCATGGAAGCAGCAAGAGACTTTGCCTTATGAAAATAGTCCATAATGGACTCGGGTCCTTTTTAAAGAGTAGCAAGCTGCAACTGGGTCTGCATGAGATTCACAGATGACTGTGCCACATAATGATTATGCAACATGGTCCATATTTCATGAGCAGAGGTGCACTCAAGGACCTGTGAAAGCACATTTTCAGATTAAGAAGAGTTTAGAGCTTAAACATGCAACTAATCAAGTTGAGAACATTTGAGGTACTCGGGATTTGGGTTGTTATCAATCAAGGGAGGGGGCACAACTGAGGAGCCATCCACATGATGAAATAAGTGATTACCCTTGAGAAAAGGCACAACCTGAGCCTTCCACAAGGGATAATTATCAACTGTAAGTTTGATAGTAATGAAATGACTAGCTGAGTTAAGGGGAGAGGTGTGGATATTGGGGGCGGAAGTTGGGACTGAGTCATCGGAAGAGTTGGAGGAAGCCATCTGGATTGGATCAATGAAGGGCGACGGAGGTCACTGAGCTCTTTGAAATTCCCAACGTACCCCTGTAAAACCACGAAATTGTCTACCAATTTCCTTGAACAAATAGGTTAGATCTCAATTATCAAGATTATGAAACGAATCAAATAAATAATCAAACTTGCAAGACACAACGATTGGTTACGAAGGGAAACCCTTTAAAGAACTCTTTAAAGGTAAAACCCTACGGGGCAGCCAAACCCAGGAAAGTCAATCTTATTATTTGAAGAACAATTACAAGCAATAATCAATTACAAAACCTTTGCAATTCGACTCTCTTACTTGCCTAGACAAACGACCCGTTTGTCTTCTACCGCAGTAGCAGCCAGAACCTCTGGCGATCTTCAAATGTTGACTTCCCTTCTAGAACTCCAGAGGCTGAAATCCAATTGATGTTCCTTCACACTCAAAGCACGATCACACTCAAGAAGATATGAAAAATCCCATGAAAATTCTCAAGTGAATTTTCTCTCATAAACACTCAGAATCTCTTCTGTAAAATTCGTGGCTTGAAGTCCTTGAAAAGATACAAAACCGAATCCCTTTAAATAGAAGGTCTGAAAAGAGTTGTAGTTGCAGTAGGACTCTACTGACGGTTAGCAACAGACGCGAAAACGCGTCCCGATGGACTGCTAACATTTCGTGATAACTTCTTCTGATATAGATTAAACTCTGTTCAGATTTCTTCTGGATAAGTGCAATGCTATCAGAACTCGATTTTGACTTCAGGGACTTATCTAAACAACACCTAAGACTTTTAGATAGACTCAATATCGTTTAGATACAAATCAATACTTATTTTACATTCATCCAAGTTTAATCAAATAATGATAAGATAAACCTTATCATTCATTCAAATTTAATCAAATAATGATAAGATAAACCTTATCATTTAGTCATCTAATCCTAGCCAATTTTTGCCTTTACAATCTCCCCCTTTGGCGGATTGGTGACAAAACCAACTTGATGAATGTCTTGCATATACAATCTTCCCTTTGGTGGATCGGTCACAAAACCAACTTGATGAATGTAGTGTGTACCTAAGACAAAAACAACCAGCAGACCAAGATCTCATGAAAAATATCTTAATATAGTAATGATAAGAAATGACATAGAACATTCCTTGAAACTAGTCCCAATAATAAACAAAAGTTAGATGTAATGTAAACCTACAAAAAGAAAGTGTTCTAGTCATCATCAATAATCATGTTCAATACTTAGTTCTCCCACTCAATATTCTGCTACTCCCCTTTTTATTTTCAGCAAATTCATTAAACTCTCACTTACTCAAACTCCCCCTAAAAATCATAATATCAAGATATTCTAATTTGTTTTTCTCCCCCTTTTTGTCACTAATTTGACAAGACACAAAATAGAATAAATATCACTTATGTGAGCCAATATGAAGATACTAAGAAAGACATGATGAACAACTCACATGTGTCTTAATTTTTCATGGATTAAATGCACATGATGTATGAGCATGAATGTATGTTTAAACAATGAGCAAATGATTGAGACAACTTGGTTGAGACAAAAAAACAAACACTTGGTGGGCATTCCATGAAAACCGAATGACAAAGGCTAAAGACCCACTCAAAAACCATCTTCAATACATGCATAGAGTAGATATAACAAAAAAAAACCATTGAATTTTTTTTATAATTTTTTTTTTTTGTTTTATAAAAAAAAACAACAAAAGGGCAAGTAACATGCTTAAATGCATCTTAGTTCAAACATAGTGTAACTCACAAAACAAATTCAATAAAGTACACCCTTTTATTTGCAACAATCACTATGGATGTTCACTCCTCATAAGATCATCAATGTCAAAGTTCATGTGAGTGTGTGAGTGAGTATACTTATATCATAGCATGTTATGAACTCATTTTCTTTTTTTTCTTTTTTTTTTTTTTTCCGTTTTGCTTTCCCTTTTTTTAATATATCTTTGAGACATTTGTTCAAAGAAAGATTACTTTTAATAGATGCTCTCAAGAGTTTGTTACTTGACCTTAAAAGTCAAACTTTATGCTAGGGCCTAGATACATGAGCATCTCCTCCAAACACTAGTTTGTACACCCCCTTTGTTCATGTTGGCTGCTCATCTTTTTCTATAATGATTAGAGCAACGATTTTTTCTATAAGAACTCAAGGCGGTAGATCCGTGTAGGGTGTTTGTCTTTTTCTGCAATGAATTGACACCGAATTTTTCTATATGGATCACTCTTTGTGTTTGGCAAGAAGAGAGCTCTTTATATATGTACTAGGTTCAACTAGTATTAGTCAATTCAAGGCATGAACTCCCCCTTTGACGAGCATATAAAAAAGAAACATATTAATTATAGGATGCTTACATATAGGTTCCTCACAGTGCATTATAAATGAACTTTGCCAAGATAATTTATAGGGTTAGTATGCACAAAGTGAATCGCACAAAATAGAAAGATGCATAGGTTCAGGAATTTATTATGTGAGAACACAATTGCTCAAACTTTGACATATCAAGCATACACTTTCCTTAAAGAAAAGTTTTGAACCAAACTAGAATTTTTTTATAATATATTTTTCTTATTTAAAATTGAAAAACAGAAACATAAAATAAAACAGAAAAATAAAATGCATGTCCTAGGCTAATGCAATAATATAAAGGATGCAAGAACATGCAAGTAGTCCTATCCATTAATGTGACATGGCATCCTCTTTGACCACCCACTTTGCTTTAAATTTTGGCCTATTCTTTTTATCAACATCACTTTGTATGATCTTTTCTTTATTTTGAAAGCAAAAATCTGCTATTTCACTAATTTTGAGACTTAAAAAATTGATTTGTTGACTCATATCACAAACTTGATTCTCTAGACTATTTCCTTTCCTTTTTGGATTTCTTTCACATCCATTTTTCTTCACTTTATTCAAGTTAAAGCAATTTGGTCTTATATGACCAACAACACCACAATAATGACAAATAGGAATAAACTTACCTTTGCACTTACCTTGGTTGGGCTTCTTTGTCATTGATCTATCATGTGAGGCTCTTGGAACATGAGTTGTAGACACGGCCTTCTTTGGAGTTTCCTCATCTTGAATTCCTTTAACAAAAATGATATCTTTTGATGAGGTGGCAGCGGATGATGAGTCTTTAAGTTCCATACCTTGGGAAGTCATATACCCCAAACTGGTGCGATCACAACTAGATTTTTAAATACTCAACATCTCTTCTATTTTTTGTGTTGCTGTTTTTTCTTGAACCTTTTCCAACTCTTTTTCTAATACAATTTTTTGATCCCTTAATCTTGCTATTTCAATATCAGAAATTTTGAATGCCTCAGACAACTTATTTTTCTCACTCTCCATATTAGTGAATTTCTTGTACAACTTCTTGTTGAGTTTCTTTAATTTGATCACTTCTTCACACGCATCATTGTAAACTTCTTGTAAACTCAACTCATGATCATCCACAATTAGAGCAACCTCCGAATCACTATTGTCATCATCACTTTTAAATTTTGTTAGCTCAATATCAGAAAAATCATTAACAACAGTAGAAAAAGCCACAAAAGTACTGTCATAATCAGATGATGAACTTGAAGTTTTAGATTCTGAACTATCACTAAGTGTGACATTCAATGCTTTTCCTTTACTTTTCTTGAAATTTGGACATTCAATTCTTATATGACCATAACCAGAACATTCATGACACTTTACTTTATCAGATTTTTCTTTATTCCATTTTTCAAAATAATTTTTCTTTGCAGAAAATTCTCTACCTCTTTTTTTCTTTCCACTATACTTTTTATTAAACATGAATTTTCTGAACTTTCTTACTATAAGATCTATATCCTCATTGTTAAGATTTTCTTCATCAGAAAAATCATCTTGATTTTCTTCTATAGTTTTTAAGGCAATAGACTTACATTTTCTTGCTTGAGGAAGCGAAGATTCATACGTTTGTAAAGAACCTACCAGTTCTTCTACCCTTATTGCATCAAGATCTTTACTTTCTTCAATAGCGGTAACTTTGGGTCGAAATCTTTCAGGTAAAGACCTTAGAATCTTCCTCACGATCTTTGAATCCTCCAACTTCTCACCGAGATTAAACCTGGAATTCACAACATCATTCAGTTTAGCATAAAAATCATTAAAATTTTTGTCTTCCAACATTTTAATCTCTTCAAATTTTGAGGTTAGCATTTGCAATTTTGAATTTTTTACTATTCTTGTGCCTTCATGTGTAACCTCCAAAATATCCCAAGCTTCTTTAGCAATCTCACACATGGAGATTCTTTTAAATTCTTCGGAGGATACCGCCATGAAAATAGCGTTAAGTCCTTTGCTATTCAAATTGCAATTGTTAATTTCATCTTTTGTCCAAGCATCTATAGATGTCTCGGGTTTAGTCCATCCTCGTTCAACCAAATGCCATACACGTTCATCCAAAGACTTGAGAAAAGCCCTCATACGAACTTTCCAATAAGCATAGTTTTCCCCATCGAAGTATGGTGGAACGTATAGTGACGTCGACATGATCTACAAGGGCACGGATCACACTCGAATGAGTGAACCACGCTCTGATGCCAATTGAAATTCCTAACGTACCCCTGTAAAACTACGAAATTGTCTACCAATTTCCTTGAACAAATAGGTTAGATCTCAATTATCAAGATTATGAAATGAATCAAATAAATAATCAAACTTGCAAGACACAACGATTGGTTACGAAGGGAAACCCTTTAAAGAGCTCTTTAAAGGTAAAACCCTACGGGGCAGCCAAACCCAGGAAAGTCAATCTTATTATTTGAAGAACAATTACAAGCAATAATCAATTACAAAACCTTTGCAATTCGACTCTCTTACTTGCCTAGACAAACGACCCGTTTGTCTTCTACCGCAGTAGCAGCCAGAACCTCTGGCGATCTTCAAATGTTGACTTCCCTTCTAGAACTCCAGAGGCTGAAATCCAATTGATGTTCCTTCACACTCAAAGCACGATCACACTCAAGAAGATATGAAAAATCCCATGAAAATTCTCAAGTGAATTTTCTCTCATAAACACTCAGAATCTCTTCTGTAAAATTCGTGGCTTGAAGTCCTTGAAAAGATACAAAACCGAATCCCTTTAAATAGAAGGTCTGAAAAGAGTTGTAGTTGCAGTAGGACTCTACTGACGGTTAGCAACAGACGCGAAAACGCGTCCCGATGGACTGCTAACATTTTGTGATAACTTCTTCTGATATAGATTAAACTCTGTTCAGATTTCTTCTGGATAAGTGCAATGCTATCAGAACTCGATTTTAACTTCAGGGACTTATCTAAACAACACCTAAGACTTCTAGATAGACTCAATATCGTTTAGATACAAATCAATACTTATTTTACATTCATCCAAGTTTAATCAAATAATGATAAGATAAACCTTATCATTCATTCAAATTTAATCAAATAATGATAAGATAAACCTTATCATTTAGTCATCTAATCCTAGCCAATTTTTGCCTTTACACTCTTGATACCATATTAAGGTAAGAAGAAAATAGAGCTCTCAAGGTATTTGTTGAAATGCCTCAAAGGGTTGCTTTGCTATTCCAGAAATTCTTCTTACACATTCTATTATTACATGTACAATATTTATACTACTCAGTACATAACAACCTATTCTATATCATTGAGGCACATGTATCTCAGATTCTCATACAAGAATATTCTAAGACTTTATTCCAAAGCTTTCTTGATCCTTGCTATGTACACTACCTGCTCTGCCTTAGATGCAGTTTACTATAGACTTTCCTTGAGTGCGTGCTGTTATGGTTGCTCTGCCTTGGATGTATTAGCTGTAGGCTTCCCTTGAGTGTGTGCTGCTGTGGTTGCCTTATTAATGGGGAGTCTGGGGGTGACAAGGGGATCTGATTTGATCTGGGGAGGTCGGGGCGCCAGATTTGGCCTCGGCATATTATGGAGCTCGAGTTCTTTTACACTCCTACTTTGGTATGTCTTAGGCAAGAGCAGGGACATTTTATTGTTCATTTAAAAGAAAGTGGACTCATACGGCAGCTAAGGGATGAACTAGATAGATATAAGTCAAAGTGCGGATATCCCATTGACTCTAATGGAGGTCATTAAGCGACATGGATTCATAGAAGTTTGAGTCTACTAAAGTCTAGCCTCAGTTTTCCAACGACATTACATCATGTTGATGATGATGGTGATGAGGAGATGGAAATTGAGGAGGAAGTTGTCGAGAGGCTCTGTGTTCAAGTGGATAAGCAATTAGCCAACAACGAAGCCAATAGTAGGGTTGATCTAGGGAAAACAAAAATTGTAGATTTGGACTTGTGACTTATGAAGATATAAGTTTTAATGAGCTTGAGCATTGTACATCTAGAGGTGGATGTATCAAGGAACAAAGTTATGAGGAGATAGATGTTAATATGGAAGGAGTATTTGAACATGATAAGATAGTGATAGTTGATTGTGCAAATCCTGTTGAAGATGCTTTATGTTATTCTGATGTTAATGTGTTGACTTTTCATAATCTTCTAGAGGAAAACAATAGAGAAATAAACACACTTGATGGGGATTCCTATTGTCAACCCACTAAGGGGAACAATATACTTAGCTTATCTATCAATAAATTGCTAAACAAATAACCACCAAGAAATGTAGTGGATAATTCTTCCTCAACCACTGATCATCTTAATGAAGTTTCTACCAACATTTCTAGTGCAGATGCACCACATGATTTTTCAAATGGCTCAGTGAATTGTGTATCTCCTCCTAGCTTGACTGTAGTTCAATCTGATGTCTCCCTGATACTTAAGTCTCTAACTCCAACTGTTTCACCAAGGATCGCCAACAGCAGGAAAAGCTTGAGGACTTCATCAATGCTAACTGCTTCATAGAAAGATCTTCAGGATGACAGTATGTTAGTCCTAGAGCTGCTCATATATCTTTCAAGAAATCCATGAGAAGTAGCATTAATACTATGTCCATAGAAAAAAGTAAGAGCACTATTTTAGTAATTGAACATTTGGCTGTAAGCGTCTGTCATAGCCTTGAAATTATTGACAGCCATTGCCAAAGTTCAGTTCTAAGGCACTCAGCATTCAAGTTTTCATTCAAACCTGCAGACTATAAGCCAGTTTCTCTGGTTGACAAAGTTGGTGTGGGTGTGCAAGCACTCTTGGTGATATACTAAAAGAAGATTCTATCGATAGTGTAGAGTCTGCTGAAAAATTAAAGAAGCAAGTTACCAAGGCATTGGAGAAGGTTTTGGCAAGAGCTATTAGGAGAGAAATGGCACTAGAAGATTTTTGTGCCAAGAAAACCTCTGAAATTGTGCAGCTTAACCGTTTGGTGCAACTATACAAGCATGAGAGGGAATGTAATGCCATAATAGCACAGACAAGGGATTATAAAATCCTTCACCTCGAGAACCTTATGGATGGCATTTTATCCACAGAGTTCATGGAGGAAGAGCTATGGTCAATCACAGCGGAGCACAAGATTTTAAAGGAGAAATAAAATAATCATCCTGAAGTTTTCAGGACCAAAATTGAGTTAAAAAGAGTTAGATGAGGTAGAACATTATCGCAATTTCTATGATATGGGCGAGAGAGAAGTGTTGGTGGAAGAGATTCAAGATTTAAGAAGCCAACTAGTATTTTACATAGATATTTCATCCACAGCATGTCGAAAAAATCCACTACTTCAATTAACTTATTCATATGAAACTCAATCGGCTCCACCTCTTACTACGATTCCTAAGTCAACTAAGTGTGCTGAGGAGAAACTTGAATGGGAAGGCATTCATTGGATAGAAGTAGAGAGCAGATCGATCTCTCTTTCTAAGAAACCGAGACTTGAACTTGAAGCTAGTAGATCACTAGCGGAAAAGAGGAAGCAAGAACTAGATACTGAGAGGAAATGTGCCGAAGAGCTGAAGGAAGCAATGCAGCTATAACGGGGCATGCACGCATTCTTGAATGGTAAGAAAATTTGGAAGAGAAACATATTCAGTTGCTTGCAAGGCATAGGAAGATCCAGGAAGGAATAGAGGATTTCGAGAAAGCAGCTGCTAAAGTAGGAGTTAAGGGTGCTGAGTCCAAGTTCATAAATGCACTTGCTGTTGAAATTTCAGCATTAAGGGTGGAAAGAGAGAATGAGAGGCAATATTTTAGGGATGAGAATAAAGGAATTCAAGCTCAATTGAGGGACATAGCTGAAGCTGTGCAAGCTACCAAAGAATTACTTTTGCAGCTGAAAGAAATAATAGGGGCAGCCATGGCTGCCCAAATGCGAGCTGTGAAGGCAGAGCAAGAAACTAAAAAGACCCACAAATAGATCGATAAATTGAAGAGAAAACACAAAAAGGAGATCATCACCCTTAATGAACTCGTCCTAGAATCTCGTTTACCCAAAGAAGCAACACAATAAACTTATAATGATGCTCAACTTACCACATACGACACAAGGGAGAGATGCAATTCTAGTGATCAGAGATGGAGAGAGGAATTTGAACCATTTTATAATGGCGAAGATGGTGAGTTGCTGAAACCTACAGAGCCCTTGTCCTAGTTCTCTAGTTATGATCGATGAAACATATAGATGAAAATTACTGGCCTAAATGTATGCACCACTAACAGTTTTTGTGATATAGCTCCAAAGTTGTATCATATTTTTAATGGTCATCTAGTTCGTGCAGTTTGTATCAATTGTGATTACCTAAATAAGTAGAATAACTGCCAAATAAAGTTGATTTATCTAAAGTGGGTGATTGATTTCTTCTATCTTGGGTGATTCCACACTTTACGGAATTGTTGTTTCTAGTATTCCATCCCTTTCCATGCCTAGGGTTGCTGCATGGCTACGAAAGCCGCCCCTTTGGTGTCTTCCACATCAGTGGGGAATGCAAAGACATCAATTTCCTACGCCTAGGCAGTGTTTAAGCCTTTGTCCTCCTCGAGTTTCAAATTGCCTATACGTTGTCTTGTGGATGTCGATGGACAATCGAGGTTTGTGTTTTTTGAGGTTGAAATGACTAGGGTTGTGGAGGATTTTCGGCATGCTATGTTGTTGACGTTCTTGCATTCTCGTTCGTCCATTGATATTATTCTTCTTTCTATGGTTAAAATGTGGGGCTTGCTAGAGATCCCTACCATCAGTTTCATGGATGCACATCATGTCTTCATCAATCTGCATTTTGATAGGGATCTTGTTCATTCATGGCCAAGGGAAGGGTGGGTTATTGATGGATGCTGTTGAACCTAAGGTTTCAAGCTTTGTATAATTATATATCTACACATGAATTTTGATGATAACAAATGAATTCAAAGAATAAAGAAGTCTCAAGCTCAAGTCGTCTACACAATGGAGTCAAGCACATCAAGGAAACAAGTATGAGTAAGAAGAGAACAAGTTCACATTAAAGTCATAGAGTAATATTGTAAATCTCTTAAAAATTTGAAATTAGGATTAAGGCTCAAAATTAATATTTTATCATAAAACATTAAAATACATTTTCCACATGTGCATGAATATTTTAAAAATTAAATTTGAAAATTTTGAAAGATGATTGATTGTCATCTTTCACATGTGCATACCTTGATTAAAGGGTTGAATTTTGAAAATATTAAAGATGATTGATTGTCATCTTTCACATATGTATGTTTTATTTGAATATTTTCAAAAGTGATTGATGCTTTTTTTGACTTATGCAAAAGGTAGATGATTTTGTTTGAAATATTTGAAAAGGAAGTGTGCTCCTTTTGTCATATACAAAAAGTAAAAGATTAGGTTTGAATTTTTTGAAAAGTAAAGTGTGCTCCTTTTGTCATATGTCAAAAGTAAAAGATTAGGTTTGAAGTTTTTGAAAAATGAATGATGTTGTGTTTGACAATTGAAAAAGAAGAACCTTTTATTTGAATTTTTTGAAAAAGTGAATGATGTTGTCTTTGACATGTGAATCTTTTTAAATTTGAATATGAAGTCTCATATGCCTATAAATAGAACATTTGAGAGCTTCACATTCACAACACCAAGAGCATACAACATTCATTCAAAGTTTTCATTCTCTCTTTTCTAAGTATTGAGCCTTAATCTTTGTTCATTTTGAGAGATATAGTTTGCGCTGTATTGTTCTTATTTCACTCATTGAGGAGTGTTTTCTAATAACCTACCCATTATCAGCTCTTGTATCAGTAAAAGAGTATGTATAACCCTTGTGCTTGTAGAAAGTGTTCTACACAGGGAATAGTTGAATCACCACGTGTAAGGTGATTGCAAGTGTAGAGGGTGTTCTACACGGATCCTTTGTAGCGGTATTGTTCAAATGTGTAATAGGTTTCTATCTCCACCTGAAGGAGGTTGAATAGTGAATTTGGGCATCCTCAAGGGGTAGCTTGAGGCGAAGACGTAGGCAGTGGGGCCGAACCTCGTTAACATACTGAGTTTGCTTCTCTCTTACCCTTACTCTTTATATTTATTACTGTTTCATATTTTGTTTATATTTTATATTGTATATTTGATTTATAATTGTTATTTTTTTTAAATACAACTCAATTCACCCCCCCTCTTGTGTTAGTCATCTGGGCAATAGATGCAAGTTTTGATTATTTGGCTGGACGAAGGAATTTGACTTGAAAAAAGAACCCTCTATGGCACCTCAATGGATCTTGTTGCCAGGGCTTCCGATGCATATGTATAGACTTGATAATGCAACCATTAACAAGACAAGGGCATCAGGTGCTAGGCTATGTGTGGAGGTTGATCTCTTTGAGGAACAAGTTCAGAATTTCCCTATTGCTATTTTGGCACATTAACAAATTTGGCAAGAGGTGCGCTATGAGAAGTAGAGTTCTTACTGCAGATGTTGTCACCGTCAGGATCACATGGAAGTTATATGTTGGGTTTGGGTGAAGAAACTAGTTCAAGAGGTTTGTGTGGTTCAGAACAATGAAAAGAATAACAAGAAAGCTTACGCATGGAGGGTCAAACCACAAGGGTCGAATGATGAGAAGAAAGTGCAGCAAACAAAAGGTTCTAAAGCCCTAGATCAAATTATTATTAGAGAGGAGCCTAGCAATGTGCAAACTGTGATCATAGAAGAACACGCAAAAGTCCCAGATCAGAACATGCACTCTCGAGATGTCCTTATTGCTGGTGGATCGGTTGAGGTTATTGAGAATAGAGAAGATGCCACCATAGATAAGGGGAAGAAGGTTGTTGATGTTGAAGAAAGTCAGTGAGAGGCGAAGAAGGTGTCGATGCCAACAATTAATCCTGTTGCACAGAATGGAGCGTTTGGTGAGCAAATAGAAAATGGGAAAGAAACCAAGTTATTGTGGAAAACATGGTCCTGCATGAGGGTTTCACATGTGATCGACAATCTGTAGAGGGTTGTCAAGATGTGGTTTTTGAAATTCTGGAAATGGAAAATATAGTCACAGGGATTTTGAGAGATGATACACACAGTTTTTATTAGGAAGAAGACGACAATCCACACATGTTGGATAAAGCGAAGGGATATGGATCAGATTTGGACTTGAGAACTCCAGTTCCATCTCTGAAGAATTCTGCAATTTAGGTAGTGCAACAAACTGACCGGTGCAAAACTGCAAGTGCACAGTATCGTAGTTTTATAGTAAAGTAATAAGAAGAGTATCGTCCTCAGGGATTGGTACCTTACTCTTGCCAAATACCAAAATTATGCTAATCTCAATTCTATCTAGAGGAATCGCTAAGGTTTTTGTAGTAGCAAATAAAACTAGATCAACTCAAGAGAAATAAGCAAAGAAAGTAAAACTGATGTTTGAAGATCAAATTCAATAGGGAAGAAAACTTCTAGGAAATCGATTTCACCATAATTCTTCACTATGCTTTTCCCATCCAGCTAATTTAACTTAAACCTCTTTTGTCTATTAGCAAATCTCTAATTCATCCAAAAGCCTCTTTCGATAGTCAATTGGAATTGATTCTAGTTTATCAATTCACACAAGAGTATGCAAATTAAATAATCAAGAACGCAATAAGACCAATGATTTAATTACTACACAGGTTCATACAAGTCTTTCGATCTCTATACTTACCTATGCTGAAATATCCAAGATCTACCCTATGATTCCCTCTTTCGATAGCAAATCACAAGATTAATAATCATCTAATCAATGGCCAGTTAATTAGAAGCATTAAACTCAGAATAAATCAGATAAACAAAGAGAGAATTGCATTAAATTAGCATGGACAAACAAGCATAGTTCGGAATTAGGTTACATCGTTTTCCTAGAAAGAAGAAAATTTAGCTCATACTAGAATTGGAATTCAACATAAACGAATTCACCATAATTGTTCTGAGAAGATGGGAAGAAGAAAATAAACACTGAAAAATCCTCCTTGCAGCCTCAACTGGTCGTCAAAAGCTCAAGAGAACGATTCAACGCCTTTCTCCCGTCCGTGCTCGTGTATGAATCCAACGTACGTGCAATAAATTGGAATTCCGTCTCCAAAACAAATGATTTGAATCCCTCTAGCTATGTTTTTCTCTCCCAAAGAGTGTTCTCCAGTCAAAAACCGCGGCTCTAGAGTGAAGAATGGTCTTTTATATGGTCCCACGGCGGAAAACCTAAAATCTGTCAAAATACGATGTTCGCTCGAGCGGGGTGTCGAGCGCGCGTCGAGCGTTCGACTCTGCCTGATTTCGCTCGAGCATCCTATCGAGCGCACATCGAGCGTTCGACTCTGCCTGATTTCGCTCGAGCGGCCAATGTCTCCGCTCGAGCGATCTTCATTTTTCAGCAACCTGCTCGAGCTCCCTGTCGAGCGGCAGTCGAGCGTTTGAATCTGCCTGAATTCGCTCGAGCGGCCAAAAGCCTCCGCTCGAGCGAACTTGTAAAATCTGCAATATGAAATTTTGCAATCCATCAAATACCCCCAAACTTACAACTTTGTTTGTCCTCAAACAAAAAGAAAAACAAATGATAGTTTAGGCAATATCAACTCGACCCCAAAGAGAAGTATCATCATTCACCAAGCTTTTATGAATTTAGATTTCACCTCTAGTATCTTACTCTTTTAACATCAAAGATAGCAAGAAAATCAATCAAAAATTTTGCAATTTGTCAAGCAAGAGTTAGGCGTTTACTTCAACCTAAAGCTAAGACCTTGAGTGTGTGTGTGTGATATAGTCAATTTAACCTCAAACCACCTGCAAACTCAGATAAAAGTAGAACAACCAAAATCAGAAGAATTCTCTTAAAACTTAACCCCATAAGTCCAATTTTCAGAAATCCTCTCCACTAATGTAGTCAACACCAAAATCAAAGATCAAAAGGTCTTTATTAAGGTTGTAATGATAGGCCACAGGGTGAGGGTTAAGAAAGAACTGGATATGGGAAATTAAATCAAACTGGGAAAATACTTAGTGAAAAGAACATTAAAAGAGAAACTCACATGATTCAAATCATAGCTCTTTCTTGGCAATATGCTCATACTTGTGGCATTATTATTGCTGTAATCACTGATGTAATACCAACACTTCCCTTAACAAAATTTGAGGTAATTCACTTTCCGCTTGGCTACTTCTTTTTCTTTTCTTTTCTTTTTTTTTTTTTTTTTTTTTTTTTTTTTTTTTTTTTTTATATCACTTCCTTTCTTCTTCTTCTTTTTCTTTGATCGAACAGAGCAAACCTAATACGTTTCATCATGTAACCAATTTTCTCTTTTAAATGTAACTCTCCAC